>NW_027531877.1:4270379-4391650 GCF_008692635.1 Crocuta crocuta | reverse complement strand
GAACCGGGAAGCGGCCGCGCGAGCTGGCGTGGCGCGCGCAACGGCGTCTTCCCGGGCTAGACGCTCGGAGGAGCCGCGGCGCGCGCCCCTCGCCGGGTACCGCGCTCGGGCCTGGGCGGAAGGGAGATCACATGATCGCCTGTACACAGTCCTACGCGGGCGGAACGCTGGCGGTGCAGGCACAGGGCTAATTGGGCGCCCTGAAGCAATGGATCCATCATGGTATGCAAATAGGAGTGTGTCAGACATAAACATTTGTTCAGGAGTCCAGTGGCTGAAGAAAGGACTAACTCGGTGGGTACTAAGCTCAGATTCTCGAAGGGTAAAAATGGCTACTAGATGTAATCTGGCCAATCACTTTTCTTTCTGCTAAACCTACATGAGGTGAGAGTTATTTCAACACTGTCTACGGCCGACACACCCCAACACAATTTTTTAAATGAATTTGATGGTATTCACAGTTATCTAATTGCGATGCTTTCTCGCTTTGTAACAGGAGGCTTACTTTGAAACCTGTGAGGTTAGCTTTGTAAGAAGACTAAAAGTAATCACATGTGCTTAAGGGAAAATGTTGGGGGAGGTGTCTCAACCAGAGAAAATCCGGTAAATAAAAAGTCTCTGGCTCTCCGCCCTCCCCCAAGCCACAAAGCCTACGTACACAGAAACTGTATGGTCCTTTTATATGCATTATGGGATTTGTAGTTTAATGGACTGCTTCTAAAAGCTTCCTGAAACAATGTTTGAATGTAAACTTAACAAAAATTATATCTCTCCACCTTTTAGTCTATATCGGGGAAATAGGCCCTTTCGGCAATTAATAACTCGCCGAGAGCGAAGAAAACACCATTAACAAATGCTGGATGCCTTACCTGTGCCAGGCACTTTGTCTTTATACCAAATTACGTTATGGGTGTTATTTGCCACGTTTTGCAGTTGAGGAAAACTGGTTCAGGTTAAGTAATGAGTTATTTGGAAGCTGAGCACCACCAGCTTGGCTGTACATCTTAAATTTGCCAAAGTCTTAATCCGCATTCTTTACACGACCCCACACTGCTTCAGTAGAAGTAATTTAAGTACAAAGACGGACCTGGTTCTGTTTCTCAGCATAATGTCAATTCAAGAAACAAAAGCGGGGCACCTGAGTGGCTTAGTCGTTAAGTATGGGCTCTTGAGTTCCGTTCAGGCCGTGATCTCACGGTCTGTGAGTTCCAGCCACTAGTGGGGCATCATACTGAGCGTGGAGCCCGATTGGGATATCCTCTCCCTCCTTCCTTCCCTCCCTCCCTCTCTCTCTCTCTCTCTCTCTCAAAACAAACTAAAAAACAGAGACAGAAAAAAATTGTTAAAAGAACACCCACAAATTGCCTGTCCTGTGGCACAAAGACATAAAGCTGAAAAATGGAGAAAAAATTGTGACATTTACGACAAACTGCTTTAATATTTAATTGTACATTCACAGTCACTATCCTTAATATCTGATAGTTATATTTACATATCAAAAGCTGTTACCAATCCTGAAAGAAAACTATACTAACTCTTAGAAAGGCAAAGGACAAAACAAGCTAGTAATGTATCAGATATTTTAAGAAAAGTTTAGGGGCGCCTGGGTGGCTCAGTCAGTTAAGCGTTTGACTTCGCTCAGGTCATGATCCCCGGGTTGGTGGGTTGGAGCCCCACGTCTGGCTCTGTGCTGACAGCTAGCTCAGAGCCTGCAGCCTGCTTCAGGTTCTGTGTCTCCCTCTCTCTCTGACCCTCCCCTACGCACGCTGTCTCTCTCTCTCTCTCTCTCTCTCTCTCTCTCTCTCTGAAATAAAAACATTAAAAAAAAATTTTTTTTTTTTAAAGTTTGCAGCTCAGAGCCTGGAGCCTGCTTGGGATTCTGTGTTTCCCTTTTTCTGCACCTCCTCCACTCGCACTCTCTTTCTTTTTCACTCTCTCTCTCAAAAATAAATGTTAAAAAAATTGTTTCTTAAAGAAAAGATACCCTACCTCACTAGAAATCATTTTAAAAAATGAAAACAAAACTAACAGTGAGCTACTATTCACCTGTTAGATTGGCAATGATTTTAAAAGAATAAAACCTAGATAAGAGTATAAGGAATAGATAACCATAATTGCATTAACCATATCAAGAATCAAAATCAATACAGTATTTCTGGAAGATAGTTTGGCTTTCATTTAAAAATATTTTTTTTAATGTTTATTTCTGAGAGAGAAAGAGACATACACAAAGCATGAGTGGGGAAGGGGCAGAGAGAGAGAGAGACACAGAAGCTGAAGCAGGCTCCAGGCTCTGAGCTGTCAGCGCAGAGCCCAACACGGGGCCCCAACTCATAAACTCAGGGCTGGAACTAACAGTCTGAGATCATGCACTGAGCTGAAGTTGAATGCTCAACCTACTGAGCCACCCAGGCGCCCCCACCCAAAATAAATTATTTTTAAGATACACTTTGCCCTGTGCTGACAGCTAAGAGCCTGGAGCCTGCTTCAGATTCTGTGTGTGTCTCTCTCTCTGCCTCTCCCCAGCTTTTGCTCTCTCTCTTTCTCTCTCTCTTTCTCTCTCTCTCTCTCACACACACACACACACACAAATGAATAAACATTAACAATTTTTTTCCAATTTTTTAATTACACTTTATTGTCAAGTTGGTTTCCATATAACACCCAATGCTCATCCAAACAAGTGCTCTCCTCCATGCCCATTGACCATGGTCCCCTCTTCCCCACACCCCGATCAACTCTCAGTTTGTTCTCAATATTTAAGAGTCTCTTATGTTTTGCCTCCCTCCCTCTCCTTAACTATTTTTTCCCCTTCCCCTCCCCTATGGCCCTCTGTTAAGTTTCTCCTGTTCCACATATGAGTAAAAACATGGTATCTGTCCTTCTCTGCCTGATTTATTTCACTTAGCATAATACCCTTGAGTTCCATCCACGTTGCTACAAATGGCCAGATTTCATTTTTTCTCATTGCAATATAGTATTCCATTGTATATATAAACTACATCTTCTTGATCCATTTGTCAGTTGATTAAGCATTAAAAAATTTTTAAGAAGAGATACACTTTACCCAGCTATTCTACATCTTAGAATCAATTTTAATATAATGGGAAAGGTATCCAACAATTTGTAAAGATATTCAGTGATAGATTGCTTATAACTACAAAAAAATTGGAAACAATCTAAATTCCTATAAGTGAAGAGGCTGAGTAAATAAGCTATGGTACACACAACCATATATAGAATACGAAGGCATTAAAAAGGATAATGTAGGGCCACCTGAATGGCTCAGTCAGTAGAGCAGGCAAACATGATGATGTGCTTCTTTGTGGGGGAAAAAAAAAGGAGGGGGATGCCTGGGTGTCTGAGTAGCTTAAGCATCTGACTCTTGATATCAGCTCAGGTCATGATCTCATGGTGGTGAGATCAAGCCCCCAGCTGGGCTCAGAGTTGAGGGTGGAGCCTGCTTGGGATTCTCTTTCTCCTTCTGTCCCTTCTTTCCCAAAATAAATAAATAAACATTTTTTAATGGTCATATGAAATAAATTTCACAGTCTACCATGCAAAAAAATTTTTACTCACAGCATATCAATAACAAAAATCAAAGGTAGTAATGCAGAAAGAAAGAAAGAAAGAAAGAGAAAGAAAGAAAGAAAAGGTAGTTTATAAAACTACCTAATGTCCCATTTTTTGGTCAAATACAGTATGTATCAAATGAGGAAATCTGACTGAACATTACAAAAGTGTTGACTGTGCTTAGTTCTAGGTGGCAGAATAATAGAGGATCTTTATTCTTTAGACTTGAGCAGAAGCTATGTTACTTTTCTAGTCATTTTTTTAAAGCAAATTCAACAATTAAGTACAAGAACCTGTCTTCAACCAGCATGTTTTCCATTATTTTATTTATCATTTACTGAAATCTAAAGAAAGGATTAATCACATAATTAGTTTATTAATAAATATAACATTATAGTAGTTCAGGAGAACATTTCTTTAGCTCTATGCAAGAAAGTTTAAGTAAATTAGTTTAATAATTCAATGATATTATAGATATCAACCACAAAGAGATTAAATAATTTGCTCCAAAATAATGTTAGCCCAAATATACAATAATGTATAAACAAAGGTATTCATTTTCAACTTATGTATAACAGAGAAAACTAGGAAACCTAATATCTACCAACAGAATATTAGTTAAAAAACTAAGGTACAGGGCTCGCTTTGGCAGCACATATACTAAAATTGGAGCAATACAGACAGGATTAACATGGCCCCTGCATGAGGATAACACGCAAATTCGTGAAGCATTCCATAATTTTTGTTGGGATGAGCACTGGGTGTTATATGGAAACCAACTTGACAATAAACTATGAAAGAAAAAAAAACTAAGGTACAAGGATGTCTGGATAGCTCAATTGGTTAAGTATCTGACTCCTGATTTCAGCTCAGGTCATGATCTCCTGGTCATTCATGAGATAAGCCCCACCTCAGGCATAGAGTCTGGTTAAGATTTTTTCTTTCGTTGGGTTTCTTTCGTTGCCTGGTGGCTTAGTTGGTTAAACATCTGACTTCAAGTCAGGTAATGATCTCATGGTGTGAGTTGAGCCCCAAGTTGGGCTCCATGCTGACAGCTCAGAGCCTGGAGCCTGCTTAGGATTCTATGTCTCCCTCTCTGTGCCCCTCCCTTGTTCATTCTCTGTCTCTCTCAAGAATGAATAAATATTAAAAAAAAAAAGATTCTCTTGCTGTCTCTTAAAAAAGTAAGGTACATTCATACAACAGAACACAGCTCTTAGAAAAGAATAAGGTAGACCGATACACACTGACACAGAGAGATGTTCAGTATGTTTTGTTAAGAGATAAAACTAGCTTCGTCATTCTGATACCTAAAGAATAATTCTTTAATGTTCATTAAATCAGTATTCTTTATTTTATCCATTGCTATACTCTTTGAATATACTATTTTATAATAGCTTAATGTTTAAAACTTAATTACTTGGGGCACTGGGGTGGCTCAGTCAGTGGAGTGTCAGACTCTTGATTTTAGCTAGGGTAGTGAGATAGAGCCCTGAATGAGTTGAACATGAAACCTGCTTAAGATTCTCTCTCTCCCTCTGCCCCTCTTCCCAACTCACTTTCTCTCTCTCACTCTCTAAAATAAAGTTCATTAAAAAAAAATCACCCAATGATGTGCAACCATTGAGAAACATAATGAAATATTTGTGTAGGAAACCTTGAATCCTTCAAAACTATATCCAGTGTTCCTTTCCTGTGTTCCCATTGTACAGTGCTGTGATTACTTCTTTGATTAATTATCTATCCATTCCTGCTTCTACCTTGAGCCTTAAAAGGTGTCCAGGAACTTCCTTAACATTTCTCCTACACTTATTATACTAGATTGTAATTTCCAGTTTTCTTACCTATTTCTATCACTGAACTCAAAACATCCTGGAAGCAGAAACTGTATCTTTTCCTTCTTTATTCATAGCTACTAGCAAAGTTTCAGCCCCAATGTAAAGTCTCCAATATTTGTTCAATGTACCACTTCCCCACCTTTAGTCTTTGTTTTAGCCCCATACTAACTGCAGTACTCAGAATTTCCCATGTTCTTGAACATTCTATGAAAATATTATTCCCTTTAACTGTATTGCCTCTCTCCTCCTCCCCACTCTCTCTTTGCAAATTCTTATGATTTATGCCTGGAACCCCTGTTCAAATAACACTCAGATAAACCACAATCAGGTAAAACTCAGAACTTCCTTCTCGGGGCTCACACATGAATTTACACTCACTTGTATCACTATTTGTTCTCCTGTGCATCCCCCTTTCTAGATGGTGAGACCCTGGTCAGGGACATTATTCCATTCATTCGCTGTCCCTAAAACAATGCTCAACCCGTAAAAGGTCTTCAATAAATATAACTGGCAGGACAGATGACTGAAGCATCCATACCCTACTCAGCTTCTGTTCCCATGCATCCGCACAGCCTGACCTGTTTGAGGTCACCGCCTAGGTGCAGAGGTCCTCTCTTATTTTCTGTTGACTACAGATTGTGGTCTGGCTATTGCACTCTTGTGATTCACAGACAGTCTGAGTTGAGGCTCAACTACCTAACTTGGAAAAAATCAGAAACTCAACAAAGGTTTTCTCTTTGGTATCATTAAAAAAAAAAAAAAAAATTTGCATGCTCCTCTTTCTGCCTAGCATGTTTCACAGTTTTGTACTGATGTGTTTAATGGGTCCCTCTTCTCACTGGGTTTCATAAGGCAAGAACCCATGCCTGTTTTGTTTCCTGCTGTGTCTCCAACACCTGGCACAAAACTAGGCACAGGGTAAGTTATCCATAAATACTACCTTGATGAAGGAAGGACTGGTTAATGAAAATAAAAACATTTTCTAAATTGTTTTTTAAATTTTATTATTTATTTATTTAATTTCTACATCCTACATGGGGCTTGAACTCATGACCCCAAGATCAAGAGTTGCATGGTCTTCTTTTTTCTGTTGTTTTTTGAGACAGAGAGAGCATGAGTAGGGGAGGGGCAAAGCAAAGAGAGAGGGAAAGAGAGAATCCCAAGCAGGCTCTTCATTGTCAGCACAGAGCCCAACATGGAGCTCAAACTCATGAGCCATGAGATTATGACCTGAACTGAAGTTGGAAGCCAGGCACCCCAAGAGTTGGATGCTCTTCTGACTGAGCCAGACAAGCACCCCTCCCCAAAACATAAAAACATTTTTAAGAGGAATGTTACAGAAACAACCCTGCTCTATAAGAAATAAAATTTTTTAAATAAAAAAGTTAACAAATGAAAAATGATTCAGTATAATTTTAATTTTTAAAAGATCCCATCCTTAATTATGATAACACCTAATGATAAATTGGAACAATAAATTTGGTGTTAATTCATTTTAGTTTTTGAAGTATAGAAATAGAATATGTTGTTGAAAGCTTGACAGATAAGGAAGAGTATAAACAAATGAAAATTACCTATAATCCATCCCCCAGAAATAATGACCCTTAAAAAGTAATGCCATTTCTATCAAGTATTTGTTCTTTACATGTTGTATCTTTGTGTCATAGTATATATACTTTTTAAAATGTTTATTTTTTTTGAAAGAGAGAGCTGGTGGGGGAGGGGCAGAGAGAGGGGGAGAGAATTCCAAACAGGCTCCACACCCTGCACAGAGCCTGAAGCACGGGGCTCCATCTCACCACCATGAGATCACAATCTGAGTCAATATCAAGAGCCGGACACTTAATTGAGTCAGCCTGGCACCCCATATATACAGTTTTGTATCAATTTATTATTTTGTATGTTATAAAATTCCCCATATTTTAAAAAGTCTTCATTTTGTCTCTGTTCCATTTTAAAGACTAATGTAAGATTTTTATTTCCTAATTTAAAACATTTGATACTAGTTCTATGATCTCTTTGTTTTTAATGCAATGAGGATGATTACTATTTTTGAGCAACTTTTGTGATCTTCTTACCATCAGAAAATACTCCTGATTCTATTAAGGTTTCATCTGTGATTATAAATTTAAATTCAAGATTTTCTCCCTTTTGATGAGTTTTTTAAATTTCACATAGGACTGGGGCACATGGGTGGCTCAGTCAGTTAAGCGTCCCGACTTTGGCTCAGGTCATGATCTCACGGTTCTTGGGTTTAAGAGCCCCGGGTCGGGCTCTGTGCTGACACCCAGCTCAGAGCCTGGGGCCTGTTTCAGATTCTGTGTCTCCCTCTCTCTCTGACCCTCCCCTATTCATGAGCTCTCTCTCTCTCTCTCTCTCTCTCAGAAATTAAAAAAATAAACATTAAAAAAACATTTAAATTTCACATAGGACTAACCCTGGAAATTTGATACTTACTTCTTAAACAAAGCAGATACATAGGTTGACAAATACTCCTCCAGGCTTCATTTATGGTTGGCCCAGTTTCCCTAACTGGCACGTCCACGTCTGTGCTCCTCCCTCTGTACCAGGAGGTATGGAGGAACACCGTTAGCATGAGCACAAATTTTTCACAAAAATTGTAAAATGTTCTCTCCTAATATGTCACTTCCAAAACACAGTCTCCTCTTACACAGCTTTCACACTTTTAAACCTACAGCTGGAATATAAGCATGTAAATGGTTGTAGATAAGGTGAAAAACACCTATATCTATTTCAATATGTTGTATCCTTCATCATCTCTGGAAATGGAATACAACAAACCCTGGAGGTGTAATTGCCCCTATCGCCCCACCTTGTCATGAATTGTGCAATCTGAGGAGAAACTGAATCCAGACTGGTTTACTTTGCTACCTCTCAATTCTAGGTACAATAAACATGTGGGATACTGCTTTGGAATATTCTGCATGGTCAGATTTCCCTAGTATTTATCCTGTTAGGTTTCCAAGTTCATTTTTGGGTAGTATCCTCCCCTTTTGACTCTGAACACCCATTTTATGAAAGGAAATGCATCATGTACATCAGAAACTTTATTGAATTAGAAACTTTATTGAATCAGTCAGTAGCTTCTCAAGTGCAACTGAGTAGCAGCCCTTCCAAGCCATTTTACTTAAATGCATTAAGTACTCCTATTACACTGAGTCTGATTACCTAATTAGCATATAAAGACAAAAGCTAAATGACACAATCAAAAGCCAATCAAAGTATATCATATATGGAAGTAAAATCTGAAAAGTTCTTGTTCTGATACCTTAGTAAGCCTTTAAATTTCAGGATTAGAGTAATCATAAATCTCTTCAACTTTACTGAGACCAAAAACTGTGTTCACACTAACTGGCTTTTATTAAAATTCATAGGAAGTAAAGTGGTGGAGCTCCTGGGTGGCTGTCAGTTGAGCATCCTACTTCAGCACAGGTTGTAATCTCATGGTTCGTGGAGCCACATCAGGCTCACTGCTGTCAGCCCACTTTGGATCCTCTGTCCCCCTCTTTCTCTGCCCCTCCCTGGTTCATGCTCTATCTCTCAAAAATAAATAAACATTAAAAATAATAATAATAGGGGCACCTGGATGGCTCAGTAGTTTAAACGTGCGACTTCAGCTCAGGTCATAATCTTACGGTCCGTGAGTTTGAGCACTGAGCTGGGCTCTGTGCTGACAGCTCAGAGCCTAGAACCTGCTTAGAATTCTGTCTCCCTCACTCTCTGCCCTTCCCCCACTCACATTTTGCCTCTTTCTCTCCATCTCTCTATCTCCAAAATATAAATACATTAAAAAAATCTTTTTAATAATACTAAATAAAGTGGTAATGGTTTATATAATGAAGGCATATTTGATTATACTTTAACCTTTGTCTTCCTTTTAATTATGAAAATATAAGCTTGTTATAGAAAATTCAAATAATACAAAACTATATAAATTAGAAGTAAAATCCTAGTATACCTCTGGAGTGAAACTTTTGTGAAGTTTCTTGTGATCCTTCTATATTTTTTCTTTTTTTTTTAATGTTTATTCATTTTTGAGAGAGACAGAGCATGAGTAGGGGAGGGACAGAGAGAGAGGGACACACAGAACTCAAAGCAGGCTTCAGGGTCTGGACTCTCAACCCAGAGCTCCATGCAGGGCTCAAACTCACAAACCATAAGATCATGACCTGAGCAGAAGTTAGACATTTAACTGACTGAGCTACCCAGGCATCCCATCCTTTTAGATTTTTTTCTATACATGTCATAAAAACATATATCTTAATAAAATTGATTTATATATACTATTCTGTAATTTATTTTTTCAACTTAATAATATACGGACATCTTTCCATGTCAGTATGTTTGATACTTATTATTTTTGAGAATTATGTAATAATTCATTGAAAGAATTCACCTTATTTTATTTAACCAGTGCCTTCTGGAAAGACCTTTAACTTGCATCTACTTTTTCCTCCTATAAACCATATAGTAATAAATGTATCTGAATTTAGAGTGTGTTTGGAAAGGAAAAAGAAGTAAGTGGTAGAAAAATTATGATAAATGCCAGTGGGTAAATCATTGAGCCAAGGATGGTAGTTTTAAGGAAGATTTGGCAAAATAACTTTATTTACTAGCCCATTTATGATGAACCAGGTCCCAGTTAGTTGTGATCCATGCTGCCATTTTCTTAATACTGCTACTATTTTTACTTTAATAGACTCAGATTTATCTTGATTCCACATAGTACTGGAAAGACCATGAGCTATGGAGTTAGGCCAGGGCTTGAATCCTAGCTCAGGTTCAGATTTATTATATTAGATGCTGTTGTTGTGCTATCTATTGAGGATGCAGGAAGGATGCAATCTGTCCAGGGTGGCTGAGAGGCTCAGTCTGTTAAGCTTTGGACTCTTTATTTTGGCTCAGGTCATGATCTCACAGTTCTTGAGATCATGCCCTGAGCTGGGTGCCCTGCCTACTAGGAGATTCCCTCTTTCCCTGTCTCTCTGCCCCTCTCACCTGCCAAAACTAAATAAATAAACTTAAAAAAATAAATAAATAAACTTTAAAAAAAACAAACACCACAATTTGGCCTCCAGATTCTTACAGCTTGAGAGATGAAGCTGATATATCTATTTTGTTCACTGCCTGTTCCTTCAGTGTCTCGAGCAGAGCCTAGTAATAGTAACCACTCAATGTTATTCTTTTTTGAGTGAATCACCTTCAAGACTGTGCCAAGTACTGTTAGAGGCATGCATAGAGTGCTGTGACATGGCTTTCCAAGAAGAAGCTTCAAAAACTGTGTGGGGGTGCCTAGGTGGCTTAGTTAGTGGCGTATATGACCTTTGATATCAAGGACTTGGGGTCATGAGTTTGAGCACCATGTTGGGTGTGGAGATACTTTAAAAGAAAAAAAAACACCTAAGTCTGATGAGTCGAAAACAATTCCTGGAGAAAAGGATGAAAATAAGCCAGAGCAAGACATTTACAAAGATGCAAAGAGAAGCGACTGCCACCATACAGGGTGCTGGGAACCGTGAGAGAGGACTGGAAAACCACAAGGAAACCATAGTAAAAGAGCTTTGACCCTCTGCTAGGGAAATCACATGTTCATCCTGAAGGGTTTGGAGAGTCTTTTATAGTTAGTCCCCCTTTATCCATAGTTCTGCTTTCCACGGTTTCAGTTACTCACAGTCGACCAGGATCTGGAAGTAGAGGATCCTCTGATATATCATCAGAAGGTCAGTAGTAGCCTAACTCCACGTCACAATGCCTGTGTCCTTCACC
Organism: Crocuta crocuta; assembly: GCF_008692635.1. Classification (NCBI taxonomy): domain Eukaryota; kingdom Metazoa; phylum Chordata; class Mammalia; order Carnivora; family Hyaenidae; genus Crocuta; species Crocuta crocuta. The sequence goes on along the minus strand of NW_027531877.1, from coordinate 4,380,452 downwards.
TCATTTCATCTCCTCACAGAGGCATTTTATCATCTCACATCACCACAAGAAGGGTGAGTACAGATATTTTGAGACAGATAACTTTCAAATAACTTTTATTATGTATACAGTTGATCCTTGAAAAACATGGGTTTGAATGTTTGGGTCCACTTATATGTGAGTTTTTTTTATAAGTACAATATAGCATTGTAAATGTATTTTCTTTTCCTTGTGATTTTCTTAACATTTTCTTTTCTCTAGCTTAATTTATTGTAAGAATACAGTATGTAATACGTATACAAAGTATATGTTAATTGACTATGTTTTCAGTAAGGTTCTGGTCAACAGTAAGCTATTAGCTAAATATTGGGGAATGAAAAGTTATATGAGAATTTTTGACTGCATGGTCAGTACCCCTAATCCTATTGTTCAAGGACTAAATATATTGTTATAATTGCTCTATTTTATTATGATTTATTGTTGTTAATCTCCTACTGTGACTAATTTATAAATTAAACTTAAAAATTAATCTTTATCTTAGATATATATGTATAGGAAAAAACATACAGAGTGTGGTACTATCTGGTTTGAGGCGTCTCCTGGGTTGTTAGAACATATCCCCTCTGAATACGGGGATACTAATGTATATTAAGCAAGAGAGAATCATGATTAGATTCCTGCTTTACAAGGAGGCTGCTTGTTAGTCTCTGAAAACATTAGGAAAATGAAACTCTAGGAAGAGAAAGAAGCTAAGAAGCTATTGCAGTAATCCAATTGAAAGGTGATGGTGGCTGAGACCAGCCTAGCCATCTTTCAGTTTCTCTTACACATCATAATTATCCTCCATTTTATTTCTAACACATACAATTGTGTGAAGAGTCATCATAAAAGCTGTTCCTTCTGGCTGGAACACATATGCTCCCCCATTTTCAGCCACCAGTTCTTACAAGCTTTAAAGTCTTAGCCTAAGTGTCACTTTCTTAGGCAGTCTTGTCTGACACCCTGCTCCCTCCTTAGCACTGAACATAATTATAAATGATAAATTATTTAATTATAAATTAAACATTTATATAGTTATTTGTTGGATATATGCCTCACCCACTGGACTCTAGATTTCATGAGGAATATGTGAGTAAATGAGTGGGGAGGGAGAGATGTGAACAGATTCAAGAGTGGATATGGAGGGGCGCCTNAAAATAAGTTAAAAAAAAAAAAAGAAAGAGTGGATATGGAGATTGTTATGTTTAAATGTTTGTGAAGATAAGGTGAGAAAAAAGTCAAAGAGTAAATGTAGTTTCCAGTTTAATCACTTGGGTCGATGCTTGTGGCATTCCTTGAGTTAGGAGACTAAGAGAAATAGGTGGGAAGATGGAATCATGAGTTCAGTTTGGGATATGTAGTGGGTACAAATTTCAAACCACAAACTCAACTGGAAAAGAAATACAACTTGGCAAAGTTTCCATAATAAGCTCTATATCCCATTGTTTGTTTGGTTGTTTTTTTTTCTTAGTTTATTTTTGAGAGAGAAAGAGAAAGCATAGGCAGGGGAGGAGCAGAGAGAATCCCAAGCAAGCTGCATGCTGTCAGCATAAACCCTGATGCAGGGCTTGATTTCACAAACCGTGAGATCATGACCTGAGCTGAGATCAAGAGTCTGCCCCTTAACCAACTGAGCTACCCAGGTGCCCCTATATCCCACTGTTAACTTTAGTCATCTCCAGCACTCACTCCAATGCTAACTATGGCTACTGATTATCTTAGAACTGTTTCTTTACTCTTGGAGTTACTTTGCATGTATTTTATTTGTGTCTTTTCCTCCTTCATTTTATTTTCTTTTTCTTTCTAATTTTCTCTTTTTCCAAGCCATAAAGTTATTAAAGCAATGTTTGTCACTGCTGTTTGACACCACTATCAAGATTACAACAAAAGTAAATGTGCTTATAAATTAAAACATAAGTGATTTTCACTAGAAATAAGGAGATGCTTTTGAAGGGAAGAAATTTATTAAATATTAGAATGAATAACCGAGGAGTGTAAGGACTTGCCTGCCATGTGGTAAATCATCAAACTTGGAAGGAGTTTAAATAGGACACCTTTTGTAAAACAAAACAAAATGTGTGTGTGTGTGTGTGTGTGTGTGTGTGTGTGTGAGACATATATTCTGTGACATATATGTAGCAGGTAGTTCTCAAAGACAAATGTAATCAGAGCCCTAACAATATCCTTTTAGTCCTTGGAGCTAGTCCTCCCTGCAACAGTGATCATCTCTGGACTTCACAGTGGTGTAAGTAAATAAATCCCTTTATTGTTTATTAGTTTGTGTTTGGTTTCTGCCCCTTTCTGTCTAAGGAATCTCTACAAATTCAGGGTCTTTGTCCTGTAAGGTGATTGATACTATGCAATGTTTTCTTTCATCCATGATATTCAAAGTCATTTGTGAAAGATTTTCAGTTTCTGGTAAAGAAACTGGCCATCTGAAACAGCCAATGGGGTAAGCGTAACACTTGTGGTGTTTTCTTCTCCTTTGTATCAGCACTATGGCTAGCCCAAAGAAAAATCAAATCCACTTATTCTATCTATAAATAAGTTTCCCTTTAAAGCAGGATCCCTTTTGTAGAAAATAAACTGAAAAGGAAACAATTTATCCTATCCAATTTTCCTCTATCATCTAGGGTAGAAGCTCTTTTCACTTCAGCAGAATGAAAAGGGAATCTGAGAAAGATTCTGGGAAGTCTCCTTACAGTTAGTATTCTTTTCTACTGCAAAGGATGAATTCACCCAAACTTTTAGAAGTGCAGAATGAATAGGCAGTGAAGGAAGGCAATCACTTTGAGGGAAAGAAGCTGGTGACTCAAAGAGTGAAAGAAAAGTAGAATTGCCATGAGAAAATAAAATTGGATAAGAAAGAGAACTAAAACAGAAAAATAACCTTACTCAGCTTTTTCTTTGTAGTTCTTTCCTTTAACTTATGTAAAGGGTACTTTCCAATGGGGTGGTCCTTCAGCCATTAAACAAATAGATATAAAGCCCACTCTGAACTAGAAGCCAGGTAAATGCTGAGAATGCAACAAAGCGTAAGATATCCGTGAGTCCATCTATATTTATAAGAGTTAGAATTTGATTCTAGGAAGGAAAGAATGAATATCAAATATCCACTATATTATTGTAGTGGTGTTCTCCAGGTTCCCCAAACACCCTGGGCAATGGGCAAAAGGAGAAGGGTGCTTAGTCTATCCTTAAGGCAATGAAGAGGGAACTTTGAAGGACAGGACACCTGACCCAGGACTGAAAGTCTCAAGACTGTGATGGCCTGCTTTTTCTGACAACAGAGCTAAGCAAGGAGACTGTTGGGAAAGGCCTGCATCCAAAGTTTGGTGGGAGAGAGGATGCATGAGCTAGATATGGGTACTCAGTGAAGCAGGCTGGACTTACCCAAGAAGACCACCTGAAGTTGTGGTTACTTCAGCAGAGAGGTAGTTACTGGAGACCTCTGCCTGGAACCTATCAAAGATAGACAAACCCAGACACTGATAGAAGTGGTAAGGACAAATTTTAATCAGTTATATAGTATTGCAACAGGGGAAAGAGTCCCATGTGAACGGAACTCAACTTCAATTTGTACAGAAGTGACTGGTATTTTAAAGGGAGGATAAAAGAATAGGGAGAGGGGAGATCAGAGGCTTCACAGAATCAGGGAAATGAAAACTCCCAGCAAGTTTTGTTTTGGGGCGGGTAGGTTTCCTGTGTGAAACACATATGAGCTTGTTAATTTGCCCTTATCAAAGCTAGAGTTCTGCCTTTCCACAGAGAGTGTGAGACAGGGTCTCTATCTTTAAGTGTTGGCTAGAACACATAGTAAGTTCTTTGGGTGGCATTGAGTTTTCTCAGGTAGGCACTTTAAGTGCTATTGTCATCCTAGGGATGTAGCTTTGAAATGTTAGCAACTGTCAGTGTTTGTTCAAGTTTTTATAGACCAAGGTTGAAGCCTAGTTTCTCCAGGCTCAGAAGCTCAGAGGAGCCTGGCTGGAGTTTGGTCAAGAAGAGATTTTTTTGTCAAAACCAGGAGCTAAGGAAAGCTTCCACACGGCCAGCTAGAGAAAACAAAAGGAGCCTACAAGTACAGTTCTTAAGGTCAGAAATTCTCAAAGTTGGGGGGTACTCTGGTGGCTCAATTGGTTGAGCTTCTGATTTTATTTCAGCTCAGGTCATGATCTCACGGTTTATGAGATGGAGCCCCATATCCAGCTCTGCACTAACAGCACATGCACACACACACCCTCTCTCTCTCTCTCTCAAAATAAACTAAAAGAAAGAAAGAAAGAAAGAAAGAAAGAAAGAAAGAAAGAAAGAAAGAAAGAAAGAAAAACAACAACAAAAGAAATTCTCAAAGTGGGAAGTGTTCTCTAAATGTCTGGAAAAGAGCTGTGTGGGAGTGAATCCACATTTGGAATGCATCCAATCTAGAGGGTACCAGTACCAGATTAAACTGAATGAAACAATGAAACCCGTGAAGGCAATGCAATTCAGGGCAGAAAAGTTGTAGGGAAGACTCTGACCACACCCCTTTCCCTACCAAAGGTTTAAAACCTAAAAAGATTAAAGTTTGAGGGAAGGGAGAACCTGAATTGGTGAGAGCTTGGGGTATAGATGATCTGAAAGTGATGGTGAAAATACTATGGAATACGCCTCAGATTTTGTCCTGAGAAAGACAAGAACCCTTCTAGAGAGAGGGTTTAAATGCCCAAGACTGGGCAGGAATAAAGTTTTCTGTTTGCACCCTACCAAGTCTAGCTTATTTATTATACTATTTACACATCCTCCTCCGTTACTTCACTTTCCAAATATCCCCCTAAGAGTGACTCTGGTTGTATATACTAAAGCATAGGGTGCTTATGCATGGATCAGAGGTTTTCTGGTGTCCATCATATTCTGAAAGGGGTCTATTGATCCCCAACTGAAAAGCTTATACTAGGCTGCTTTGTTTCAGGTCCAGATATCTGTGTCCTTCTCCTTTTGTTAATCACAAATATTTTGTGTTGCCCCCTTTACTGTAATTTATAATAAAACACAATTCAATGTGTAAATGCTTAGTTCCAGTTTCACTGAAATGCATAATGGGATAGTCATCTATCTGTACAAAAAACAAAACAAACAAAATGAAACAAAACAGGAAAAACAATAACACAGGCCCAAAATGGTATCACCTATCCTAAGTCTCACCTCACTAAGCCGACTTTGCTTGATTAAATTTGGCCCTACCAGAAATGAAATCTTAAACCAATGGGGAGTCACCTGATCAGCACTAGTTAGGTAATCTGCCTAATAGATCCCTGTCATCCCCTAAGAGTAAGTAACCTTGCAATAACCAACCGCCTTTATTGTTTAGTGTAACTTCCTGGTTCCTGCTCCCTTCTGCCTGTAAGTCTTCCATTTTCTACAGCTCTTTGGAGTACCTAAAGTTCTGAATGTTTCCTGGTAACAAGTTTCTCATGAAAGTTTGATTTTCTTTCAGTTTACTCAGTAGTTGTATTCCTAGAAAATTCACTGTGCATTAGAGCCGCATAGGAAATGGTTAATGTCAATCTTTTAGAAGAAGTTAGATTGACAAAATTTGGATTTACTAAATGCTATCTTTGTAACAATCAAAATCACCCTCCCAGATCCCCAGGTCACCCTCAGGGGATGGGCCTGTTGAACTGGGTAGGTCTGTGAAGGTCACCAACCCTATTTCTCCCTCGGGCCTCAGTTCCTATCCACCCCTCCTGTCTTTCTTCACTGGAGGGGAATTCTCAGACTAAACAGAAATCTCTTTACAGTATTTTTCTTTTGGAAATGCTAAGGACTTTGGGCGCTTGGGTGGCTCAGTCGGTTAAACATCTGATTTTACTTAGGTCACGATCTCACAATTTGTGGGTGAGTTCGTGGGTTCGAGGCCCATGTTGGGCACTGTGCTGACAGCTAGCTTAGAGCCTGGAGACTGTTTTTGGATTCTGTGTCTCCCTCACTCTCTGTCCCTCCCTTGCTCCTGCTGCCTCTCTCTCTCAAAAGTAAATAAAACATTTTCAAAAATGCTAAGGACTTAAGGAAGTCACTAGATCTGATTACTTAATAAAGGGAAATCTTTTTTCTTGTCCCTGTGTTGCAGGATTTTTTACCTCAGTACCCACAGTTCGTTGACTCACTGCTTGGAAGAATGAAGAGGTGGGCACAAAATGAGCAGCAGACAAATTTATTAGAGTATAAGATAAAATCAGAAAGTAAGAATATGAAAGTTCTCTTTACAGACACGGGCAATGCCAGTGACAATAGGCAAGGACTTTGTTTTATAATGTTTTGCACACACACACACCCTTCCTTCTCCCTTGTTTCTTTTCAGGTCCTACCTTCTCAGGTCCTACCCTTATTGACCAGGTAACTCTAAATGCCTAGTCATTCGTTTTTGATAGGCTCCTTTCTATTGCATGAGGGGTGGTCTATGACCATACCGTTCCTAATGGGTCATACATTTTATGGTCTACTACTTACTATTATTAACTTTTTACCACACAACAAAACTTGTATTAACATTTTGAACAGCTATTGAGAAAATCAGAAATCCAGCAATTACTGAAACTGGTGATTGCTAAACTTAAATTGGAGCAAATAGCTAGAGTGGAGTACTACTTATTTTTGGTCAGGTCTTTTGACAAATTCCTGAGGGGAGCCTGAGGAGGAGTAGGTTTATCTGTTACAATCTTAAGAGGAATCTTATGCCTGAGGGGCTTTGCTGTGGTCAGAAGCTCCCAGCATTGTTCCAAAATACTGTTTTTTCCCACCCAGGGCCTCAGGTCCTAATCTTTCCCTCTCTGTTTACTGAATACTGTCTTTTCCTATCATACCTGGGTGGGCATGAACTAAGGAGAAATCTTGATTGGATTTTGGATGCTCTACCACTCCCTTGTCACTTATATACTCATCACTTTAAATGAATGTTCTCTACCATTCCTTTATGAATTTTGTTTTCAGAGGATTATCTCTCTACACATTAGGACTCTCTTGTAAAACCTTGCTGATTCCCTCTTGAAAGCTCACAAGTATCCAATTTCAGTTCTTATGAATCTGTATTTCCTGCAACCGGTTTCTCCTAATTCCCTAAACACTGGTCCCTTGTCTCTTTCTTCAGGTCTTCTAACCAATCCATCACTCTCCTGAAAACTCAGTTCCTACCTCACTGAGGTAATTGAAAGATATATAAAGTCCTTACCTCTCTCACTTGCCAAAACAACTTTCTGTATCAGCCTGCATCCTTGAGGAAAAATAACAGAGACCCAAGATGGAGCACTGAATCAAAGGGTTTCTACCACTGAGCAGAGGAACCCCAATCCAGCTGAGTCTGGTCTCTAGGGGATGCAGTTTGGGGAAAGGGAAAATGGGGTCATATTTTAAAGCCAGAAAACCACAAACTGTGTCCATCCTGTATTAGCACAGTCTCTGTGAGCAAACACTGGGCGGGGCTGGAAGGGAGGCTCTGAATTTGTGGGGTTCCTGCCTCAGGAGCATAAATTGCCGCAGCCTCAAACCACGGTCTGAAACCCCCTTCCTTCAGGTGAAATCTCCATGCCATTGGATCTATGTAGAAAGAGTCAGGAGTACAATTTTAATCACCTCAGAGGTCTAATTGTATCAGTAGAAATAAACAAACTGGAAGAAATTCCTGTAGAGAAAACTTTATCACTTAAAAGTTGGGTGAAGAAGGCAGAGAAGGACAAATATCACATGTTTGCACGTATAGAAGGATTAGGAGGAACTTGACGGAGGAACAAGGGGGAGAAGAAGGGCGGAAATGGTGGGGGAAAGGGAGAGAAGCAAACCATGAGAGACTCTTGAATGCTGACAAAAACTGAGGACTGATGGATGTGGGGGGAGGGGGGATGGGCATGGAGGAGGACACTTGTGGGGATGAGCACTGAGTGTTATGTGGAAACTAATTTGACAATAAACTATTAAAAAAAAAAAAAGTTGGGTGAAGAAATAAGTTTGCAAAAAGCATTCTGCTATCTGCAGACCCAAAGGAAAAGTAAAGCTGTTTTATGAGAGTACTCTCATTTTATAAGTGAACAGTTCTGCTAGTTAGAATAGCAAAGTTCTGAAACGTGCATATGGAATTAAAATGTTACTTATATAAATTATTACCATTGTGTTATAATGTTCTGTTTGTCTTAAGATGTTACCCTTCTGCCTCTGTGTCAAGTACCCCTTTATGGCCCCCAGCTTATTTTGAAGGACCTGATAACACTTGTTCTCAAGAGCAATACTTCCTCTACTTTCAGATGCCACCTCCTTAACCTTTATGAAATCTCTACAAGATTGGTTAATTTTCCCTTTGCTAAGAAATGGGTACTGACATTTTCAGAGTGATTACTTCCAGGCTGTTAAATTATGGGTGATTGTTTACTATTTTGTATTTTCCAGATTTTGAATAATAAACATCTGGAGTTTTTTTCTTTTTTAACTTTGAGAGATGTTAAAAGTACAGACAAGTGCTGAGAAAAACATAATACCTGTGTTCCCGTAACCTAGAGCTCCTCTATAATGTTTATAATCAACAGAGTAATACAGAATTATTATATGTTGTAGAATGGATACATGAGATTAAATACCTACCTGTCAGCTTCAGATCCAATCGGTGGGCTTTCAGCATGAGCTTCATTTCTTTATGCTGATTTTATTTTTCGTTTCTCCTGATTATAAATAAAGTAAAACATTCTCTTATAGAATGTAAAGAGGCAGACTGATGGTGGAATCCCGAAAGAGATTACACATTACTATATGTGTAAAATGGGAGATAGTTTTTTTCTCAAGCCCAGTTGCTCTAGAGAGAGTAAAAATCACAGGTAAAGAATAATTTAAAAGGTTGAAGATGAGCTTGCTCTGGAAATGATGATGGAGCTTCTCTGTGTCAAATACTTAAGTACTCATTTAACCTTGACAACAATGTCATAGGATATCATTTCATTAATGTTCTATGTTATGGACGAGGAAACTGATATAGCAAGTATAAGTGGCTTGCTTACAGTACACAACTGGTAGGGGGTGGCCCTGGGAATACTAACCCAGACAATCTAACTCCAAGGTCTATGTGCTTAACCTCTATCCTTTCTGAACAGGTAAAAATGCTAGAACCTCAAGTCCTAAATCAGGTCCACGTTTCTCCCGGTAGAACCCAAGGAGTATATCAGTTATCTATTGCCTCATAAAAAATGCCAGAACTCAGTTTTAAACAACAATAATTTATTTAGCTCCCAGATCTGCCATATTGAATGGGATCCAGCAGAGAAATTCATCTCCACTCCATCAGTGTCAAGTGAAGCAGGAAGATCCACTTCCCATATAGCTCACCTTCATTGCTGGTTGGTTGGTGCTGACTGAGACTGAGAACTCAGCCAGGGATCAAATGGGGGAGGGGGACACGATTCCTTTCTATGTAGGCATTTTCACAAGCTGCTTCAAGTTTCTCAGGGCATAATGGATGGGTTTCAAGGGCCAGCAACCAAAAGGGACAGGAAGTGGAGTTTGCCAGTGTTTTAAGGCCTGGTGCTAGAACCTATCAGGGCATTACTTCTGCCATATTCTATTGGTCAAACACAAAGCCCAGATTCAGGGGAGGAGACTTGTACTCTGCCTCCCAAAGGGAGAAGCACCGAAGCATTTGGGACCATGTTTTAAAAACTTCTGTGCCTATTAGATTTCATCTCTAAGTTTGGATAGCTGGATTCCCTCAGCTTTTGATGACCCTGAAGCTCTCGGGTAATGAGCTGCCTTCAGGCCCCGTTGTAACCTGCATACTGAAGTTTCCCTTCTCACCAATACCCTGAAAGACCTAGCAAGTAACATCCCACTCTGGGAGGGAAAAAGATCCACCTGACCCCATGTTCTACCTGTGGTGTCAGTGATATCAGACCTCAAACCTCAGATCAGGCCTCCCACCATTAACAGTAGTCCTTGTATTGTGGGACTTTCCTGAACTGCTCTTTAAGTTTCTCTTAATGTCCCACTTGGAGATATTATCTTGTTAAGCCTGAGTCAGATGATACTGAAACAGATAGCACACAATACAACCCTCAAAATCAAACTGCTCTGATGACTCTTCCTACCTCAACCCTGCCTATGCTCTCTGACTCTCCTACTTAGGATGAGATTTTTTGGCAGCAGGGACCCTCGGTCTAGGAGGTTAAGAGGGACTCTTAGGTGCCCACCCTATCTCCCTATATTTCTCATTTCTCTGTTCTTTCCACAGTACATCTATGTTTGAGAGCTTCAGCTCTAGGTGACAAAGATTACATGGTTTTTCAGACCTGGTGCAAAATTAAAAGGTCCCTTGTTCAAATACTAGGAAAAAAGCACTCTTAAAGGCATCAAAATATAATGTTTATTTATTTACTTTGAGAGAGAGAGAGAGGGAGAGAGAGCGTGATCAGAGAAGGGACAAAGAGGGAGGCTCCAGGCCCTGAGCTGTCAGCCCCGGCATGGGGCTTGAACTCACAAGCCATGAGATCATGATCTGAGCCAAAATCAGACGCTAAACTGGCTGAGCCACCCAGGTGCCCCTAAAGGCATCAAAATGTAAAGTTTTCATTATCTCCTACAGTCTCTCCTCTGTCTTGTCACAGCATTTTTTTGTTCTAAGTAAAGAAAAATTAAATTAAGCCTGAATTTTACCATTCATTTTTTATAGTATGCAATGTCAGTTTTAAATGCAAATGTTAGAGCATTTAATTTGCATGCGTAGTCACCAAAATTGTACAATTTATATTTCATAGTTTGTATTTGCCTATATGTACTTTGTTCTTACCAGAACCATGAAACACTGTATAAAACTAACCCATCTGTTTTTATTTCACTTCCTTTTTATAATGCTATCATTGAAACCCAGTTTCTCTTATTCTTTTCCTAAGACAAATTAGAGCATAAATGTAAATAAGAGTCCCAAATGACTACTTCCTTGGGCATAGAGCTTCTTCTGGGATAATGGAAATGTCTTGGGACTAGTTAGAGATGATGACTGCACAACTATTTCATTTCTTGACACGCATACGTTGTACCACTACGTTTTATTTTCAGCTTTCTGATGAATAAGGAATTACTTAAAGGGGAAAAAAATGAGTTGCCCTATATTTCCCTTTACTTTTACGGCACCATGTTCACATGGCTCATACCAGGGATTAGCAAAGGTAAGAAAGGATATGGTAAGGTATCTGGATGGTCGATGCTTCTTAGAGCACCAGTGCTTTTTTTTTTTTTTTTTTTTTACTGTTTTGGAAACAAGTTCTGGTGTGAGAAGATAACATGGCCCTGGTGACTGTCAGGACCTCCCTCTTTACTCAGTCGTAAATGTACTGTGCTATCTAGTGCTTGGTTTGAGTCATAGGGAGCTCGCACACATTGTGGATGGGAGAAATTCTGTGCCCATGGGCATCACAAATGATAAGCACAAAGGACAGACATGAATAGCAGACACACATATTGCCTGTGTCTTGTCTGTTTCTGCGCTGGTTTCATTGTCCCATTGAAGCTCACTTGCAAAACTTAAGTTCAATGATAGAATTTTTAACAGTTTTATGAGAGTGACAGCAGAGCATTAAACCAAGTACAGGACACTTCTCAACAGGGAACCCTGTGTTACTTCTTAAGTTGTATATCCCTGAAGTCCACCTTGGTTCCAGGGCCAAAATTCAGCCTTCTCAGTGTGTTTACCAGGTCCTGAGCAAAGACAGGGCCTGGAGAATATTGCAATATTAGGACATTATTTGCAATTAAAATAAAAAATTTTGTTAAAGTTTATTTATTTTGTGAAAGAGTGAGTGTGCAGGTATGCATGCATGCAAGCAGGGGACAAGGGAGAGAGAAAGTGAGTGAGAGAGAGAGAGAGAGAGAGAGAGAATCCCCAGCAGGCTCCATGCTCAGCACAGAGCCTGAAAAGGGTTTCAATCCCGTAACCGTGACATCATGACCTCAGCTGAAATCCAGAGTTAGACATTCAATCGACTGAGCCACCCAGGTGCCCCTAAAATAAATTTTAAAAAATATTCAATGTTTTTAAAGTTTATTTATTTATTTTGAGAGAGACACAAAGAGAGTGCAAGCAGGGGAGGTGCAGGGGTGGGGGAGGGGAACAGAGGATCTAAAGTGGTATATGTGCTGAGAGCAGAGAGCTCCATGTGGGACTTGAACTCACCAACCATGAGACCATGACCTGAGCCAAAATCAAACACCTAACCAACTGAGCCACCCAGGTGGCCCCCAAATTATTCTACTATTAATTTAGATGGGATAGTTAATGACATTATGGGTTGCAGTTAGACATTCTCTGGTAGCTCTCTTCCTTAGCCCTTTTACTGTTTGACTTTCTGATTTCCTTTTCTTTATCCATTCTCATTAGTTTAAACTGAGATACAATTGACTTTAGTAGTGCACAAATCTTAATATCAATGTATACACCCATTAACCACTACCTAGGCATGATGTGGAATATTTCTTTCACCACTGAAAGTTCTTTTGTGCCCATTCCCAATCAGTAACCACCAGCCCCCCACCAGGGGTTGCCACTACTCTGCTACCCTAGAATAGTTTTGCCTATTTGTCTTCTATAGGACCTCATAAAAATGGAGTCAAAGAGTGTGTATTCTTTTATGTCTGCCCTACATCATGCTTCTGAGATTCACCTATACTGTTACTGGTATTCTATTATATGAATATATCCAAATTTGTTTATTCATTCAAGTGTTAATGGATATTTGAGTTGTTTCTACTTTGGAGCTATTATAAATTAAGCTGCTATGAACACTCTTGTACAAGTTTTTATGTGGACATTTGTTTTCATTTCTTTTGGGTAAAAACAGTGGAAATTGTGGATCGTGGGTCATAGAGTTTGTTTTTTCGCTTCCTCCTTTTTTCTTTTTCTTTTGCCCCTTTGCTTCCCATCCTCATAATCATTTCTGTATGATTGAGAAGAGAGTTCTTATTTTAGGAACAAACTGTGTTTGTAGCCAGAATATATAAAGAACTGAAAGTCTGAACGTCTTAAGCAATTTAATTCTAGTAATATTTCAAAGAAAAGATGTGGGTGTGTGTGTCTATGCATGTGTGTGTTGAGGGAGTGTATGTTCTTAAATAATTCATGGGGCAAACTGGAAAATGGGCACCTTAGGAACATAAAGCATATTCCCTTAGTCTGTATATATATTTCAATTTATTTTTAAAAAATTAGCTGTCTCACAATAGCGTAAGACATCAACTTTTTTAAGAATTTTTAAAAAGTTTATTGTGTGTGTGTGTGAGAGAGAGAGAGAAAGAGAGAGAGGGCACACAGGGGAACAGGGGAAGGGTAGAGAGAGAGGGAGACAGAGAATCCCAAGCAGGCTGTATGCTGTCAGTGCAGAGCCTGACACAGGGCTCAAACTCATGAACTGTGAGGCCATGACATGAACTGAAGTCAGATGCTTAGCAGACTTAACCCCTAAGGTGCCCCGATAGATGATTATTTTTTAAGACTTTGAGATATGTATTAATGGCTATGATGTCCAACCTAGATGGAAGAGGTAATTTAACAGATAATGCCAGATAATGTTATCTATTTCTTCTTCTTCTTTTTAAAAAATATCTATTTATTTATTTTGAGAGAGAGAGAGGAAAAGTGCCAGTGTGGGAGAGGCAGAGAAGGAGGGAGACAGAATCCCAAGCAAGCTCCACACTCAGTGTGGAGCCCCAATGCAGGGCTCCAGCTCAGGATAGTGAGATGATGACCTGATCTGAAATCGAGAATCAGACACCTAAGGGACTGAGCCACACAGGCATTCAATTGTTATCTATTTTTATTGAATTCACTTAATGCTTTACTATCTGAGAGGCCTCAGCAGTTCTTTGTTTTTTTCTTCCACAAAATCTTCCTTGTTGATAAAAGAGCTACAATATTTAAGAAATTTAAAAACTATATATCTATATCTATATCTATCTATGTATATATAGATATATACATAGATAGATATTTATATAGTATATCATTGCTAAGATTCTATGGAAACAGAAGAGAGTGGCAGATGTACAGCTGTGATTACCCCACCTATCCCAGCTCCAAGGAAACCTGAGACTTAACAGGGTTGCTGGTCAATAGCAGTGAATGGCTTAGGGACCTGATCCCAGAAGAGGGCAGCCAAGAGCTGCCTTAACTACTAGGGAGAGACCCAGCTGAGACCTTCAAGAGTGATTATGAGTGTTTCTCGTCCATTGTGCAAATTCCCAGAAAGATAAAGGACCAGTTTGGGGCCTGCTAAGCTCAAACTTGACTAGACAAGGAACAAAAGTTAGTAGAGGCAGTTACGAACCGGCTAAGGTACCCTAGAGTGAAAATAAGAAAAAGCAGAAAGTTGCTGCCCTGTGTCAAAGTCAGGGACAAGAGAGAAGAGGCAAGGTCAAGATCCACAAAAGGAACAGGTTGGCTGGCAAGCTTTTTCTATTTTTCAAAAATATATTTCTTTTTAAAATATTCGTGGTCATATGATATGAAATCACAGCAAAAGTTTGTTCTAATAATGAGTTAAGTGGCCCTTATTGGGCTAAAAGCCAGAAGGAAGTTGTGATGTACCACTGTACCTGGACTTAGGCTGCCTTTGAAGTATTTTGGGGAGTAAGGGCTAATGCATAAATGCTTTCCAGATGTTAGCTGAGGTCTCTTATGTTATGAGATCAAACAGGATTGGCTTGAATGCTAACTGCTTACTGTGGGACATCCAGAATCCTCCCTAAGATTTCTGTGCATCGCTGGGAGAGACAGGCAGGTGTTGGGTATTACATTCTCATGGTCACCATTACATATCTAAAGCACAGTATTTAGAACAAATCCTGGAACATTTTACAAGTGGTACTTATTTTTCCTTCTTCATTCTTTTTCCTCTTCTCTTGCTTACTCCTCTTTCTCCTTGTTATTGTTATGACTTTTGGCTCTGAGTTCCTGCTTCTACTGAACATGGTCAGTTCATGGATTGTCTCACTATTTCTTACCCAGGTTGTCCCATTTGGCACCATGTGAATCAATTTGTCATTTCCATTCCCTTTCTCAATTGATACATGCTCATAACACCACCACTCCCCCTTTCCCCTCAGCACACACAAATGTGTTTATCTGATAGCATGAAACACTTTTGATCAGAATTTAGTGAAAATTTGGGGAGACAACTGGGGTAAGAATACTTATAGCTCAACAGTGTGAACTCATTCCATTTTAAGATTGGGAACTTTTTAAAAATGTTTGTTATTTTTGAGAGAGAGAGAGAGACAGAGAGACAGAGAGCAAGCAGAGGAGGGGCAGAGAGAGAGGGAGATACCGAATTGGTGTCTAAGCAGGCTAAGCAGGAACGGTGAGATCATGACCTGAGCTGAAGTCAGACGCTTAGTCGACTGAGCTATCCCAGAGCCCTATTTTTTATTTTATTAATGTTTACTTATTTATTTTGAGAGAGAGCACATGAGCAGGGGAGGGACAGAGACCGAGAAGGGAGAGAATCCTAAGCAGGTTCCCCATCGTCAGTGCAGAGCCCACTGTGGGACTTGATTTCATGAAACATGAGACCATGACCTGAGCTGAAATCAAGAGTTGGATGCTTAACAAACTGAGCCACCCAGGCGCCTTGAAAACTGGGCACTTCTTATAAGTCCTTTTCCCAGGAATTGGTCTACTCAGTTCCCACCCATATAGGGGCTCACCAGTACTCAGTTCCCACCCATACAGGGGCTCACCAGTACACTGGCTAGCTTGTTTCTCTTCCTCTCTCCTGGGTCTGTTATCTCATTAGCACCCTCTCCTTCCTGGACTATAGCCCCCCAATGCAAATTCTTATTCTTTATGCAGAGCACGGCAGTTCTCACTGGTGTCTGCTTCTAAGTTAAGGTCCAGACACATTTGCATATCCCAACACACCCAAATGTTCATCAGAACAAAAAAACTTTTTATTTGCCATTTTCCATTGTCTTGCTAAGGAGATTCTGGGTGTAAATGTCATTTTCTACTTCTTTGCACAAAGCAGTAAAAGTGAGGGAGATTTAGCACGAAGCTGCCTGGAATAAGACAAAATGGTACAGAAATAAGACATGTTAGGGAAGAGATGAACGTTTGCAGAACAGGTAGCTGCAGGAACATAGCAATGTCAACCTGGCAACCCAAAACCTAGAGGAATTCAGTTAGTAGGTAATAAGCATACTAAGAATTTTATCCAAAATAAATCAAGTCAGGGGAGCCTAGATGGCTCAGTCAGGTAAGCATCCAACTTTGGCTCAGGTCATGATCTTACGGTTCATGGGTTCAACCCCCATGTCGGGCTCAGAGCCTGGAGCCTGCTTCGGATTCTGTGTCTCCATCTCTCTCTCTGCCCCTCCCCGGCTCAGACTCTGTGTGTGTGTCTCTCTCTCTCAAAAATAATAAATAAACTTAAAAAAACAAAACAACAACAACAACAACAAAATAACTCAGTGGGAGTGTAGAAACAAGTCCCCCCTACCTCTAGCAAAATGAGTCTGGTAAGTAGGATAATCAACCAACTCCATACAATTACTAGGGGACCTGATAAAGCTCACCCATAGTCCTTCGAATACCGGGCCTCAAGAAGGGGTATGGAAGAAAACCCGAAATCTGAAAAGTTCATATGAAAAGGATTTAACTAAACATCCTAGCTGGTTGATATGGACTTGAAGACCCTCTGACACTCATGGTGTAATTAATCATATTTCCATTCTTGGGGGAAACAAATGTGATTAAATAAAAGTTATTACTGTCTATCACTTTTAAGAGTCATACTAATCATTATGTGCTTCTTCCAATAAGACAAACTGTACCAACTGCAACAAAGGAAAAGAGAATGTAATGATATTATAACTTCACTTAAAATCTATTTAAAAATTGACCAAGTACATCACAAATGTAACCAGTCACATTAATGCAAAGTCATAATAGTAACAATAGTATAGAAGTCATGTAGGAAGACTAATAGACCAGTGGAACAGAATAGAGAGCTTAGAAATATGTGGAAATTTGATATTTTATAAAAGCAGTATCACAAAACAATATAGAAAGGATTATTTCCTATGTAGCATGGAAAACTGGCTCATTATACAGGGGAAAATCAAGCTGGATACTGCATTGTTACCATATGCAAAGGGGATTCAAAATGGATTTTACAACATACTAATGTAATAGAAAATACAGAGACTATCTTTATGAACCAGGGGAAAGCTTGTTAAGCAAGACCCAAAATTACAAACATGAGATGAAAAATGATAATTCTGACTGCATAAACTTTAAAGATTTCTGCTCAATAAAGTACAAACTTATATGACAGGTGACTGGCTAGGAGAAGATATTAGCAGTGACTAAAATTTACAGGATATTTAAACTAGAATGTAGAAAGAGCTGTAAATAACTAGAAATAAAATTGGAAACTCAACAGAAAACTAAATAAAAGATATGAATAGGAAATTTGAAGTAAGGGAAGAGCAGAGGGCTAACAAATAATGAAGAACTACTCAACCTCACCAGTAAGCAGCTAAATAAAAAAATTAAAGCAAAAATGATACACAATTTAAATCAGATTGGCAAAAATGAGAAAAGATGATACACATCAGTTTGGCAAGAATATGGGGAAATAGTGTAAACTGATACAGTATTCTGAAAAGCAGTCTGGCAGAATTCATTGAAAATTAGTTAGTGTGTGCCTCAGACTCCATTATCTCAAGGTATACATATACCAGAGAAATTCTTGTATGGATCTGAAGGAGACTTCTACAGTAATATTCATTGCAGTGCTTCTGGTAATAGTGAGCCAGAGGCATGCTGGGATGGGTACATAAAATGTGAAGGATGTGGAATTCTATGCAAGTAGAAGAATTATATTTACACGTATATATGTATAAATGTATATATGTATATGTATACACACATAGCAGTATGGGTAGATCATAAAAACATAATGCTGAGCAGGAAAGTAAGAAATAGAACAGAATACATAAGATAGATCATTTATGTAAATTAAAACACATAGACATGCAATACAAATGTACATATTTTCTAAGAACATAAGCATGTTTTATAACATGTGTTGAACACATTAGAGTGAGGGAAAGGAAAATGAGATTAGGGATGGAGGTCAGAAAACTAAAACCAGTAATCATCATTACATAGATGGTCTCTCTATTAAGCAATGAACTGAGAAGTATGATGAACTAAATTTTCTACAACCGAGGTCTAATATGATAAATGATAAAAACCCATACATTTATGCAGTAATAGCTGCCAGGAAAATAATATGGCAAAAATAATAGATAATTGCAATGAAAATGGGAGAAAATAGTCTTAAGTAGCACTGACATTACTAGATATTTGAAGAGGATAATTTAAAGAAAACAAAGGAAAACAAAACAAATACCGTAAGTATGTTCTTCTTTCCAAGTCAATTTTTAAATTAATACCTCTCCAATCAAAACACCAATGGGATTTTTTGTAACCTTAGGTAAAGCTGATAGAAAGCTCACTAAATATAGTTTACTAAGCAGGTTAAGCTATCAAAGAATAGCCTGAATGAGAAGAGCAAAGAAAGAGACAGTAGCTTTCAAGATAGTATATCACATTATGATGCCGCAAACATTTATAAAAGGGCACAAAATAGATTCATTGAACTGTACAGAAACCTCAGAAACAGAACTTTATTACATGCAATAATTTTCTGTGTAATAAAAGAAACACTGCAAAATAAAGGCAGAGGAAAGAATGATTTTATGAATGCTTAGACAACTAGTCGATCATCTGGAGAAAATTAATTTAGAACCATAAAACTTAGAACCTTATATACCAAAATAGTTTCTTTTTAAAATCAATTCTTCTAAGCATTTTACATGCAATATTTCATTTAATCTTTACAATAAGTCTGTGAGGTACATATAATAGTTATAATGATTTTATAGATAAAAATTGAGGCATAGATTCTGTGGTTAATATCAGTCATTACAGAGACAACTATGTATTTTCTGGTAGGTATGGTTAAGATGAACTATGTGATGTGAATATATTTTTAAGTGTCATCCATCTTACATTGTTAGAGTGGAATTAACTTAAATAAAGTGAATTAATTCCTAAAAAACAAAAAACAAAAGACTGAGGCATAGAGAAATTTAAAAACTTATCTACCATCAAATCATCAGTATCTGGTAAGGGCAGTATCTGAACTCAAGCAATATAATACCAGAAATACGTTTTTATCCAGTGCATTATGAACAGCCCACTGTCTGCCTGGCACTGTACTTAGCACTGCATATGCATTATCTCATATACACCTTGTGGTGTATTGTCTGCAAAGAGAGTAGCCAAAATTCCTCCCTTCCCTGTAGTTGCTGCTCTTCCTATCAAGAGATGGAGTCTATTTCCCTTCTCCGTGAATTTGCACTGGCTTATGACCTGCTTTGACCAAAAGAATGTAGGAAAAATAATGTCATATAAGTCCTAGAGGCCAGGTCTCCAGAGGCCCAGCAGCTAATGCTTTCATTCACTTGGAGCCCTGAGCTCCCGTGTACCAAGACTAGCTACCCTGCTGGAGAAACCAGATGAAGGGAGAGGCCCAACTAGCCTCCAGGTATTCTGGTCTTCTCAGCTGTGAGTGATTCTCAATCACCCAGCTCCATTTGAGCCTCCAGATCACTGCAGCTGCCTGAGAACCTCCAGGCAATATGAACAGAAGAATTGCCAAGCTGAGCCAATGTAGATGAAGAATTAAGAGCAAATAAATTGTTTTGAGCCACAAAGTTTTGGCGTAATTTGTCATACGGCCATAGGTAACAATTCTTCTCATAATCCTATGAAGAATCATTATTGTTAGGAGTCTGCAGGGGAGGAACCAAGGTTCAGACTGGTTAAGTGATATGGCCAAGGTCATGTGACCACTCAGTAACAGAGCTGGGATTTGAAAGTAGATGTGTCTAATTCCAGAGTGCCCTCAACTTCATGTCCTCCTGTCTCTGAAAAGGGAACTCACATGCCTGAGTCATTCTGTTTCCCACCCAGAACATAGTCTGTAGAGAAGCATTCCATATTGCTTCTAGGAGTCTTAGAAAGACTGACTCTTCAGGAATATACAGAAATCTGTGGACTAATAATGCTCAACAGAATCTTAAAGAGGAGGTATGCATGAGTTGAGGGAGAAGTATTTCAATATTAGATGTAAGTGATTCCACTTATGTATTTTCAACATAGATAGTTGCCTCCCCAGAAAGGACAGCTCAGGCATCTCGAATATAGAAATATATCCCCCATGGAATACTGGGTGAGTCTTTGGCTTATTGTTTAACTGAGAGTTAACCTAGCTAACCTAAAACAAACATTTCAAACATGTCTGTCTCTTTTTTTGGTTGAAATTAAAAGCACTCTCTCTGAGAGATTTTCTTCGCTGACCAGCTTGTTGAAGGAATCAGTTTCTGCTTTTAATCAAGACACTAATAAGGGCTTAGATGAATTGGCCTGGCCTTGGGAGAGAATTTACTGGAGACCGAAGTAAGATCTTTGGGGTTTCAAAGACCTTCATTGTAATCCAATCTTTTTCTTTCTTTCTTTTTTTTTTTTTTAATGTATTTCTAGGAGAGAGAGACAGCGTGAGCAGGGGAGGGTCAGAGAGAGAGAGGGAGACACAGACTCTGAAATATGCTCCAGGCTCTGAGCTGGCAGTCAGCACAGAGCCCGACGCGGGGCTCGAACCCACGAACCGCAAGATCATGACCTAAGCGAAAGTCGTACGCTGCTTAACCTGACTAAGCCACCCAGGCACCCCTGTAATCCAATCTTGAACATGAGTGATGTGATGGTATCCAGAGTGTTTCCTAGGGTCTTTTCTAAAAGAAAAAAAAACAGGTCTGCTTGAGTTTCTAGAAATGGAATTTAGTTCTGTAGACTGATTTTGACAACTGAAGAGGTTTGTATGCTTTTGTTATGCCAGTTAAAAGAACCAACTCTATCATCTCTCTTGAGATCCAGAAACAATGTTATTTTATTTATTTANGCAGTGCTATTGCTGGGTCATAGGGGAGTTCTATTGTTAGTTTCCTGAGGAACCTCCACACGGTTTTCCAGAGGGGCTGTACCAGTTTACATTCCCACCAACAGTGTAGGAGGGTGCCTGAAACAATGTTATTTTAATTTTTTGCTTTGTTTGCTGCTTTTTAAAATTATTTTTGCCCCCTCACTTTGTTGCTCTTTAAATCTGTATCTTTTTGGCTTCTGTAGGAGTTGTATTTGTCTCTGCCTTCCACAGAACAGATATCATAGAAACATTTCTTCAAAGGATAAATGACAGCATTGCGAGTACTTCACAGCTCTGTTACTTTATGGCTTCTGTTTCCCTTTGTACACTTTGCTTCCAGAAAAAGTAGTTGCTTATATTTTTAAAATATGGAAAAGTAATACATTTAACCAAGCAGTTGTCAGGTATTACTACAATTGCATATTTGAAAACTCTCTCTCCTTTTTTTTCTTTTAGGAAAGATTAAAATGAAAGTATTGTGGTTAAAAACTAGAACAAAATACAGTTGACCATGAACAATGCAGAGGTTAAAGGCACCAACACTCCGCACCCCAGCTGTGCAGTTGAAAATCCACGTATAATTTTGATTTCCCCAAAACTTAACAATTAATAACCTATTGTTGACCAGAAACCTTACTGATAACACAGTTGGTTAAATGTTATATGTATTATATAATGTAATTTACAATAAAGTAAGCTAGAAAAGATGTTACTAAGAAAATCATAAAGAGAAAATACATTTATAGTACTGTACTATATTTATGGGAAAAAAATCCCATATAAGTGGACTGGTGCAGTTCAAACATGTTCAAGGTTCAACTGTAAAAAGAACTGGTAGCATAAGATCAATGAAGTTAAAATCACATACACATAGAGATCATAGCAAGGAACTTCCCAAATTAAAGTTAATGAGAAATGAAATTAGGTAGATTCAAAATTTAACAGATGAGTTCAACCACTTGTACAAATGATACAACAAAAGAAATCGCCTTCAAATATTAACTGAAGAATGTGGAAATATCCAAAATATAATTAAGGAGGCTTTTGTTAACTTCAGGGAGGCATGTTAAATGTTTCATATAAGAAAGTGTCCCAAAGGGACCAGCCAGATCATATAAATATGTCTATCAAGCTGAACTTAAAAAGAAAAAACGACACCCCTCCCACCCCAGCATTGGGATGAGATAAAATGTTTGCCAATCATAGATGCTATAAGAGGCTAATATCCAGAATATATATAAAAAAAACTTCCACAACTCAACAATAACAAAAAACATATTCTCCAACTTGAAAATGGATAAAGAACTTTAACAGACATTTCTCCAAAAATCTATGAATTGCTAACAAGCCCATGATAAGACAAGTAACATCACTAATCATTAGGAAAACGCAAACCAAAACCGCACTAAGATGCCATTCTATACCCATTAGAATGCCCAGTTTAAAAAGCAGAAAATAACAAGTGTTGGTGAGGATATGGAGAAATTAGAATTTTTGTGCACTGCTGGTAGGAATATAAAGTGTAACCACTATGGAAAATAATATAGTAGTTCATCAGAAAATTAAAAACAGAATTACCATGTGATTCTAGTTCTGGGTATATATCCAAAAGAATTGAAAGCAGGAACTTAATATAATATATATGTGCATGTGTGTGTGTGTGTTCAGTAAAAGATTAAAGGGGGAAAAAAAATGTGTAGGGTGGGGAAATAGTAATTGCTAAATTTAAAAGGAACATAAATTAGTGTCATGTACTTAAAATTTAGTTTTTTACTATTTTGGTCACATTAAAGAACTAGAGATTGTTTCAATGAAATTAAAATTGTATTTGTGTCACCTGGGGGCTCGGTTAAGTGTCCAGCTCTTGATTTCTGCTCAGGTCATGATCTCACGGTCCCGAGATGGAACCCCCACAACAGGCTTGCATTGAACATGGAGTCTGCTTAAGATTCCCTCTCCCTCTCCCCCCGCCCCTCTCTCTCTCTCAAAGAAAAGAAAAAAAATTCATTAAAAATTTAAAAAGTAACATTGTCTCCAGCAAAGATTTACACACCATTCTAGCTTTTGTGCTGCTTGCTTTACATCTCTCTCTTCAGGCTTCTTCAATCAACAGTTCTTTGGCCATAAAGTTGGGGTTTTGGTTTGTTACTAGGAGAATCCAGGCTAAATGCCTTCTGTGGGGAAAAAAACATAAAAAACAAAAAGCTGAACTGAACTCGCTTTCAGCAGCTTCGTCTCCAAATGTGCTTGACCAAGATAAGGAAGTAAGACTCATCTTTATGAAGCATGTGTGCAACAAAGATTCTAGCAATAAGCTTTCACTTTATTTTGTCTTAACAGTTACTTATAACAGCAGAGACAATGTAAAGCTGCCCTGTAGGCTGATGGTGAGCAGGGAAGAGCTGAGAGCCACACAGCTACAGGAGATGTAAAGGACAGAAAAGGGGAGGTGGCCAATTGGAACATTGTTAAGCTCTTCTTTATTAATATTAAGGCTTGGATTCCAAATCCTGGCGTTCTCTCTAGCTGTGTGACTTCGAACAAGTTCACTAAACTCTTCTGAACTTTAGTTTCCTGAAACTTAAAATAGGAATAAGGAGAATCCTTATACCATAGATTTGTCATGATCAGCAAATGACTATGTGTAAAGCACCTAGAATGAAGCCAGGCAATGAAATTGCTTAATGAATGTTAAGCAGAGCCCTTCAAGACTATGAGTTGGAGGCTAAGCTCCTCAACCCCTCAGGGGACCAAAGCACATAGGAAGCAGAGTCAGCAAGAGCAGAAGACGACAGCCTATTGTTGTTAATATTAGTTAAGTCAATAATCATTGACTAGCACCCATGAAATGGGGTGTCCTATGCAAACACAAAGATGATTCAGACAGAGACTCTATGACCCAAAAAGCTATTGGCAGATAAGAGGCGTATGGTCACCTGGCTCCTGGTGAACAGAACCCTATTTTTTAGGATTCACAGTAGAGTGAGTGTCAGGGTGATAACTCCACCGGCCAGCATTCATTCTATGCAGAAAACCCTCCTTGCATGAGGCCACTGATACAGAGCAAAGAACATAGGTTTTAGAGTAAAACAGACCTGAGTCTCTGGTCTGATTTGGACAAGGTGGAGCATTGCTGAGCTTCAAATAGCCTCATCTGTAAAATGGGGATGATATTTACCTTATAAGGTTGTTGTAATAATTGACATGATGCAGGTCAAAACACTTAGCACAGATAGTCAGTGAGTGTTAATTCAGTGAACAAATATTTATTAAATACCACTCTTTCAGGCAACCAAAACAAAACAAAAGAAAGGAAGAAAGAAAAAAAAAAAGACCTAGTTCCTAGAGAAATCTGGGAAGAAAAAAATATTCAGAGCAAGAGAACTATGTCCAGGAAGGCTTACAGTTGCCAAGCACTATGCAAATCGAATGCTTTACACAAGTTTACTCATTTGATGCTCACTTGATCAAGAGTTATGAATTAGATGCTGTTATCCTCTAATACCCCCATTTTACAGGGGTGTGGCTACAGAAGAGGCAAGACAGGCAATATTCAGATTGTGGTGAATCTCATAGCATGCACCAAAACTGTGGCCTGTGCTGGGCCCTTTATGTTTGCTCCTCCCAATCCACTCTTCACCCTCTACCCCACACAAGGCCCAATATCGAAGGCTATGTGCCTGTCTTACACTGAGCTTCTGCCCCTGGTTATCTCTACAGAGGGATGAATCTAAGTCAGGGTGTTGGTTCCCCTGGCTCCCTCTCTGGGAGCTGGCTGCATTCCTCACTGAAGGCCACTTCTCTGAAGGAGGCCAACTCCCCATGACTCTCCACTTTGATTCCACTTCATGCTCCTCTTTTTAGATCTCTACGCTTGGGGGACCCAGCATCCAGTCAGCCACCACAGGAGATCACTGCACTATCCTTGTAGGTTTCCTCACATCCATGACTTTATAAATAAATCCAAACACTTTTTCATCCATCTCCAAAGCCACTTCCTAAGTCCAGGCTGTCCCTTCACTAGATGACAGGAGTAGCATTTTAACTAGTTTTACTGCATCCCCTCTTTTGGGGGAGGTGAGGGGTAAGGCAGAAGAGGTTGGAGAGAAGGGCATGAAAAGGAAATGGTTTTATTCTTCTCCAATCATTGATTTTTGTCTTTGGTGGTAGTAGTGTTGAATCTTGCTTTTGGTAATATGTTGGGTAGTTTTCACAGTTTAATGATTACTTTCTGTTATTAAAATTTAGTCAGCTTTAATCCCAACTTTTATTCTATTTTTTGAAGAATTTATCATAAAAATCATCAAATATATAATTTTCAAACGTATAAGAATAAACAGAATATAATATAATAAAATGTCCCATTGCCCCAGATTGAATTATTGCCAACAATTTGCCAGGTATTCTAATTTCGTTTTTCGTTTTCTCTCGATTATTTTAAAGCAAATTGCAGATATCATATATATTCATTTGTAAATGTTTTGATATATATCAATAATATATAAGGCAAATTTTTAAAAAACAAATTCTAATGCCATTACCACACCTAACGTAACAATTACTTTTTTCTTTTAAGTTTATTTATTTTGGGAGATACAGAGACAGCATGAGCAGGGAAGGGCAGCGGAGAGTAAGGAAAAGAGAGAATCTCAAGCAGGCTCTGCACTGTCAGCACAGAGCCCAATGCAGGGCTCAAACTCACAGAACCGTGAGATAGTGACCTGAACCAAAACCAAGCATCAGACGCTTAACCAACTGAGCCACCTACACACCCCAAAACAATTATTTCTTCGTTTTCATATAACACCCAGTACATACTTGAATTTATGCAGTTGCTCCCAAATGCCTTGTGCAGTTGTTTTCTCTCAGTTAGGATCCAAACAATTTATAATCCTTCCTCCCTTTTTCTCTTAATCTCATTTATTTGTTGAAGAAACCAGGTCATTCATCCTGTACAATGTCCCACAGTCTGGATTTGGCTGACTATATCCTTGTGATATTGTTTAACATGTTCCTCTAGCTCTCAAATTTTCCATGAGCTGGATCTGGAGGCTTGATTAAATTCAAGATAAATTTCTTGGCATATATGGGGCTATGAACTTCATCTTTTTGATGTACTTCAATCTGTTCCCTATATAGCAACTAAGTAGTTAAAAAAAAATTTTTTTTTTTAAATTTCTGAGAGAGAGAGACAGTGTGAGCAGGGGAGGGTTAGAGAGAGAGGGAGACAGAATCTGAAACAGGCTCCAGACTCTGAGCTAGCTGTCAGCATAGAGCCCGACACGGGGGTTGAACCCACAAACCGTAAGATCATGACCTGAGCCAAAGCTGGACGCTTAACCGACTGAGTCACTCAGGCACCCCACAACTAAGTAGTTTTTAAACATATATAAATTTGATAATGTCACAATACCCTACCCCCACCATGCTTAAAAACAGTGAGTTGTGTCCTAGGGCTCTAAATCTAAAGATCAAAGTCCTTAACAGAGTTATAGGAAGCTGCTTTTTCATTGTCATATCGTACTGCATTTACCAAATTCCACCACACTGACTTTCTCTTAATATTTTACATTCCAGAAGCCTCCACCCTTTAACCTATTTCTGGAGAAAACTCAAACTGCACAGTAAGGCTCTTGGACCACCTTGCAAGTGACTACAAAAGAGAGAGGGACAAGGCTAATCCAGTGAGCAAGATCCAACTGGTAGGATTCCAGTGTTGCTCTTGTCTCTTCTAGTCACTCATTGTTTCATATATTCTGTGCAGTCAAACTGGTATTATGTATTTATTAATAAATTTACATGCAGGTTAGTTACCATATAGTGCAATAATGACTTCAGGAGTAGATTCCAGTGATTCATCCCGTATGTATAACACCCAGTGCTCATCACAACAAGTGTCCTCCTTAATGCCCCTTACCCATTTAGCTGCCCCCTCCCCCGCCAATCCCTCCAGCAACCCTCAGTTTGTTCTCTGTATTTAAAAGTCTCTTTTGTTTTGTCCTCCTCCTTGTTTTCATATTATTTTTGCTTCCCTTCCCTTATGTTCATGTTTTGTATC
The DNA here is from genome assembly GCF_008692635.1 of Crocuta crocuta. Lineage (NCBI taxonomy): Eukaryota > Metazoa > Chordata > Mammalia > Carnivora > Hyaenidae > Crocuta > Crocuta crocuta. The sequence goes on along the minus strand of NW_027531877.1, from coordinate 4,353,329 downwards.
TTAAATTCCACATATGAATGAAGTCAGATGATATTTGTCTCTAACTAATTTTGCGTAGCGTAATACCCTCTAGTCCCATCCATGTTGTTGCAAATGGCAAGATTTCATTCTTGATTCTTGATTTCATTCTTTGATTGCTGAGTAATACTTCATTGTGTATATATACCACATCTTCTTTACCCATCTTTACCCATTCATCCATCAATGGACATTAGGCTCTTTCCATACTTTGGCTTTTGTTGATAGTGCTGCTAGAAGCATTGGGATACATGTGCCCCTTCGAAACAGCACACCTGTATCCATTGGATAAATACTTAGTAGTGCAATTACTGGGTCAGAGGATAGTTCTATTTTTAACATTTTGAGGAACATCCATCCTGTTTTCCAGAGTAGCTGCACGAGGTTGCATTCCCACCAGCAGTGCCAAAGAGATCCTCTTTCTCCACATCTTCACTAACATCTGTTGTTGCATGAGTTGTTAATGTTAGTCATTCTCACAGGGGTGAGGTGGTATCTTATTGTGGTTTTGATTTGTATTTCCCTGGTGATGAGTGATATTGAGCTTTTTTTTCATGTGTTTGTTAGCCATCTGGATGTCTCCTTTGGAGAAGTGTCTACTCATGTCTTTTGCACATTTCTTCACTAGATTATTTGGGTTTTTTTTGGGTGTTGTGTTTGATAAGTTCTTTATAGACTTTGGATAGTAGCCTTTTATCTGATATGTCATTTGCAAATATCTTCTCTCATTCTGTTGGTGCCTTTTAGTTTTGCTGATTGTTTCCTTCACTGTGCAGAAGCTTTTTATTTTGATGAGGTCCCAATAGTTCATTTTTGCCTTTGTTTCTCTTGCCTCTGGAGACATGTTGAGTAAGAAGTTGCTGAGGCCACAATTGAAGAGGTTTTTGCCTGCTTTCTCCTCTAGGATTTTGCTGGCTTCCTGTCTTACATTTAGGTCTTTCATCCATTTTGAGTTTACTGTGTATAGTGGAAGAAAGTGGTCCACGTTCATTTTTCTGCATGTCACTGTCTAGTTTTCCCAGCACCATTTGCTGAAGAAACTGTCTTTATTCTGTTAGATATTCTTTCCCGCTTTGTCAAAATTAGGTGGCCATATGTTTGTGGGCCCATTTCTAGCTTCTCTATTTTGTTCCATTGATCTGAATGTCTGTTCGTGTGTCAGTACCATTCTGTCTTGATGCTTACAGCTTTGTAATACATCTTGAAGTCCAGGATTATGATGCCTCCAGCTTTGGATTTCTTTCTCAGGATTGTTTTGGCTATTTGGGGTCTTTTCTGGTTCCATACCAATTTTAGGATTGTTTGTTTTAGCTCTGTGAAGAGTGCTTGGTGTTACTTTGATAGGGATTGCATTGGATATGTAGATTGCTTTGGGTAGTATAGAAATTTTAACAGTATTTGTTCTTCCAATCCAGGAGCATGGAATATTTTTCCAATTTTTGTGTCTTCTTCAATTTCTTCACTTTCTACAGTTTTCAGTGTATAGATTTTTCACCTCTTAGGTTAGATTTGCAATCAAACTGATTAACACAATGGCCTTTTACCCACTGTCTCCACTTCTGTTTGCATCTCTGCCCTTGTTTATAGCCTCATCATCTAACTAAGGGACTCCATTCCATACCCAAACTATCCAATGTGCTATAATAAGCAGGGAAATGGAAATGTGTTCCAGACCATCCTGAACAGTAAGCACCACAGACACCTGGTACAATAGCTAGTGAACTGCAAGAACAATCAGCATGAGTGATGCAAAAGGAAAATATACCATCTCAAGAATGCTCCTGGTGCATGACAGCATTCTACTCTAGAGTTATGGTGTCACCCTTACTCCTCCCTCCGTCTAAGTATATGAAAGTCAGTAGCTAGTTAAGCACAAAACCTGAGTACCAAGAGAACAACAACAACAATTAAAACTGGTTGCTGTGTGTGTTGGGAGTTGACAGGACATTGGAGGCCTGGTATGGTATAAGGACAAAGCTAGGAGGGGTTAAAGATACCTACTGGAGAGAAATTGAAACAGTGGGCCATATGGAAAAAAAAACAATTGATATGACCCCTTTTGGGCCTTGAAGGAGTTATCAAGGGAGGCAGACATAAAAAGTAACAATAAAACAAAATTAAAAATAAAAATTATAATGGAAATCTGTATAAAGTCCTATGTGAGAAAGCCAACCTCTGCTTGGAGGAATTAGAAAAGGTTTCACTCAATATTTTAAGAGCAGACATTTGTTATGAACTCTTGAAGTAAGATGAGATTTCTTGCATGCCTGGTGGGTAAGGGTCATCTGAGTAGGGGAAAGTTTTCAATTAGCAATAATCATGCTTCAGATAAACCTCATTGGCTATAATACTGCCACTGTGCAAAGCTTAAGGGTCATTTGAATAGAAGCAATACATGAGCAAAGATATGGAAGCAAAGGAGGGCAGTATGGGTTAAGTGTTGGGCCAATGATTTAGATAGAGTTGAAAATTAACCATATTTGCAGAAAGTAGGCATAGAGGTTGAATGTGGGGCAGAGGTACAAAACCAGATTGTTCAGCATCTGGGTACAGCAGCAGAACAATTAGGCTAAGAATCTGGGTTTTGGAGAAATACCATCCTGGCTCTGAAACTCAGATGCCATGTAAGGGCTACACTTTGGGAGGCGACTCTCTGTGCAGGAAGCTGTTGGAGGCCTCAAACTCACAAAACAGGTGGTCTTCTCAGGGGCTGACCTCACTGCCTATTACGTGATCTTTTCTGGTCAGTCACTGGTTCAGTGACTCAACAGGGGAATTATCAGCAAGATCAGGTCTGATCTGATTTCTTTAATACATAGTCACTTGACCCTATACTATAGATTAACCCTTTCAAGACCTCACTTTTTTTCCTTTTTTTTTTTTTTTTTAGAGAGAGAGAGAGAGAGAGTGAGAGAGAGCAGGAGAATGCAAGTGAGGGAGGAGCACAGGGAGAAGGAGAGAGTCTCAAGCACGCTCAGCCCAGAGCCTGATATGGAGCTGGGTCTCATGACTGTGAGATCATGACCAGAGCGAAAATTGAGAGTTGGACGCCTACCTGACTGAGCCACCCAGGCACCCCAAAACTTCACTTTTTAATGTCAGAGATGCAAAAAATTCAGAAAATGGAAGATTGAATTGCAATAGACAGTATTTGTTTCTTCTGTCTTTATGAGAATCCTTCCAAGCTTTACTTTGGTAAACACTTTCTTGACAAATCCCACTGTTCATCTACAGAACATTGGCCCACAAGACCCCCTAACATACTCTTTAGAACAGAAAGGGCCTTCTGGAAAGTCTTTGGCTTTACAGCTTATGCTGATGTCACACTAGACCTGAGATCTTCATTGTATTTACTATGAATGAGACTTCTGAACACATTGCCTGACATGGGCCAGCTAGTGACTAGTTAATGTTCTGTTTCAACAATGTTGTCAAGTGCTTACACACACCTAAGATAACTTCTTTACTTTTTCTTTTATTCTCTTCTTTTTTTTTTTAATGTTTTCCTGAAAATATGAAAATTGCCAAGATCATGGCCTGTCACCCCTACAGCATGTAAATCTTAAAAACAAAGACATTCAGGGGAGTCTGGGTGGCTCAGTTGGTTAAGTATCGCACTCTTGATTTCCCCTCAGATCATGATCTCAAAGTTTGTGAGTTTGAGCCCTGTGTTGTGCTTTGTGCTGACAGTGTGGAGCCTGCTTGGGATTCTGTCTCCCTCTCTCTGTCCCTCCACTGTTCATGTTCTCTCTTACTCTCTCTCAAAATAAGTAAATAAACATTAAAAATAAATTAAAAAATAAAACTTGAAAAAAAGAACAAAGACATTCAGATACATAAGTACTGAGTGATGATCTAACTCGTGAAATTTAATATTGATAAAATACTATTATCAACACGTAGTCCATATTCAGTTTTCATTGATTGTCCTGATATCATCTTTTTTGGGAACTTTTTCCTCCAATCTGAGATTCTATCATGTCCTGTTACTCTGAAACATTTCCTTAGTCTTTCATTGACAGTAGGTATACTAATAATTTTTATTAATAAAGAAACATCAACACAGAGCCCAAATAATGTAAGTAATGAGGCATGTCAGAGAGTGAATTTTAATTCTCATTTTATTTTATAAGAGCGCTTTGCAATAGTCCGTGTGAGAGATGATGTGGAAGTTAAACCAACAAAACAGACATTGTTTTCAAAAGGGGCACAAAGAGGACTCGATTTTGTGTGGGAGGTAGGTGAGGAGGAAGGGTCCGTGATCACTCCAAGGTTACTAACATGGTAGTCGGCACAGAAAGAGTGCCAAGCATTGCTGAGAGAATACTGTGAGAAACTGCAATGAAGGGGAAGATGATCACTAACTTGGATTTGCTGAGGGTAAGTTGCCTCAGGAGTGACCAGGAGAGTTATTTATTAGTAAGGTATAACCTATCCCAGTGTGCCTGGGCCCTGCCCAGTTAGAGCCCTAAAAGTCTGCTTCCTGGAAATCTCATTCATAGGCAAAATGGGACAGTTCTTTGCCCTTTAATAGGTAGGCCATTAGTAACATAAGCTTGAAGCCCAGAGAGTAAAAGCGATCATTTGAAACTTTGGGAGGGATTGAGACAACTCAAGAAGAAAAACCAGATGAGAAGGCCTCAGAGGCTCTGCTGGAAGCTAAGACCCGGAGCATTTCTCTTTCTGGGCCAGCAATTTCCCTAGCTCAGCAATCATAAAATAAGCATTGATTAACTTACTGTGTATTTCAAATTACTTTTTGCACTACTGTGAGTTGTTCATATACTTGCTGTCTTAGGAAGATAAATGAAATCAAATTTATTATCCATCGAGGTCATCATTATTGCCCCTTCAGTCTGTGACTTCTTTACTAGACTCATTATTAATTTGGGAGATTTAACTTCTTTTTAGTGTTACTCATTTTTCATTCAGTTCTTTACAACCACTTTCCATAGTGGCTTGTGATCATTACTTTTCAGTTTTCGGTTTCTCAATAGCCTTTTCTACCATATGGTCCATTTTCAGCATCATGAAGTTCACTGGAGTGGAACATTGTTAAATAAAATAAGTTTAAAGTTTGTTAAGCTCTGTATCTATAAAAATTATAGAAACTATGCTCTTCTCTATTATTATTCAAAAGTAATGGGTATACTTGGACTTTACTTGATGTATAGATTTACTGTATTAATATATTAATGTATTAAACACAGTTTTGTTATCTAATTGTTATTTGGTCCTCATTTGGTCACAAATGTTTTATTTCATTTTTTAAAAATTGTTTAAAATGTTTTATTTATTTCTGAGAGAGAGACAGCATGAGCAGGGGAGGGTCAGAGAGGGAGACACAGAATCTGAAACAGGCTCCAGGCTCTGAGCTAGCTGTCAGCACAGAGCCCGACATGGGGCTCCAACCCACAAACCGTGAGATCATGACCTGAGCTGAAGTCAGACACTTAACTGACTGAGCCACCCAGGCGCCCCTGGTCACAAATGTTTTAATTCAGTAAGTCAGATATAAGTAATTAGTTTGGTTCAAGGTCTTAATAACAGATCTAACAGGGCCTGAGAGGTCATCTATCCAAGGCTTTTCCTGTCTTTGCTTTCATACTTAGCCTTCTTGAAGATAGCACATGTTAAACTTGACACAATTATAAAATACTGTAAAGTTTTATGCTTCTGTGTCAGTTTCTCATACTGATCTTATTCGATTCCTACAGCTGTTAAGTGAATAAGTCAAGTATTGCTATCATTGTTATTTCAAAAATGAGGCACCTGAGGCATATAAGTGACTTGACCAATGTCATAAGATGAAACAATGGAGATAACAGTGGAAGGAGACATAATTTATAACCCTAAACTGATAGTCTTCTGATAGCATCAGGTGGCCAGCCCCCACTCTNGTAAGTTGCCTCAGGAGTGACCAGGAGAGTTATTTATTAGTAAGGTATAACCTATCCCAGTGTGCCTGGGCCCTGCCCAGTTAGAGCCCTAAAAGTCTGCTTCCTGGAAATCTCATTCATAGGCAAAATGGGACAGTTCTTTGCCCTTTAATAGGTAGGCCATTAGTAACATAAGCTTGAAGCCCAGAGAGTAAAAGCGATCATTTGAAACTTTGGGAGGGATTGAGACAACTCAAGAAGAAAAACCAGATGAGAAGGCCTCAGAGGCTCTGCTGGAAGCTAAGACCCGGAGCATTTCTCTTTCTGGGCCAGCAATTTCCCTAGCTCAGCAATCATAAAATAAGCATTGATTAACTTACTGTGTATTTCAAATTACTTTTTGCACTACTGTGAGTTGTTCATATACTTGCTGTCTTAGGAAGATAAATGAAATCAAATTTATTATCCATCGAGGTCATCATTATTGCCCCTTCAGTCTGTGACTTCTTTACTAGACTCATTATTAATTTGGGAGATTTAACTTCTTTTTAGTGTTACTCATTTTTCATTCAGTTCTTTACAACCACTTTCCATAATGGCTTGTGATCATTACTTTTCAGTTTTCGGTTTCTCAATAGCCTTTTCTACCATATGGTCCATTTTCAGCATCATGAAGTTCACTGGAGTGGAACATTGTTAAATAAAATAAGTTTAAAGTTTGTTAAGCTCTGTATCTATAAAAATTATAGAAACTATGCTCTTCTCTATTATTATTCAAAAGTAATGGGTATACTTGGACTTTACTTGATGTATAGATTTACTGTATTAATATATTAATGTATTAAACACAGTTTTGTTATCTAATTGTTATTTGGTCCTCATTTGGTCACAAATGTTTTATTTCATTTTTTAAAAATTGTTTAAAATGTTTTATTTATTTCTGAGAGAGAGACAGCATGAGCAGGGGAGGGTCAGAGAGGGAGACACAGAATCTGAAACAGGCTCCAGGCTCTGAGCTAGCTGTCAGCACAGAGCCCGACATGGGGCTCCAACCCACAAACCGTGAGATCATGACCTGAGCTGAAGTCAGACACTTAACTGACTGAGCCACCCAGGCGCCCCTGGTCACAAATGTTTTAATTCAGTAAGTCAGATATAAGTAATTAGTTTGGTTCAAGGTCTTAATAACAGATCTAACAGGGCCTGAGAGGTCATCTATCCAAGGCTTTTCCTGTCTTTGCTTTCATACTTAGCCTTCTTGAAGATAGCACATGTTAAACTTGACACAATTATAAAATACTGTAAAGTTTTATGCTTCTGTGTCAGTTTCTCATACTGATCTTATTCGATTCCTACAGCTGTTAAGTGAATAAGTCAAGTATTGCTATCATTGTTATTTCAAAAATGAGGCACCTGAGGCATATAAGTGACTTGACCAATGTCATAAGATGAAACAATGGAGATAACAGTGGAAGGAGACATAATTTATAACCCTAAACTGATAGTCTTCTGATAGCATCAGGTGGCCAGCCCCCACTCTGTATTCATATAATATCACCAAAGTTGTAAAGCACACCTGAACTGTGAACAGATGACCTTGCCACCACATTGCTCTTATTCTTTACTATAATTTTATGGAAATCCAGCTCATATTTAAAAACCTAGAACCCACAGGATAGAAATTGACTTATGAGATGTAGAAGATAAAGAGAAGCACCTGAGAAAATGATTTTATTTTGTTCCTCCCGCACCCTGCCACACTCCACACCAATCACCTGCATGTTCAAGTCCTTCAAGTGTCTCAGTGGATTCTCTATACGACTGTGGCATATTGTGTTTTCTACAAATGGCCACAACAATATCTCTCATCCTACCCACTCATCTTACAATGTGCTTTGAGAGTTCTTCCATGGAGAGGTGGTATTTAGGGTCCTTCTCCTTGAACCCGGGTGACTGGTGATGCTATGTGACAGCTGAGGCTATAACATAAAAGGTGACACAAGTCAGCCTGGTTCTCTTGGGATGTTTGTTCTTGGAACTCAGCTGTCATGTGATAAGGGTTCCCTGGCAACCATATGGAGAGTTCATGTGAAGGCGTTTCAGTTGATAACTCCAGCTAAGTTCCCAGTCAGTAGTCAGCATCACTGACCAGACATACAGTAAGTGAGCCTTTAGATGATTTCAGTTCCAAGTCAAGAGTGCCTCTCCTAACACGACCATCCCCAATTCCAGGCAAACCAAAACAGTTGGTCACCCTACTTTAGGTGATGAGCCACATCTCCTCCCTCCTCAGAACAACTTCTGTGGATTTAGGATCCTCCACTATTACATGGCCCAAAGCTCCAGGCAAAATATCTCCTTCAAAGTGAGACAATTCAAGCACAAGCCAAACTCAGAGGTAATATTTCAGGGGACTAAAACATCCTCCTCAGATTAGCAGTCTGGCACTTAACTGCCATAGTAGGAAGTTTACTCCATAGTTGAGTTGAAAGGCCTGGGAATGCTAATAACTAAACTGTTGCCAGTCTTTTTATGCACCATGATGAGGAACTGAAACATATGGCCTCTACTGGTACACCCAACCTCTAGAATTTATATGTTAATGTAAATGAGTTGATCATTTTGTCTCCTGAAGCTGAGTTCCCCTATAGGATCTGGGAGGGAGAATGTGAGAATTATAAAGATGATTTAGTAAGTTACTACTTAGAAACTTTACTGTTTTTACATTTAGACACAAAATTTATCTAGAATTAATTTTTGTGTATTGTATGAGTTAGGGGTCATGTTTTGTTTCTCCTCTAAGGATATCCAACACTGGAGAAACCATCTTTTCTCCACTTCTCTGCATTGCTACCTTAAAGGTAAAGCAAGTCTCAAAATGCATATGGGTCTTTTCTGTACTCTGTAATTTTCTATTCTTGCACTCACACCTAACCCTCTTTGTTACTATAATAATTATTCATTTCAGTATAGCATATATTCCTATGTTATATGCTTCTTCAATGTTTTTTAATTATTCTTAACTGTTTGCATTTCATATAAATTTTACTATCACCTTTTCAACTCAAAAAATTTCTGTTGACGTTTTAATAAGATCACATTGAACTGGAAGTCAATTTAGAAAGAAGTGACATTGTTTCAACACTGAGTCTTCTAATCTAAGAACATGTATCTGTATATTTCAGGTATTAAAAATTTATCTCATTAACATATTTTTGCTGGATTTACTACCATATATTTGATATTTTTGAAAGTATTAAAAATTGTGTCTTTTTAAAAACTTATTTTCTATTTGTTGCTGGGTATAGAAATAGAATTCAGTTTTGTATGTTGTCTTTGCACCCATCAATTTTAATGAACATATTAAATATAATAATCTTAGACTATTTTGAATATTTATGTTTAAAATCATATTTCTTGAAGTTAATGACACATTATTTCACTTCTAATCCTTATACCTTTTATTTTTTTCTTGCTTCATTGCACTGGCTTGTAGAATATTGAATGGAAAGCAGACATCATTTTCTCATTCTTATTTTAGAGGGAAAATAGTCACCATTTTATTATTAAGTATATTACTTCTGTACATTTTTTATATATACCATTTATCATATTATGTAAGTTCTCTATTATCTCTAATTTTCTGAAACATTTATCATAGATATGTAATATACGGCTTTGACATTAGAGGCTCTACCCACTACCACTTATTGTAAATTATTTAATAATTACATTTAGTTTTTACTGAAAAAAATTTTTAAGTTTGTCTTTATTTATTTTGAGAGAGAGAGAGAGCAAGCAGGGGAGGGGCAGAGAGAGAGGGAGAGAGAGAATCCCAAGCAGGCTCCACACTGTTAGCATAGAGCCTGACATGAGGCTTGAACTTACAGACTGCGAGATCATGACCTGAGCCAAAGTCAAGAGTCAGACTCTCAACCACCTGAGCCACCCAGCTGCCCTACTTTTTACTGAAATTTTACACAGAACTTCAATATATAGAGGATAGAAGTTGAACTTGCCTGCTTCAAGCTGAGGTGAGAGTTTGGGAGCACTACTCATACAGATACTCTGTTTTGTTTGTTTGTTTTTTGCCACTAAGCAGTAGCCTCAGCTGTAGTACTGCACCAAACCAACTTGCTTTCTTCAAACTATTTCCTTGCTCTCTGAAGCTCTCACATATATAATTCAATAAAAATTAAATAATGAATTGCTAACATCTATTGAACATTTACCTTTTCCCAGGTATGTTTGTTGTTAAGTGAATTATCTTGTTTAATCATCATAATCATCCCAGGAAGAAGAGAAGACTGAGGCTTGGAAAGTTTAAATAACTTAGCCCAAGAACACATAGCTGGCAGGTGGTCAATTTTATTCCATTATCTACTACTCTTAGTGGATAAAGTAATCTGTTTTCCAGTGAGGACACCTTTTATTTCTAACCAATGTAGCTAGCTATGTTTGAAAACACCTCATGCTTCAAGTTCTAGGAGCCTCTGTTACATGTTTCCTTTTACCCTCATAGCAGCACAGCTGGCTAAATACGTGATGAAAGACACATAATGGGAGGTGACGATAAGAAGTGCTGTTTGCTATTTGAAAATTTGTATCCAGGGTAACACATTCCTTCTGAAAATGTATTATCAAGACTAAACATATTAATTATTCAGATGTCATCTCAGATGTAGTACTTGTCAAAAACAGAGAGCTGTTTTCCCAAAACACCTCACTCCTAATGTGCCTAATATCAGAAGCTGTTCATGTTCACTCTAGTTTACTGCTGTGCTTCACTTTGGAACTTCTCTATTAAATATACATTGTCTTAGGTGAGTTGGTGAGTTATTCATTGTCTTAAGATATCTGAGGACTCAGATACTAATTTATTTTATGTTCCAATATGTTGCAGTATAGATAACATTGAACCTGGTCTTTCATTAATTTTTTTTTTATTTTTTAAGTTTATTTATTTATTTTGAGAGCAAGAGAGCACAAGTGGGGGAGTAACAGAGACAGAGGGAGAGAGCATCCCAAGCAGGCTCCACACTGTCAGTGCAGAGCCTGATGTGGGGCTTTTACTCATGAACCATGAGATCATGACCCGAGCCCAAATCAAGAGTCGGATGCTTAACTGATTGAGCCACCGAGGCGTCCTTCATTAATTTTTTTAAAAAGTAATCTCTACACCCAGTATGGGGCTAGAACTTACAATCTCTAGGTCAAGAGTCACATTCTCTACCCACAGCCAGCCAGGAGTTCCATTAGTATTTTTTTCTTGTGGGATTTATGAAGGATTACTTCCTCTCTCCCTCTCTCTTTGTGAATGTCTCTCTCTTTCTCTCATTCTCCCTCTCTCAAAACATTAATTATTGCAATTTCTTAACAAAGAATTATTCTTCGATTTAACACACAGTAGCTTGGAGCTATTTATTTATATCCATGACCAACATTTCTCACAAAGGAAGGCAGACAGCTCTCCCTTCTGAAATTCAGGTATGTTGATGGAAGCTCCAAAGAAATTCCATATGAACTTATCTAGGGCATAACCTGTCTTAACTTGTCTGTCATCCTGTCTCATTTCCTCCCCTCTTGGGGCAGACCTGAGCATTCCTAGTCTTCCTAACCTCTTCTCTTGCTCCTCTCTTTCCTGTACTATGAGAAAGATTCTCTTAGTTTATCCTGCTCTTTCCATTCCTGTTGCAGATCAAGGCCAAGAGAAATCAAGTCCAGAAAAAACATATCATTTATCCCTTGGTAGGACTAATCAGGTTAGAAGTGTATACAGAAACATTGAATGCAAATATTTCTTTCTTTTCCTTTTCTTTTTTCCTTTTTTAAGAGAGAGAGAGAGGTGGGGAGAAAGAGACAGCATGAGCACAAGTACACATGTGTGCATGGGGGAGGGGTAGAGGGAAAGAGAGAATCCCCAGCATGCTCCATGCTTGGCATGAAACCTAACCAGGGGCACTATCTGAGCCGAAATCAAGAGTGTGATGCTTAACCTACTGAGCCACCCAGGCACTCCTGGGTGCAAATATTTCTAATCCAACCCTGTATTAGCCTTTAAAATTAGATTCCTTACAGACCATTGGCCATCCAGATCTTTATCTTAGCTTTAGAAGTGACTGTATCTTTACTACTTAGATTCCTAAATTGTTGTGAATCTAATTCTTTTAATGTCTTCTAGGAAAGCAAGTTATTGCTTTCATCAACAACTCATGTCAAAGTTTAATGGTTTTTAATGGCTCTTCTACTTCAGTCAGAGATAATTATTTTCATGAAACACTTGGATCTGCATTCCAATTTATGCATACGTAAGAGTCTCTGTCATAGGCTGTCTGTCTTGGCTACACCCTGGGGATTTTTTTTAATAGCGTGCAAACGCCTTGGATGCTACCAAATAAGAATTCTAGGAAAAACAAGGCAGATAACAAATATGTAAAGACTGAGGGGAGTACCAAATGAAAATCAACCATGAAGCTAAGTTTCTGAGAATGGGGTGGGTGATGTATGAAGATAATGAACTACTTAACAAGAGGACAAAATGGGGAAACCATAGGGCCAGAGAGAGAAGAAGAAAAATTTCTTGTCTACTCTCTTAGGATCTCTGGCTGGGCCTGAGAATTAAACTGACATAAAGCAAATTAACAGGAGAAACACATACAAGTTTCATTAGAAGTTTACATGTGCATGGAAATCTTCACAAGAAAATGACGCAGAGTAGTACCCAGGGCAAAAAGTTTATATACCTTTTAGCTAAAGAAATAATACATTTGGAAAACATGATAGGATGGGCAACAGGGGTTTGAGCTAGAGGCAATAAATTATGGGGAAGTGACCAGAAGATATATGAGGAAATGACTAATGGAAAATAAAGGTAAGATTTTAGTAAGATTACAGTAAGATTTTAGTAATTTTAGTAAGTAAAGATTTTAGTAAGTTTATCTGTACGGATCCATTTCAGTGTCAATTCCCAATTTCTGGTGATAAGGGTGTTCTTTTCTTCCTGGTACAGGGAGGGTACGTTTCTCATGGGAAATTTTATAGGCTATTTTTAAGGAGGAAAGGGGAGGTCAGAGTGCCATTCCTGCACCTGCTGCTTCTCAAGTGCCTTCAACTCAAAACAGTCAATATGCCAAAGTAGCATATTTGGGGGTGGCATGTCCTAAATTCCTTCAGGAGATGTCTGTGTGGAAGTCAGAGGGTATTCTGAATATTTATGTCTATGTACCAAATCACTCCCAAACTTAGTGGCTTTTTACAATAATAGTCATTTATTACTTCTCCCAGTTTCTGTGGGGCAGAAATCTGAAATGATTTGACTGAGGTGTTCTGGCTTGGGTCTGTCATGAGGTCACAGTCAACTGATGTCTGGGACTGGTGTCATCTGGAAGACTCTTCACTCACATGCCTGACACTGGGTTGGGAAAGACTCTGAGTCTGCAACAGCTGAACTCCTTGGACATCTTTGTCTCAGTATGGTCTCTGCTTCGTCTCTCCAGGCAGCTTCAGGGTATGAGAATTCTTATGTGGTGGTTAATGGCTCTAGACCATACGTCCTGAGAGAGAGAACCAGGAAGAATCTGTATCACCTCTTCTAATCTGCCTCAGAAGTCACACAGCATCCCTGCCAACAAGCATATCCTATTACACACATTCTATTTGTTAAGAGTCATGAGGCCAGGCTATATTTAAGCAAAGGGGAATTAGACTCCATCTTTGATGAAAGGATTATCAAAGAATTGGTAGACATGTTTTAAAGTGATCAGAGAAGCCTGGGCTAGAAATATAAACTCAGGAGTCATCAGCATATAAATCATTGAAGAAGTGTGAATAATTGAAGACAGGGGTATGATGAAATGAGAGGAAGAGAGAGAGAGAGAGAGAGAAAGACAGAGAACAGAATGAGAAGGATGGGAAACCAGGTCTGAATCTTTAAAAATGTCCAATATGTAGAGATGATTTGGCAGAAAAGAATGAGAAGCCCTGATCAGAGAGACTAGACAACCAGTGGGATATGTAATGTCACACTAGCAGGGACAACAGAATGGCTGTTGTTGATCCTCCTTCAAAGAGGATCTACAACGGATGCTACTAAGAAGTCAAATAAGATGAAGACTGACAGACAATATACATCTGATTTAGTAATATGGACTCACTGGGAACCAACTGCACATTTAAATGCTCATGAGAGGGATCTGGTAGACAATGCGGAGTTGAAGATGGGGAGACAGAGTTCTGTCTGGAAGCTCAAAGGTAAACAAATTGTCCACTTAATACCTCAATTGTTCTATCTAGGTCTCTAGTACGGGAGCACCTGAAGTCGGGCAGAAGGTATTGATGTGGGGTGCCAAGTTCAAGAAAAGCAGAGAACAAAAGAACTTCATGGTTCTGTCTCCTTTAAATTTTCTGAAAATGGGATCTGGTGATTAACAAGATTTACCCTGGATTTATTTTCCAAAACAACGTCATGAGTGGTAGTGTGCATTCTTCTATTAGGTGGCACAGAAAGTCTTGTTGTTCTTTGTGATGTTAGCCGCCATCGATGATCACTGACTGGATCTGTTGATTCACTAGGGATTGCAAAATGGTAATATTTGAATTCAATATCATTCCTTCTTTCTATCTGTAATCCTATAAAGAGAAACTTATTCATTATTTGGTTATTCTGCAGTACAGTGTGTATAGGAAACACAGGAGTAATGATTAATTCTTTGCTCTCTTTTTATCAGTTTTAAACTTAACGCAGTAGTTCACTAGCATCCTCCAAAAGTGGCCATTACAGGACAGTGGTATGTATGCTGTGCTGCACAGAATCTTTCAGGGGCTGCAGGACAAGACAGGATAGGAGTTGGGCAAGTTCTGTGTCCCCATCCCAATTCACTCAGTGCAGCTTTTATGTTTTCCATATTGAGAATCAGTGATCTTTTCCTGGAAAAAAAAGGCTTGCATGGCTTAAAGAAAAAGGATTGAAAATAATTGATCTGTAAGATAAATTTTATACCTAGAACATTATAGGCTCAATAAATGTTGAATGATGAATGATGAACAAATGAATGAATTAAAAAAAACAATGAATGATTAGATTTTCAGAAATGAGGGTTATAAGAGAGTATTGAGTTCTTTCCCGCCATGGCTTCTCTTCACAGAAAGATAGGCTGTAGGGGAAGGTTATATGAATAACCTTTTTATTATATGAATTTTATTATTATATGAATAATTTTTTTTCTATTTTACAATAATCCAATGAGGAACAGATGGCAGGCGTTTGAGAGAACAGGGAGAGAGAGGATAGAGAGACAAGAGGGGCACCTGGCCTTAAGCATTTGACTTCCACTCAAGGCATGATTTCACTGTTCATCAGCTTGAGCTCCCTTTTAGGTCATCTTGAGCCCCACATTCAGTGAGTACAAGCCCTGCTTTGGGTGAGCCCTGCTTCTCTTTCTCTCTCTCCCTCTCTATTTCTCTCTCTGCCCTTGCTGGAATTCTCTCTGGCCATCATTCCCCACTCTCCTGCACCCACTCTCCACTCTCCCTCAGAAAGAAAGAAAGAAAGACAGAAAGAAAGAAAGATAGAAAGAAAGAAAGAAAGAAAGGAAGGAAGGAAGGAAGGAAGGAAGGAAGGAAGGAAGGAAGAAAGGAAGAAAGAATCTAAGAAAGAAAGAAAGAAAGAATCGAAGAAAGAAAGAATCGAAGAAAGGAAAAGAATGAAGAGAGCTGAGAAGAGGGAGGGAATAAATGAAGAAAAGGGTAGTCTTTTTATCTACTAGTCATCCTCTTTCATTTCACTGAGTTAGTTCCCCAAAGACAATCTGAAGACCAGGCAGACACGAGAAACTCCCATTTCCTAGTCTCATCACAGCTCAGTCCCTCCACATTTGAGTTATTCTGTTCTTGATGCCCCTTGGAAACTTGGGTTGGTGTTAGTCTGGAGAATCTCACCACTTCTGGCAGGTCCTTACAACTCCCTTAAACACAAGCTACAAGTGCTTCCCCATAACTGGAGCAGAGGGGAACCACAGGGACCAAGGGACTCCAGGAACTGTTCCCATCATTGATGTCCTACTTGTTGGTGTCCTTCAACCACAATTAGCTTATAAGTTCTTCTCTTTCAGGCAACCCAGCTAGCCTGCTACATACTGTTTTTTAAAGCTTTTATTTTAATTCTAGTTAGTTAACATACAGTGTAATATTACTTTCAGGTGCACAATATAGTAATTCAACAATTTTATACGTCACCCAGTGCCCACCACAAGTGCACTTCTTAATCCCCATCACCTATTTTGCCCATTCCCCGCCCCTGCCCTCTGGTAACCATTAGCTTGTTCTTCATAATTAAGGGCCTGTTTCTTGATTTGTGTCACTCACTCTCTTTTTTTTTTTCTCTTGTTTGTTTTGTTACTTAAAAAAGTTTTTTTTAAGTTTATTTATTTTCAGAGAGAGAGAGACAGAACAAACATTAGAGTGGCAGAGAGAGAGGGAGAGAGAGTCTCAAGCAGGCTCTGCACTGTCAGCACAGAGTCTGATGCTGGGCTTGAATACACGAACTGCAAGATCATGGCCTGAGCTGAAACCAAGAGTCGCTTAACTGACTGAACCACCCAGGTGTCCCTGTTTGTTTTGTTTCTTAAATTCCACGTATGAATGAAATCATATGGTATTGGCTTTCTCTGACTTGTTTTGCTTAGTATAATACTCTCTAACTCCATCCATATTGTTACACACGGAAAGATTTCATTCTTTTATGACTGAATAATATTCCATTGTATATATACACCACATCTTCTTTATCCGTTGATCAACACTTGGGCTGCTTCCATATTTTGGCTATTGTAAATAATGCTATAAAGTTAGGGGTGCATGTATCCCTTTGATTGTCTTTTTATTCTTTGGATAAATACCCAGTAGTGCAGTTGCTGGATCGTAGGGTAGTTCTATTTTTAACCTTTTGAGGAAACTCCATACTGTTATCCAGAGTGGCTGCACCAGTTTGCAATCCCAGCAATAGTGCAAGAGGATTCCTTTTTTAGAGAAAAAATTCTCACCAACACTTGTTGTTTCTTGTGATGTTGAGTTTAGTCATTCTGACAAGTGTGAGATCCTGCTACATACTTATATAATTCTTGATGTTTTGTTAACCAAAAAGGAAAATATTGAAAAATCCTGGGATCCTTTCATTCCACAAATTAACCAAAAGGAATATGATCTTCCTAAATAACATGTCTCTGTCCTCATTTTATTGAAGGTGGCTATGTAATTTAAATTCTATTGTAATGAGATCAGTGACTTACCTAAAGATAATCAATACTATCTACATACTTTAACTTTCTATTTTCTTTAAAGCTATTTTTTCTGGTTCTTTCACTTGCAGGTATACAGTTTCCAACTTCAATAGAAGCTTTCCTTCTCTTTAGAAAAAGAACTACATAATTTTCCTTAAAGTTAATATTAATATGGAATTTAAACTCATTCATATGATAATTCTATCATTCAAGTTTATGACTATAATCGAAAATCTTACATTATTTTATGTAAGGATAATCAAAATGAATAGGGCTACAGTCAGATCAAAGTGGGTTTTCATCACATGCAACACCAAAACCAAACAGGGTAATTTAATATTGCCTAATGTAATATTCAGTATTCATGGAGTACTTCTCTCAGTTTCCTTAGATGAAGATATCTTTAAAGGAGAAACATGAATGAACCACCACAGATGCTATTGCATATCAATTTTGACATCTGAAAATTCTTACCATATGTGAACTGCCTTTCAAAGATATTCATTCATTCATTCATTCACTCATTCATTCATTCATTCATTCAATAATCATTTGTAGAGTGCCCATTAGGCCCTGTGTTAGGCTCTGAGAATACTACAAATAAAAACAAAACAAGAGGGACACCTGGGTGGCTCAATTGGTTGAGCAGCCAACTTTGGCTGAGGTCATGATCTCATGGTTTATAAGTTTGAAACCTGCATCGGGCTCTGTGCTGACAGCTCAGAGGCTGGAACTTACTTTGGAATGTGTGTCTCCCTCTCTATCTGCCCCTCCTCCACTCATGCTCTGTCTCTCTCTCTCTTGGAAAATTAAAAAAATTTTAAAAAGAAAACAAAACAAGAAATGATTGGTCCTTTATTGATTATGTGGGTGGCAAAGAAATGGGGAAAGAGACCTATAAAATAATTGATGCAGCAATTAAAATTATGAAATAGTGCAAAACATGCTATGATTGAGGTAAATCTTCGGTAAAGGGAGCATATGGAAATGAGGGGTGAGATTTGGGAAAACTTCCTAGAGCAACTGAATCTGAAAAATAGTCAGAGTCAGGCAAAGGGTGATTGATTGCAAGGACATTCCAGACAGAGGTGGGCAGAAAATGCAATGGTCCTTTTACAGAGGAAGAAGGAACATCCTGTGGTCCCAGAATTGCAAGGCGTTAGTTATGACTGGAGATAAGAATGAGAGGTGAAGAGTGGTAAAAGATCAGGCAACAGAGGTAAATAGATATCATATCATAAAAGGCCTGTAGGCAATTGTAATGAGTTAACTAATAGTTTCCTGAAATTAAGGGAACCTCAGAATGCTAGGTCTTTGCAGATGTTAAGGATCTCAAGATGGAATCATCCTGGATATAGGGTGGGCTCTAAATCCCATGACTGTTGTCATTATAAGAAGAAGGAGGGGGCTCAGAGAGACACACAGAAAAGAAGGCCTTGAGAAGATGGAGGCAAAGTTTGGAGTGATGCAGTTTAAGCCAAGGTATGCCAGAGATTGCCAGGAGTCACCAGATTCTAGAAAAAAGTAAGGAAGTATTCTTCCCTAGAGATTTCAGAGGGAGCATGGTCCTGCTAACGACTTGCTTTTGGACTTCAAGCCTCTAGAACTGTGAAAAATAAATTTCTTTTGTTTTAAGCCACTGAATTTGTGGTAATTTATTACAGCAGCCCTGGGAAACTAATATAATCATATTAAGAAGCTTGAATTGACTTTTAGATATCTACAAGTCAGATGTCAGTATTAACTTATCCTATGAAAAGATCTAAGTAAAAAAGTGACATTATCAAATTGGTACTTTATTTTTGAAAAAAAAATTTAATGTTTGTTCATTAAAAGAATTTTTTTAATGTTTTTATTTTTATTTCTGAGAGAGAGAAAGAGAGACAGCGTGAACAGGGGAGGGTCAGAGAGAGAGGGAGACACAGAATCTGAAGCAGTATGTTTATTCATTTTTGAGAAACAGAGAGACAGATCATGAGCAGGGAAGGTGCAGAGAGAGGGAGACACAGAATCCAAAGCAGGACCCAGGCTCAGAGCTGTCTGCATTGAGCCCAACATAGGGGCTTGAACCCACAAACCGTGAGATCATGATCTGAGCCAAAGTCAGACACCAAACCAACTGAGCCACCCAGGCACACACCCCTCAATTCAATACTTTAAAAAGGTTACTCCTGCTGTAGCATAAAGGACTGATGAGAAGAAAGAAAGAGGATGTAGGGACACATTGGAAGGACTTAGAAAAGGGTGGCTTAAATGAGCGAGGGAAATGAAGAGAAGTGGTTAGATCTGTGAAATATTAGACAGGTAGAACTGATAGAACTTGATCAGTGTTTTTTTTTTAAATTTTTCACTCTTTTTTAATTAATTAATTAATTAATTAATTGGTTTTAAGTAAGCTCTACACCCAACATAGGGCTTAAACTCCAGACCTTAAGATCATGAGTTGTATACTCTACTAACTGAGCCAGACAAGCACTCTACTGATAACTCTCTTAGATGTGAAGATTTGTGAAGAGTAAAAAGTCAAGAACTGACACTTGACATATAGTCTAGCTTCCCCACAGCTCCTTCAAACAGAGTATGTTTCTCTCTACAAGTTTAGCTAAGGTAGAGGACATGAGCAGACATGTTTGCACCCCTTGACTCAGCTAAGTTGAGGCAGTCTGATTCTGGCTGTGAACCATGATATTCAGGGAATTCAGAGAAATGCTGCTATGGGCTTGGCCTGGAAGGTAACACTGGGTCAAACTTATAGTGGTGTTAATAAGCCATAGATTAGCAGAAAACTCTAGTTATAGACGGAGGAAATACATAAAAGTCAAGAAAAGCAATTCAGGTGAGCTTAGGACCCAGAGTTTGTTGAGAGATTCTTTTGAGGTCTGGTTGTTTTTACTTTTCTTTTCTTTTTAAGTAATCTGTACACTCAACATGGGGCTTGAATTCATGACCCCCTATCAAGAGTTGCATGCTCTACTGACACCAAGCCAGGTGCCCCTGTTTAAATTCCTTATAATTACCTTTTATGGGGCACCTGGCTTGCTCAGTTGTTAGAGCATGTGACTCTTTTCTCAAGGTCATGAGTTGAAGCCCCATGTAGAACTTACTTAAAAAGATGATAGACAGTCGATAGATCGATCGATAGATAGATAGGTGCCTGCGTGGCTCAGTAGGTTGAGCATCCAAGCCTTGATTTCAGCTCAGGTTATGATCTCATGGTCTGTGGGATTGAGCTGCAAGTCAGACTCCATGCTGATAGCACATAGCCTGAGTGGGATTCTCTCTCTCTCCCTTATTTCTGTTCATACCCCTTTCATGTGCCCTTTCTCTCTCCAGATAAATAAGTTAATTAAAAAGTATATATATATATAATTGCCTTTTATGAGATTATCCTTAAGCATATGATAAATAATCTTTTTTTAAATGTTTTATTTATTTTTGAGAGAGAGAGAGAGAGACAGCATGAGCAGGGGAGGGTCAGAGAGAAAGGGGGACACAGAATCTGAAGACAGGCTCCCAGCTCTGAGCTAGCTGTCAGCATAGAGCCCTATGCAGGGCTTGAGCCCACCAACCATGAGATCATGACCTGAGCTGAAGCCGGACGCTCAACTGATGGAACCACCTAGGCAGCATGATAAATCATCTTTTATTCAGTGGCTTTTCTGTTGCAATCACACAGTCTCACACTATCATGCCAAATTTATGACTTAGGTAGTTGGATAGATAGCAGTACTATACATCAAAAGGGATGTGTGGGAAGAAAAACAAGTTCTGAGGAAAAAGTATGAGTTTAGATGTGGACGCTGCCTTTTTTGTGCCAACAAGATATCTAGGCAAGTCCGTTGTGGAAACAAGACTTTATGGGAATGTTTTGGACCAGATTTCAGCTCCAGAAGCTATCATCCTGTAAACATTAATTGATGCTATTTTCTTCCAGAGTAAGAGGGAAAAGAGAATGAAAACAGTGGGAAGTTTGACATTGATTGTCTTCTCTGTTTTAGAAAGAAAGAGGAAACTACAGAGGAGAATAGGAAGGGATAGTCAAAGAAGTAGAAGAATCAGGAGCAGATGAGGGAGGAAGATCTGAGAAAGTGAAGAAAGGAAAGCATTTCAAAGAGGTCAAGAGCATCAGATGCTGTGGTGAGTCCATTGGTTTTTAGCGAGGAAGATACCACTGCTGACTTTGGCAAGAGAAGATTTGGAGAAGTAATGAGGGCAGAGGATAGATTGTGGGTAGAAACCATAGATTATATTTCAGTGGGCTGGCTGTAATGGAAATAAAAGACATGGAGATAACCAAAGGGGGATATTTGTCTCTTTAACCAAAATGGGAGAGACTTAAGCCTGTTTACAGACTAGGGAAGAAAATCATTTGATAGAATTTAAAGACACTCGAGAAACATTCATTGATCAGTTAAGGTCTCTAGGAATGGGGGAGAGATAGATGAAGTACTTAGTTGAATAATTACCTTCTTTCACTATGGTGAGAGAGGACATGGTAAAAAAAAGAAGAGGCAAGAATGCAGTAAATTTTTAGGTTGCCTAGAGAAATTAAAAATGGAGGAATTTTTTTCCCCAATGAGTTCTAACTTGCCTCTGTGTAGTAAAATGAAATACCAGAGATTAAATGTGTGTTAAGTGGAGAAATAGAACAGTAAGGTAATTTGGAATTATAAATTACTTAAGAAACTACCCCAACCCCAGACTCACTCTAAATGTGAAATAGGTATGAGTACTTGGAATCGGTTAAGAAGAGACTCTTAGAAGGGAAAATCAAAAGGGTAAATAAAGCCTCAAGTTGGTTGTTTGTAAAGTTAAATAATGTACAAACACTGTGTAATACACAGTCACAGATGCACACATATACATGTATGTATATACATATAACATTATTTTAGGTTTGAAAAAGGAGCTATGAGAGAGGTCAAATAATTGTGCAAAAATGCTTTGTGCATTCCACAGTAATAAAGTGAAAATCTAGAATTTTTTTCTAGCAATATATAAGTGACTGACAGTTTTTGAAAACCAGAAATACCAATATGATTGAAAATATTAGGGAAGGCAGGGCCAGCCTGACTTTCCTGTATGAGCTGCACTTCAGTGTAACTAAATAGTTGATCAGGAAAGATTCTTCTTTGTTGAGGAATTTCAAATTAACAAAGGCAAAAACAATAGTAGAAAAAAAACCTCACCATTTTTGTAAATCCTAATGAAACAGTGGCTCTAAGGAATGTTTTTTTAAATATTTAAATACAAATTAGCTAAAATATAATGTAATAATGATTTCAGGGATAAAATTTAGTGATTCATCACTTATATCTAACACCCAGTGTTCTCCTAACAAGTGTCCTCCTTAATGCCCATCACCTGTTTAGCCCATCACCCAACCCAACATCTGGCTAGCAACCCTCAGTTTATTCTCTTTGTAAGAGTCTCTTATGCTTTGTCTCCATCTCTGTTTTTATCTTATTTTTGCTTTCCTTCCCCTATTAGCTTCTGTTTTGTTTCTTAAATTCCACATATGAGTGAAATCATATGATATTTATCCTTCTGTGACTGACTTATTTCACTTAGCATAACACACCCTAGTTCCATCCATGTTGTTGCAAGTGGCAAAATTTTATTCTTTTTGATTGCTGACTAATATTCCATTGCATATATATACCACTCCTTCTTTATCCATTTGTCAGTCAATGGACATTGGGCCTTTTCCATACTTTGGCTATTGTCAGTAGTGCTACTATAAACATTGGGGTGCGTGTGCTTCTTCGAATCAGCATTCCTATATCCTTTGGATAAATACCTCCTAGTGCCATTTCTGGGTTGTAGAGTAGTTCTATTTTTAATGTATTGAGGAACCTCCATACTGTTTTCCAGAGTGGCTGCACCAGTTTGCATTCCCATCATCAGTGCAAAAGAAAGCCTCTTTCTCTGGATGCTGGCCAACATCTGTTATTGCCTGAGTTGTTAATTTTAGCCATTCTGACAGGTCTGAGGTGGTATCTCATTGTGGTTTTGATTTGTATTTCCCTGATGATGAGTGATGTTGAGCATCTTTTAATGTATCTGTTAGTGATCTGGGTGTCTTCTTTGGAAAAGTCTATTCATGTCCTTCAGCCTCTTCTTCACTGAATCAGAAATGCTTATTAATGGTTGCTATTAGGTGAAAGGCTGATGGTGAAGTTTATAACAAATGAATTAGGCTGATACTAACCTGAATTCAACCATCAATCTCAATATCATTATAAGTGGGACAGTCAGACCTAGACCTAAGGGCAATCATGATGTGGTGCAATATGAAGTATACCACACATCTATGAAGAATCCTTAACGAAAAAATTATTTAACTTAAACACATTCAAGACTTTATCTAATTTTCAGTGTCCCCAAAATAAACAACAAATAAGTAGAGATAATATTACAAAGAAACAATCAACCAAATCCAGAGCTAGAATAAATAAACTGTAGGACAAGCAACCTGCTTTTCCAATAAATAAATGGCACGGGGAGGGCAGAGTCGGAGGAGATAAGAAAGAACTTTCATAAATTAAGAGAGAATCAAGAGACAGTACAACAAAAATGCAATGCACCTGATGCTGTTTGGATTCTGATCCAAACAAACCAATAGTAAAAAGATATTTTTTAAGCAATCTGGAAATTTTCTTTTAGGTGTGGTGAGGAGGCTATGTTTAAAACAAATGGACCTTATCTGTTAGAGATACATAGTGAACAACTTGCAGATGAAATGATATGAAACCAGAGATTTGCTTTAAAATATTCCACCAAAATCGGGGCACCTGGGTGGCTCAGTCGATTAAGTATCCGACTTCGGCTCAGGTCATGATCTCACAGTTCGTGAGTTTGAGCCCCGCCTAGGGCTCTGTGCTGACAGCGCAGAGCCTGGAGCCTGCTTCAGATTCTGTCTCCGTCTCTCTCTGACCTTCCCCAACTTGCGCTGTTTCTCTTTGTCTCTCAAAAATGAATAAACATGAAAAAAAGTTTTTTTTAATAAATAAAATATTCCACCAAAATAAAGTGGAAAGATAGATGAAACAAGAATGGAAAATTCTTGTGATAATTGTCAAAGGTAGGTTGTACGTACATAGATTCAGTACACTATTTTCTCTACTTTTGTGCTTATTTGAAAGTTTTTATAATAAAATTGTTTTCTTTTTTTAAGTTTTTTTAATGTTTATTTATTTTTGAGAGAGAGAGAGCATGAGCAGGGAAGGGGCAGAGAGAGAGGGAAACACAGAATTTGAAGCAGGTCCCAGGCTCTGAGCTGTCAGCACAGAGCCCCACACAGGCCTCAAACTCACAGACTGTGAGATCATGACCTGAGCTGAACTGAATTCATATGCTTAACTGACTGAGCTACCAGGTGCCCCTATAATAAAATTGTTTTCAAATAATGAAAATAGCAACAAGTCTGGACAAGTCACAGCTAAAGTCCCTCTAACCTTCAAACCACAGATAATTCCTATGTTTACCAAACTATTCCAGAGTACATAAAAATATGAAACTCCTTACAATAGTTTTACAAATCCAACATAGTCATACAAAGATAAAAAGCAGAACAATAGAATAATTTCATTTATACAGGTTCAAAAATTTTAAATAACATGCTAATAAATCGAGTTCAGCAAGGCAATTTTTAAAAATTTGACATAAACAAATGAAAAGATTTTCTCAATAATGTATCATCAAATGTCACATTTTCTAAAATTTCCTAAAATTATTTTGTAAATTTAATTCCATATAATTTTTTTCTTTTATTTGGATCCTAAAATTTGCATTGAGGCATAAATATAAGGTAAAAGAGAAGAAAAGCATTAAAAGACAGAGAAAAGGAACAACAGTATGGGAAAACTTGCCTACTTAATATTGATACGCATGATAAAGCTAATATAAAATTAAATCCAGGGGAACCTGGATGGGCTCAGCTGGTTAAACATTTAACTCTTGATTTTTGCTCAGGTCATGATCTCATGGTTTGTGGGAATAAACCTGCTGTTGGGCTCTGAGCTGACAGCACAGAGCCTGCTTGGTATTCTCTGTCTCCCTTTCTCTCTACTTCTCTCTCTTTCAAAATAAAGAAATAGGGGTACCTGGCTGGCTCAGTTGGTTAAGCATGTGACTTCAGCTCAGGTAATGATCTTATGGCTGGTGAGTCCAAGACCCACATTGGACTCTCTGCTGACAGCTCAGAGCCTGGAGCCTGCTTTGGATTCTGTCTTTCTCTCTCTTTTTCCCTCCCTGCTTGTGCCCTGTCTCTTTCTCTGTCTCAAAAATGTTTTTAAAAATAAAGAAATGAACAAAAAATAGATACAATATAAATGAAAATTTGATACATAACAAAGATGATAATTCAAATCACTGAGGAAAGGCTGAATTATTTAATAGTGTTGGTGCAACTGGGGAGAAACTCAAATGAATCCTATATTTAATAATATTTTAGAAAATGAATTCTGGTTGGAGTAAAGACATAGCTGTAAATGAAAAAATACTGTTAGAAAATGTCAGAGTTTACATGAGCCATCAAAGTGCCTGAGAGACTTTGATCAAGCCTGAAAACCCAAAAACAGCAAGAGAAAAGGTAAACCTACCAAATTTAAAAACTTCTTTAGCAAGAAGATAGTATGAATAAATGAAAACACAATAAATTTGGAAAGATTTGTAGAACATCATAAATCCAAATTACCAACAAAGTGTTCTGATTCATTGATAGTCAGTGAAATGCAAATTGAAGTAACAACAATACATCATGTTTTGCTCACACGACTGGCAAACATTAAAAGAATCAATAGTGTCGCTTGCTTGTGGAAATTAATTTCATCCATTGTTGGAGAAACATGAATTTCACACTTTGGAAAACAATCAAGTAACATCTATCTTATCAAGTTGTCTCAGAAAAAAAAATTAAGTAGTGGGATTCGGTGAGTAGGAAGCTACTGAACTTACTTCATGAATAATATATAACATTAATACCTAAACTTAATAAGAACAGAAACTTAAAAGTTTCCTATTGCTGCTGTAATAAATGACCATAAACTCAGTAGCTCAGAACAACCAGATCTGTTATCTAATGGTTCCAGAGGTCCCACATCTGCAATGAGTCTCATGGACTAAGTCAAGGTGTTGGCAGAGGCTATGTTCTTTCTGGAGGCTCTAGAGGGGAGTCCATGGTACGGTGTCGTAAACTGAGGAGTATGACCAGTTCAGTTCAGTATACATGGTGTCACACAAATGTAAATACCTCATTCTTTGTCAGAGCAATCCCACTGTCCGTAATTTTTTTAAACAGAAACAAATGTATTATTGTAGAAGGATATATGAACAAGGATGTTTATTGAATCATTTTTTTTTTGTAATAGCAAAAGTTAGGGCTTGTACATTCATCAGCAGAATGCTCAAACAAATTACAGTCTGTCCATATACTGGAATATTATGCAGCTATTGAGAAAATCAGTTAGAATTATATATACTGACCTGCAAATATTGTCCATGAAATATTAAGTGAAAAATGCAAATTGTAAAGTAATGAACATTATCCCATTTATTGTTAAAAATACACACGTAAATAAGGGGAAGAACAAAACTCCAACATATGAATATTTCTGTATCATTGTCTAGTAGGAGGAGAGAGATCATATCAGTTTTATGAAAGAGAGAAAGCTAAATATATAATAACAATGAACTAGGTATCAATCTCTTAACCCTAACTGAAAGGGAACTTGCACATCTCTAAGTGAGGGGCTATTTGATGTATCTGGTTCTGCAATTGTTGAAAAAAAACTGCAAGACTTATTCAGCCACTGCCAAGGGCCAAGGTTGCAGCTGCAGGAGGGAAGAAGCACTCCTGGATGATGGGCATCTATTAGCAAGTTGGAAACAAATGAGGATCCTAACAGAAAACCAGAAAGCTGAGTTACAGTCCTGCAGTCACAAGGCAGGGAGGAGGATGGGGCTAAGAGACAAGGGCTTACTAACACCATGTGTTTACACATAATTGTGTGGCTATGAAAAAAAACTTGGAATGATCCAAATCAACTAGTTACCTCAGAGGTAAGAAGAGCCTGAGAACTTTCAAAAAGGAAAATAATAAAAACTCCCATGCAGCGTTTGATGGATTACAGTGTGTGTGTACTATTTATGTAATAATTTTTAAAACCCACATAACTAATGAAGCATAAAAATAAAAAGTTAAAATTAGAGGTAGAAATATCCGGGATGCCTGGGTGGCTAAGTCGGTTGAATGTCTGACTTCAGCTCAGGTCATGATCTCATCATTCATGGGTATGAGCCCCGCGGTGGGCTCTGTGCTAACAGCTGGGAGCCTGGAGCCTACTTTGGATTCTGTTCTGTGTCTCCCTCTCTCTCTGTCCTTTCCCCACTGATGTTCTGTCTCTGTCTCTCTCAAAAATAAATAAACATTAAAACAAGTTTTTTTAGGGGTGTCTGGGTGGCTCACTGTTTGAACTGAACTGACTTCAGTTCAAGTCTTGATTTTCACGGTGCATGGTTTGGAGCCTCTCAACAGCTCAGAGCCTGGCACCTGCTTCGGAGTCTGTGTCTCCCTCTCTCTTCCCCTGACCCACTCACTCTCTCTCTCTCTCACTCAAAAATAAATAATATTTTAAAATAAGTAACAAATACTTTTTTTTAAAGTAGAAATATTCACTCTGAGGTCTGAGGTGTGCCCTGGTGAGAGAATAGCTCTTTCACTGTGTAGTAGTAGATGCCTGAGCTGTAGTGCCCTTAGATCTGACAGGTAGTTGTTCAGGGGACCAGTGTGCACTGTTAAATATACAGCTAAATATACGTATTGGTCTTTAAATTTTTTTTTTAATTTTATTTATTTATTTTTTTACAACATACAGTCCCCTTCAGTGCTCATAGCCCACCAGTGAGGAGGCTGGGCAATGGTTCAGGGCTGCATGCTTCTCTGGCACAGTTGCACTCTGGGAGGCCCACAGACAAGGCCCACCGTCAACCCATCACCATGTGCTTGCTTTGGCTTCTTAAACCATTTAGACAATTGTGACAGCTTCATGATGTTTGTTGAATCTGGATAATGGGCAAATGGTGGTTCATTTTATTGTTCACTTTACTTTTCTGTAGATTGATGTTTTCTCACAATAAATACTGGGGGAAAATACTCTGATATAATCACAATTTAGTTTACAACCACAGGCATGGAAAAGAAGAAAGTAGATGTATTTTTCCTAACTCTAAGAGGATCTGATACTCCCTTTATGTTCATTTGAATTAATTATGGAAAGGTCAGTTACAATGTTGATGAAGAAATCCAAACTGAACTTCCTGTAACAAACAATAAAGAAATAAAATTTCTCAAACAAGTAAAACAAGCATCATCATCTCAAAATTAAGGGTAATATAAAACAGTAAACCGTTGTAGTTAAAAATCAAGATGTAACTGTTGAACTTCTTAAATGCATACTAGCCAGGAATTGATTTCGTCATGATAAGAAACATAATCTGTCAAGAAAGGACCTTTACCCTAACCTGGCTAATGTTCACATTTTTAGTGTCCTCAGCACATCTGATTGGTTAATGGAGTCCATCTTTGATCTTTATCTCTGTAGCAAGTTCCAATGGCCAGCTCAGAGTTTTGAAATCGTAAAATGTCTATGTCAACATCTCATGTGCCCAAGATTCCTATTATTGATACATATGGCACCTCTATTACAATCCAGAATTCAGTTTGATCAAGGCTGAATCAGAGAGATTTGGGATTATATAAATTTTCTATTTTTTCTGCTCTAGGTCTGTAACTTTGAGAACCCAAGAGTGGGGAAGGCTTGGAAGAGATTAATACTATGTGAAGGCAGTTGCTCTCTCTTAAGTATTCCACACAGCCCCTGCAGGATTGTCAAGAGGCTGGAGGCAGTGGGGTTTAGTGTCAATAATATGTGTGCCAGCGTTCTCAAACTCCAGAGCCATCTCCACTTGGGTATGGAAGGCAGACTTTTTTGGCTGTGAAATTCCCAGGGCTTTCAGCCAATGCAGGGATGTGGAGTCTTCGAGAAGGAAGTACTGAAGTTACTGCTGAAAAGGCTTATGGACTGTGGGCTCAGCAGTGCCCTGATGTCCCAAGAATCTGGAGCATCTCCAGTGGAATACATTTTTCAAGTGCAGTCAAGGTCTTCTGAAGTTAAGGAGAGGTCTGTAGATTAGGAATATGGTAAAAGTTTGAAATAGTTTCTCTGAGGAATAGGAGAAACATCTGACAAAGCATTTACTCAAGGACTTTTGGGCTGGGAGGAAGAATAAGCTGAGGATAGAGAACCTTATTGCCTGATTCTCTCAGCAACTTGCATTCAAAGGCTGAGAGGGCTGAGGGATGAACACTGAGGGATGATGGGAGGCAAAGGGTCAAGGTGGTGAGATTACTGATGAGGCTGTGATTGAACGGATATAACCCAGGGATAGGCTGAGTTAAAAAAGGAGAGAAGACAGAAGGGAAGGAAAGTTAGTGGGAAACACAGGAGATGGTCTCTGAGGGATTGACTAGATCAAATGTGAAGTGAAGGAGTAAGATGTGGGAGAGTTAGAAGGTTGTAGTCAGTGAGCAATTTACTGGAATTCAGTATATCATAGGTGGAGCACATAGATGTGCAAAGATCCCCAGGTGTGCCAATGGGAGGAGGTAGCTGTTATGGAATAAAGGTCATTGTTTATATCAAGCTAGAGTGTTGGATGACTAATAAATCCATATGGCTATTAACATTGATGACAGGAAAGTAAAAGACCGGCATGAATTTAGGAGAATATCGAAATACTGATAGTTGACAGACAGCTTTCATTTGGGAGTATGCTTCCCAGCCCCTACTCTCTATCTGTTGCATTCTGGCATCCTGTTTCCCTGTTCTCTGAGTATCCCCCACCACACTTATACCCCTACACCCCACTTCATTCACAAAAAAATATCTTACCCCTAGAGTCCACTTACTTGTCACTGTAAATTAGGAAAGAGCAATAGAATAGTCCTGAAGACAAATCTCTCATTAATTCAAAAGAGAAAGAAGTATAAAATGATGATAATTTATAAGGAAGATGAATGGTTTATCATAATGAGTCAAGAAATCAGGACATTTATTGCAGGTTTACTTTGTGCTTAGCTTAGAGTTTAAGTGCATGGGCTTTGCAGTTCAGCAGTCCAAAGACCAAATCTGCTACTTAATAGCTGCATGAGCAGGGCAAAAATTACTTTATCTCATGAAACTTCAGATTGTTGTCTTAAAATTAAGATAATACCTCCTACTGCATAGAATTGCTATGAAGATTAAAAGTAGAACTTTCCTTGTAAAGTAGAAAGTTCTTAAAACAACCAGCACTCAATTCCGACTAGCTATTGTTACCATTCTTCTCCTTCCTTCATCCTGAAGCATTTTTCTGACAGGCTCTTCTTTACCCATCCTAGAATGAAGAGAAATCCATTCACATCTAGTGCTTGCCAGGGAATTTGATGGATCCAGCTTATGCTAACCCAGGGTCATGTGCTTCTCTTCCTAGCTTGTGGTTCAGTGACATTGACAGCTGAGATCCGTTATAGTTGGAATGTTCAAACCATGGAAAGTGGCAAAAACTTACAAAATGGAAGGGGAGTTGATGGTAGTGATGGGATAGTCAGTCTGTTTACCAGCACACTACTGCCCTTGGGTTTTACCTTGCATGTTCCCTTCTCAGATCTGTGGCCTATCTGCTGGGCAGCTGCTAGCGCTTTCTCAGCCTCTTGCAAGTTTTCATCGAGTGAGACTCTGCTGGCCAGAGATGGTATCTTTTCCTACCCTCACTGTCTCTAACCCCTTTTATTGGTGGGATTTGTGAAACATTACAATTGCTAGACCCTCTATTTTCACCGCTCTTTCTGTCTTGGTGTTTCTGCAGTGTTTACCCAGAAGACTATAGCACCTTCAGTATTACCCCACTTCCTGCCTAGTTTTTATCATGGAGTTTGAATGTTTGTAGGAAGAGAAGATTCTGGCTTCCTCAAACCCTGTGGCAGGAAGTTGGCCATCTAAGGTTTCTCATTGCAACAGTCTTTTATTTCTTCATTCAGGACAACAGGAAGGGCTTTGCAACCTGACTTCTGGCCCACGAGCGCTGCTGTTTTCCCCAGTGGCATAGAAAAAGAGAGCAATCGATTAAACTTTTCCAGTTTCTATCTGACTTAGTGGAGTTTTCCCCTTGCTTCTTTTGCCTATAGGTTAATTATCAGTTTTGTGCTTTGATCTTGGTAGTCGTCATCTTTCTTTTTAATTATTTCATTTGGAAGCCGAAAAAGTTTATGCCAGGATTTGCTAGTTGAATCCCATTTTATATTGGAAATTGTCCTAAGAGAAACTCAGTTTTACTTACAAACTTTATTTTTGTTGTATTCCTTTTCATGCCCTATTTAATTGTTATTAAATAGAATTATTTTCTGTTATGTTTCCTTGAAGAAAGTACAGATGGTAGGAACAGAATCCAATTTAACATAGAGTTTCTAGGAGTTTATTGGAATGTAAAATAGTGCTCTGAAAAAAAGGATTCCTCCAATATGCACAAATTAATTAATAGAATGGTGAACACTGCCTGGAAGAAGAGCTGAGAGTCAGGAAATACTCAGATATATTATAATTATATTTTCAAAAATTACCTTTCTGGGGAACCTGTGTGGCTCAGTCAGTTAAGTATCCAGCTTTGGCTCAGGTCATGATCTCACAGTTCATGGGTTTGAGCCCTATGTTAGGGCTCTGTGCTGACAGCTCAGATTCAGCATCTCCCTCTCTCTGCCCCTCTCCTGCTTGCACTCTTTCTCTCAAACACACACACACACACACAACCTAAATAAACATTTAAAAATTACCTTTTTAATCAGAATAGATAAAATCTATTTTTTCTTTTAAAATTTTATTAAGTAATTAATTAATTAATTAATTTATTTGAGAGATAGCACACATGAGTAGGGGAAGGGGCAGAGAGAGAGAGAGAGAGAGACAAGAGAGAGTGAGAAAATCCCAAGCAAGCTCTGCACCTTACCCATGGCTCAATCTCACAAACCTGGGAGATCATGACCTAAGCTGAAATCAAGAGTCTGACACTTAACCAACTGAGCCACCAAGTACCCTGATAAAATCTATTTCCAAATTGAAATTTCACACCCCTCTCTCTTAAAAAACTAATAGATTTAGGAAGACAAAATCAAGTATTTTTTGAATACCTTCCACCAAAATAATTTCTGGCAGAGAAAAAAATTAATCAAAAGTTATGCCATAAACTCAAGTCATGATCTCACAGTGTATGACTTTGAGCCCCACATCAGTCTCTGCACTGACAGTGAAGAGCCTGCTTGGGATTCTCTCTCTTTTCCTCTCCCTCATGCCTCTCCCTGCTCACTCACTCTCTCTCAAAATAAATAAATAAACTTTAAAAAAAAAAAAAGCTATGCCATAAAGACCTGTATTTTAGGAACACCTTTAGGAATGAATGTTATACAGTTGATAGCGAACTTTTTCCTCAGTAAGAACTGGTGATTATAATAGTGAATAGAGATGGTAGCCTTATTTAAATGTTGGTCTTGTGTTATAAATTTCTGGGAACTGTGTGTAGGTACTGGGGAACAACAGGAGTGAGATTCTCCCTGAATTTCTCAGGAATAGGCAGTCTAGGAAGATAGCTTATGTCAGTTTAATTTGCTTTATCTTTGCGCTGCCAGGTTGTGATTAGCTGTCATGAAGAGTAACCTCTCTCCTGGAAGTGAGTCACGGAGTTCTATTGTTCCTGTAGGAGTAACACCTTCTCTTGGATAGGGGAGAGCCAAGTGAGTGTGAATGCTAGCCTTTGTTAAACAAATCAGAATCCTTTTATATGGCAGTAGGCGCCAGCTTGGGTTCCTCAGGAGTGTGGCAAGCCAAAGCAAACTCATTTTCTTCCTTACAAGAGATTGGTAGAAGAGAGGGAAGCTATTGATAGTTATTTTTTGTTTAATGAGACATGTGACAAAGACGATCATGATATTCTTCTGGATGAGTCCAGGAAATGTGATATGGAAAATAATACAATGGATTATGTGAGTTAGATTCTTAGCTAATTTATTCACAATGGCCAAACATTTCTGTTTAATCAATCTATGTTGGCGTTGGGGGGTTTGGGTTGTTGTTTTTGTTTTTTATTTTTTGTTTTGATAGTTTTATGAGGATTCATGAATTGTACATACCTTTAGTATCTACCTCTACGAAGACCTGGAAGAGATGCTTACCAAATAGGCAGATGACTAAAAGCTGGAGAAATGGATTACAGGTTGGATAATATCATCAAGATCTCCGTAGATTACATGATAGACTCTCAAAAGATAAAAATTGTCTACTTAAATTTGTCTATTTAAATTTTAAAGTCAAAGGAAACCTAGCATTGGAAAAAACTTAAAGCGAAGGGTTGGGGCACCTGGATGGCTCAGCATCTGATTCTTGATTTCAGCTCAGGTCCTGATTCAATGGTATGTGAGCTGGAGCCCCACGTTGACTCTGCACTGACAGTGTGGAGCCTACTTGGGATTCTCTCTCTTTCTCTTTCTCTTCCTCCCACCCCAGTTCTCAAAATAAATAATCTTAAAAAAAGTGATTTTTTAACTTAAAAAAGTTTTGTTTTTTTTTTTTATCTTAAGAAGATTCTTAGTTTATGTTACTTAGTAATTTACAAATAAGAAAAAGCAAGTGTAACCTTAGGTTGTATTAATAGAAGTACAGCAAAAAAAAAAAAAAAGAATGGAGCCCAGTGTTTTCTGTAATGATCAGACCACAATCATTCATGATTATTTATTACAATGATTCAGAATATCATCCTAGAAGTTATTGAAATCTAAAATGGATCAGTCTGAGTTAATTTAGGAAATATATTCAGAGGGTAAGTCTGTACTTTAGTAACTACAGCAGAAGATAGGAATCAAGGTGTTGTAAAAGAGGCACAGGTGAAGTCATAGGTGAATTTGAAGGAGCCAGACATTATTTCTAGGAGTAGGGATCAAGAAATATTCATTGTGCAGAGGAAATAGTTGGAATAGAGAACACAGTCAAATCTTTTGAGTCTTATAGGGGTCCTGGTGTCTTTGGCTCATGGCTACAGAGGACCAACTTAAAGTGTCAGACTGAGGGGCACCTGGGTGGCTCAGCTGGTTAAGTGTTGACTTCGGCTCAGGTCTTGATGTCATGGTTCTTGAGTTCAAGCCCCATGTCAGGCTCTGAGCTGTCACCACAGACAGATTCAGATTCTGTTTCCCTCTCTTTCTCTGACTCTCCCCCCATTCATACTCTCTTTCTCTCTCTAAAAAATAAACAGAAAAAAAGTGTCAGACTGAAACGAACCTAATTTGAAATCCCAAGTACAAAAATGGTACAGAAAGTTAAGTCTGATGGTGTTTGTCAAGAGTAATAGTATGAAAGAAGTGGAAAAGGTAAATTGGAGCCAGATAACTGTGCTTTATTAATATCAGTGGGAAGGGACTTCAGGTCTTCAAAGAGGTGCTTCTCTCTCAAACAAGGGTTGCAGTTCCTAACTTTGCCTCTGTTGTTTGACCACCGGTCTTAACTCATGCCACTGGGGATTTGATTCCTCCTGCTATACAGAACTATACATGACTCTGATTTCCCTTATCTCTGCTTTTGCATCAGACCTATACTCTCTCTAAAACCCAACCCCAGTGTGTTCTTGTCTTATAAATACTTGTAACAACTACATCTTACGAAGAAGACCTTATACACTGAGCAAAGGTATTTGCATTTTACAGAATATACACAGAAGTAGCACAGTCACAGAAGTGATTTGAACAATTTATCAACCATGAAGGGTGGATAGAGTGGAAAGAAGATTAAGGCAGAGAGAAAGATAATGAAGGTCATATTAGGATTGTATTTACAGGAATACAGGGGAGGGAGCAGTTGTAATAGATATACATAGTCCCCTCTAAGGCAGGATATCATTGGAGAAATACTGTGCACATTCTTACTTGATTTAGGAACCAGGCAAGAATAATCACTGTCCTCACAACAAATTAACTCTGTGAAACTTTAGCCAACACAAGCACTCAGTGGAAAACAATTAGAAAATTAAAAACTGAGGGGCACCTGTGTGGCTCAGTCAGTTGAACGTCCAACTTCAGCTCAGGTCAAGATCTCACAGTTTGTGGGTTCGACCTCCACATCGGGTTCTATGCTGACAGCTCAGAGCCTGGATCCTGCTTCGGATTCTGTGTGTCTCTCTCTCTCTCTGCCCCTCCCCCACTCATGCTCTGTCTCTCAAAAATAAAATTAAAATGTTAAAAAAATTTGAAAAAGAAGAGACAAAACTACCTTTATTTTCAGATGATTTGGTAGTTTACTTGTTAAAAACTCTACAAAATTGAAAGTAAAATGAAACAGTTTAACATCAAATTGGTGATACAGTTATAAGGAGGAAAGAGTTATTTCAATTGTCTTTAGAAGATAGGGCCCTGCCTGTATAGTCTAAGGGAGATTTATCATAAGAGTGAAATAAAAAGTAAATCTTGCACTTTACTTGATAGGAACTTTGGTATTGATACTACAATTTTGAAACCATTTTATCTACATCATAGAATAAAACCAAAAAAATCCTATATTCACATTATTAGGGACTAGTATTTTCTGAATGAGAAAAAGGATACAAATTTAAAAAAAATCAAAGAAATTGAAAGAAGCTTATGTCATTCAGAGGAAACTAGGAAGGGAACTAAATCGATCTGGTAAGGAGCACTTACTAAACAACAATAATAATAACAGCTAATGCCACTTTAATGATGAACTATTGAATGCTTCTCTGCTAAGGTCGGAACAAGACAATAATACCTATTCTTACCACTTCTATTCACATCTAGCCAGTGTAATAAAACAATAAAAGGCATACATTTGGAAGGAAAGAAATAAAATTTGTTTATTCACAAATGATTTGATTTTATAGTTAAAAATCCAGTTGAGTCTACAGATAAATTTCTATTTTTTTTTAAATGTTTTATTTATTTCTATGAGAGAGAGAGAGAGACAGCATGAGCAGGGGAGGGTCAGAGAGAGAGGGAGTCACAGACTGAAACAGGCTCCAGGCTCTGAGCTGGCAGTCAGCACAGAGCCTGACGCGGGGCTCGAACCCACGAACTGCGAGATCATGACCTAAGCGAAAGTCGGTCGCCCAACCGACTAAGCCACCCAGGTGCCCCTATAGATAAATTTCTAGAATAATCAGTTGAATTTAGTCAAGATAACTACATGCAAGGTCAATAGGAAATATATTTTTACATATTAGCAACAGTCAACTAGAACCTAAAAATGTTTCTATAAAACTGCATTTATAAGAGTACAGAATGCCATCACATATTCCAGAATGAAGTCAATCAAAGATATTCTACAAATTCTTCTACAATGAAAACTATAAAACATTACCAAGAGAGGGGCGCCTGGGTGGCTTAGTCGGTTAAGCGTCCGACTTTCGCTTGGGTCATGATCTCGCAGTTCGTGGGTTCGAGCCCCGCGTCAGGCTCTGTGCTGACTGCCAGCTCAGAGCCTGGAGCCTGTTTCAGCCTGTGACTCCCTCTCTCTCTGACCCTCCCCTGCTCACGCTGTCTCTCTCTCTCTCCTAAAAATAAATAAAACATTAAAAGAAAATTAAAAAAAAAAAAAAATTACCAAGAGAAGTTGAAAGACCTAATTAAATAGAGAGATATATCATTTTAGGAATTGGAAGACTTTATGTTGCTAAGATGTCTAGTTACCTCAAATTGATTTATAAATTTAATGCAATTCCATAAAAATCTTGGCAGATTTTTAAAAATGGAAACTCACAAGCCGAGTTTAAAAATTAAGTGAAAAAAGTAAAAGATCTATAATAGTCAATCTTTTTTTAAGGGTTAAAACAGGGTACTTTTTAAAAAATGTTATTTTTGAGAGACAGAGTGTGACTGAGAGACAGAGTGTGACAGAGATAGCAGTCTCCAGGCTCTGAGCTGTCAGCACAGAGCTCACCTTGGGGCTCACACTCACAAACTGAGATCATGACCTGGGTCACAGTCGGACGCTTAGCCAACTACACTGCCCAGGCGCCCCTGTAATAGTCAATCTTGAAGAAGAATGAATTTGAAGGACTAACGTTCATGATGCCAG
Source organism: Crocuta crocuta (assembly GCF_008692635.1). NCBI lineage: Eukaryota > Metazoa > Chordata > Mammalia > Carnivora > Hyaenidae > Crocuta > Crocuta crocuta. The sequence goes on along the minus strand of NW_027531877.1, from coordinate 4,315,991 downwards.
AATTAATCTAAAACAGTCCAAAAGAGTAATTAAGACAGTGTGCTGTTGGCATAAGGACAAATAGGTCATGCATATATGGTTACTTGATTTACAACAAAGTCACCAATGCAATTCAGTTGGAAAAGGATGACTTTTTTTCAATGAATGGTATTGGAACAATTTAATAGTCACATGGAATAAAAAGACTCTAGTAACATGCTTCATCTTAGAACATGCACAAAAATTACCTTGAGATTAAATCATAGATATAAATGTGAAAGATTAAACTATTATACTTCTAAAAAACACATAAGGTAATATATTCATGGGATTGGGGTAGGTAAAAAATTCATAACTAGGACACAAATGATTTAACCATTTAAAAAACTTTACAAATCAGATTTCATCAAAATTAAAAACTTCTGTTCGTTAAGAGCACCATTAAGAGAGCAAAATAAAATCATATGTCTACAAAGAAAGCTGTACTACATTATTTATAACAGTTTTACTCATAATAGCCCAAAATAGAAAGGTCCAAAGTGTCCATCAACAAGAGAATGGATAAATAAACTGTGTGCATGTGGTAATCTCTGGAGAATCCTTTAAACTCTTCTGTATTTTTGAGATTTTTCATGATAAGATTTTGGGAAGAAAGTACAATAAATAAATAAACACAGTGGAGTGCTAAATATGCTTTTTAATTATCCCTAGGTGTTTAGATTTGACATTGATTTATGAACTCTCATTTCTCTTTTATGTTTTATATAGCATATCTGGGTATTTTTACATTTAGTATATGTGTTTTAATACATTGTAAATCTTATTTTGTCAATATGATGTAAGAGAAAGAAGCATATGTACATCCTGTTACTGCAGCTACATCTGTGATAGTTCCTATGCCGACATGATGTTTCAGTGAGATTTTTAGAAGGATGCAGAATTATCTAACTTTTTCATAATTGCTCTTTAGGTACATGTTACTGAACAAGATATTTGATTTTGTAATTTTTTAAAGTTTACTTATTTTATTTTTAATTTAATTAATTAATATTTTTAAAATTTACATCCAAGTTATTCAGAATTTAGTACAATAATGATTTCAGGATTAGATTCCGATGATTCATCCCCTGTGTATAACACCCAGTGCTCATCCCCAAAAGTGTGTTCCTTCATTCCCCTTGTACATTTAGCCCATTCCGCCTCCCATAACCCTTCCAGCAACTCTCTGTTTGTTCTCTGTATTTAAATAGTCTCTTATGTTTGTCCCCTTCCTTGTTTTTATCTTATTTTTGTTTCCCTTCCCTTATGTCCATCTGTTTTGTATCTTAAATTCCTTGTGTGAGTGAACATAAGAAATACGTCNCAATTATCCATCAGTGGACATTTAGGTTCTTTCTATACTTTGGCTATTGTCGATGGTGCTGCTATAAATATTGGGGTTTATATGCCCCTTTGATAAGTTTATTTACTTTATTTTGGGAGAGATGGGGGAACATGTGCATACATGCAATCGTGTGTGGGAGGGGCAGAGAGAGAGAGAGAGAGAGAGAGAATCCCAAGCAGTCTCTGTGCTGTCAGCACAGAGCCCATTGCAGGGCTGGATCTCATGAACTGTGAGATCATGACCTGAGTCAGAATCAAGAGTCGGCTGCTTAACTGACTGAGCCACCCAGGTGCCCCACAAATAAGATATTTTAAAAACATGGAAAATAGTTAGCAGTAATTTGGACATACTTATTTATTTAAGTTGGGATTTTTAAAAATTTACCATCTTATGATGGTTTATTTTTATGTTTTTTAAAGTTTTTTGACAGAAAGGGAGGGAACAAGTGAGCGAGCAGAAAGAGAAAGAGGAGAGGGAGAGACAGAGACAGAGAAGCAGGGCTCGTGTTCACCTGATGCGGGACGTGAACTCATGAACCGTGAGATCATTTTCTGAGCCGAAGTCAGATGCTTAACCAACTTAGTCACCCAGGCACCCTTTTATTTTTTAAGATATATTTATTTTTAATAAAAGGGGGAAAACATTTGTTTTAAAGATAATAATATGAATTGGCTATAGAGGAGTGGAGGACCAGGCACCAATGCAGTCAGAGATAGAACCAAACTCTCAGCCTGAGGGACCACGTGTGTACTGCATGGACCATTGCCCATAACACTAGCCTTCCCCACAGGTACCCCTGAGAGGTTCCTTCCCTGAACCCCCCAGAGGGGAGCAATCTGCAGTGGTGCTCTTGCCTCAGCTGGCTGCAGTAAGTTGTCCCAAAAGGATTGCAGTGATTTTTCTGTACCAATCAAAATCTTGATCTTGGGGAGTTTGGAAAGTTTCAAGAGGTAGCTGAGCAGTCGGAAAATTGTAGTAGAAGCCAAACCTGCATAGAGGGGAATAATATGCAGATGCCACGAGAGCATGGAAGCCAGGAGTAAGCCAAAGCCATCAATTCTCAGGAAGCACGTGCACAAGAAAAGATAGCTGATAGTTGGTTGACAGAAGAGGGAAGAAGCAAAGGTGCATCTGAGCTCTGTTAATATGCTTATTGCTCGCCAGCCAATGTCCTAAGTGTTTTATAGATACTAACTCATTTAATTTTCAGTTTAAGGTAGATAGTGTTATTATTCTCATTTTTACAGATGAGGGAACTAAGGCAGAAAACACTAAGCATCTTGGCAGTCTGGTTCCAGGGGCTCTGCTTTTAGCCACTGTACTGTGCTGCCTCATCACATGGCCCAGCAGGAGAGGGCAAATGAGCTGCATGGGCAGCTTCTGTGCTGGACCACAGAGGTGTCAGGCCCAACTTTAAAATTGTTCTTGTTCTCCCCTTTGAGTCCCTCTTATGCAATCTGTCCTTTTTTAAAGACTTATTTATTTATTTGTTTGGTTTTTTTTTACATGACGTCTGGCTCTCTGCCTGAGGATCCTATCTTCTATCAAACAAAGACAAGGAAACAGTTGCCACCAGGAGACAAAAAGGTGAAACTTTATAAGTAAGTGGGGACCTCATCAGAAAGGGTCTTTAAGCCATGTTAAGGTATTAGATCTTTTTCTCAAAAGCAAGGGATATCATTGAGATGTTGGAAGCAGGGAAGGTGAGGAGAGGATCATGATGAGATCCACATTTTTAGAATGATTATCCTGGCTGCCTGTGTGGAGGAGTGAGATAAGAGACTGTGTGCGTGGTGGAAGGCCAAATCGGTCTTGGATGGGCTGTGATAGCCTGAGTTAGGGAGGTGGGCAGTGGGGATAAAGAGGTGTGGACAAGTCTGAGAGATACTAAGTGAGTTCTTGAGTTTTCAAGATGAGGGAAGGAAAAGACAACAATAATAACCAGGGAAACTGGGTAAATATGGCCATTTAGTGAAATAGAAAACAGTTCCAGAAAGGGTCCATCAGGTAGGACCAGCTTCATAGGTGTGTGACCTGTGCTGTCACACAGGACCCTACGCTCAGAATGGCCCCATGATTTGCTTAATGCTCTGCTAATACTGCTTCTAGTAGTTGTTGAACAAGAAACTCCACACTCCAGTTTTGTACTTGGCCCCACAAAATATGTAGTTGGCTCAGCCATCACGCCTTTGGGAATGCAGCACTGGAGCGCAGAGAAACAAAGGTTGAGTAGTGTTCCCCAAAGTGTGTTTCTCAAGTGTGCTAATAGGTGTCATGTGTGGGGAAGAAGTAGGGTCCATAATATGGGGTTTCATGGTCAAGTAAATTGAAGGAACCAGGTTAAACAAAGTTAAATCATTTTTTAAGGTACAGAATATCCCAGAATTATCAGTATGCTAGATAACTATGGTATAATACAAAATATCTGGTCTTTGTCCCTGGTCCTGGTGCAGATCTTCATCAACCTTCGGCATTTCTTAAATGGTAGAAGTATATTGGTTATGCTAATGCCATAATGTGGGGTGGGAGGATACCTAGCTGGCCGCAGGACAGAAGCTGAATGATCATCAGAAAAACTAAATTTGTTATTAGAGTTGGACATTTCAGGCACCTGACCTCCAAGGAGGGGATCAGAGGGCTAGAGATAAATTTCAATCATATGGCCAGAGATTTAATCCATCATACTTATGTAATGAAACCCCGATAAGGTCTGGAAGGCTCTGTAGAGCTTCCTGGTCAGTGAGCACACAAACGTACTGGAAGAAAATGTAGGAATAAATCTTCATGGATTTAGATTAGCAAAGCCTTCTGAGGTGTAACACCAAATATATGCAACAGAAGAAGAAAACAGATTTCATTGGACTAAATTGGATTTCATCCAAATGCAAAGCTTTTTGCTGAAAATGATATCATCAAGAAAGTGAAAAGACAACCCAAAGAATGGGGAAAAATACTTGCAAATCCTATATTTCATAAGGAATTTGTATCCAGAATTTATAAAGAACTCTTACAATTCAAACATTAGAAAGCAAATTACCCAATTAAAAAATGGACAAAGGACTCAAAATAGGCATTTCCCTAAAGAAGATGTACAAATGGCTGGCTGGTGAGCATATGAAAAGAGGCCAACATCATTAGTCTTCAGGGAAGGATACAATGAAAGCAGAGGCAAATCCGCTCAAGAGAGAGGCTACAGTGGTTGAGGAAAAGTTTTGAGAGAATGAAGGAATTCAAACCAAGCACACAATTGGAAGATTAACTTTTGGAAAATAGGCAGATATTCCTTTAAGACAATAGGACAGGGCAATCCAAGACCCAGAAATGTTTTGGAGGTGATGAAAGAAAACCCGATGGAGTTCTTTTTCCATGGTTCCTACCATCACAATAATTCATGAAGCAAGGTGTTCCAAAAGGAGTGAAAAGTTGAATATTTCATTTAGCTCTGAATAATGAAGATTTTTAATGAGTTCAAAAGTTTTAGCGAATCTATAGAATTCTTCTTTTAAAATTTCTAATTAAAAAGTTATATAGCCCCTTTATAGAAAATTTTAAGGCGGTTAAAGAAGAAAAAAATGCTATGGTCTTATGACCCTAATATAACCACCATTAGCATTTTGATGAATTTTCTTCTGGTCTTGTTAATGCATTAAAAAAAAATATCTCAATGTACTCAAACGTGTATAAGTAATTAGAATCTTGAGCTTTTGGGTTCGGGTTTTCTTTTCTTATGAGTCTCCTACCCCTTACTCTTGCCCTGCCACCCCATGATGGCATCTAGCCTTAATATAGCAACCATTTTCAGGGGCTGCATAAACTTGATAAACCAATGTATTATAAGTAAACAATAAGTCCCCACTGATTGAACTTCATTCCAATTTTCCAGTGTTACAGTAACTCCAGAAAAAATGTTTTTATACTTACTATGGATTATTTCTTTAGAATAAATTAACAAGGGGCGCCTGGGTAGCTCAGTCGGTTAAGCGTCCGACTTCTGCTCAGGTCATGATCTCACGCTGGTGGGTTCAGCCCCGCGTCGGGCTCTGTGCTAACAGCTCAGAGCCTGGAGCCTGCTTCAGATTCCGTATCTCCCTCTCTCTCTGACCCTCCCTTGCTCACACTGTTTCTCTCTCTCTCAGAAATAAATAAAAAAAAATTAATAAAAAAATAAATTAACAAATATGGGAGCCTGGTGGCTCAGTCGGTCCAGCAGCTGACTTCAGCTCAGGTCATGATCTCACCGTTCCCGAGTTTGAGCCCCGTATCAGGCTCTGTGCTGACAGCTGAGAGCCTGAAGCCTGTTTCATGTTGTGTGTCTCCCTCTCTGTCTCTGCCTGTCCCCCACTCGTGCCCTGTCTCTGTCTCTCTCTCTCAAAAATAAGAAACATTAAGAAAAAAGTTTAAAAAAAGATTAAATAGAATTGCTTGGTCAGGGGCACCTGGGTGGCTTAGTCGGTTAAGCTTCCGACTTTCGCTTAGGTCATGACCTCGCGGTTCATGGGTTCGAGCCCCGCGTTGGGCTCTGTGCTGACTGCCAGCTCAGAGCCTGGAGCCTATTTCAGAGTCTGTATCTCCCTCTTTCTCTGACCTTCCCCTGCTCACGCTGTCTCTCTCTCTCTCCTAGAAATAAATTAAAAACAAATAAATAAAAAAAAAAGAATATTAGCAGACTCAATGATACATTAAAAAAAAATCATAAAAAAAAGAATTGCTTGGTCAGGAACTATAAATAATTTTACACCTTATGTTATAGAGTGTTGGTTCAAGTATATACTTGGGAAACTGTTTCACCTCAGCAACAATTAAAATAAAAATAAGGTATCATATTTGGCCTACCATCAATTTGGCATACCAAATTAGCCCCAAAAATTAATAAATGAAAACATTTATATTAGTAAGTTGTTATGAAGTTTTTTATAAAGCAATCTGACACACCCTGGTTGTAACATATTTTTTACACCCTGGCTGTAGCATGTTTCAAGGACATTGCCAAATCAGAGCACGTTTAGCAAGATTTTCTATTTTGGAAAAGATGGTCTGCTCAAAATTTCAAAACTTAAAAATAAGGAAAATGAGCAGCATTCAGTTGGGTATTATCATCATAAATTCAGCAAACAGGACATTACATTACAAATTCTATGTTTTAATTACTTATCAAAACTAGTTAAAATGAGCAAGAAAAATATTCCCATTGAATACACAACTTCGAGAAATAGATGAAGTTTCTGCAACCTTAAATATGTAACAAATAGAGATTTTAATTATTGATTAAAAATGAAAATATGGGTAGAATCATTTATACTTTTGTCCCAGGCTCTCCAGATGTCAGGGGTGGGCCTGTGGGGGCAGTGAGGGTGTATTGAAAGAAAAATATTATCGAACAGGTCAACATTTCAGCTCTTAAAATGGGGAAAAATTTTAAGAGTAAAACAATTTGTTTGATGTTGTAACCATTCCTCTGCCACCATATGCAACTGTTGGGAATATAGCATCCATTTGCCATTTCCCCCGGAGCCATCAATTTTAGTATAGGTGCTGCTGAAGTAAGCACTCCTCCAGAACCATCAACTGGAACACAAAGAAAAACAAGAATGCTTGGCCCTATTGGGAAATACTTCACTGTGGAAGGATCTGTTGCCTTCCTGCTTTCCAAGTATTTGACAAGTTAACAAATGTATCTTTTTCTAACCTAAGCACTTCTGCTTCTCAAATCCACCCTGCACTCCAAAAAGCCTTTGGCCTCCAATATTGGCAGTGGAGTAACCCACAAATTTTCATGGCATTTTGACACAGTTGGCTTTTGTTTTGAGGATTTAGGGCAAACCATGTGAGTAAGCATTCCCCCGTGGTCTGCCCAGGAACAGATGTTTAGGGTTAAAGGTTGTGCTGTGCCAAGGCTGATGATAGGATCCCACGTGGCTGACGTGCTCTCTGATATTTGTGTACGTGTGTGCGTTTATGTTATGCAGGGTCTGTGGTGTGCAGGGCAAGTGTAGAGCATCAAGCCCAGGGCAGAGGTTCTTCTTGTCTGGATCTAAAAAGCAGTGCTGCTCAAGTGCACCCTGGCAGTGTGATGGAATTAATGGCTCATCGGAGGAATTTGGTCAATGAAAGATGGGAACCTATGGATAAATTCTTCCCCTTTCTCCCTTCTCCCAGGATGATGCTGAGATGCCATTTATGTGGTTTCTAGGGGCACAGCCTCATGGTTTTGAGTTATCATTTATTGGAGGCCATCTTGCTAGATCTTCTTGTTTGTTCTTTCTCCTTAACTGCCTCACTGCCTTTGAGACTCACTTCTGCTCCCTGGGACTGAACTCCCTAGTAAAGCACTCACACATCTACCAGTGACTGCAGAGTGTTTTTTTCTGGGAACCCAGGCTAAGCCACTGTCAGTACTCGTACCATTAGAGGCATCGCTGGAGAGTATTTATATTCTGGTAAAGAAGAGTGAGACTAGTTCTCTAAGGCAGAGCCAAATCTAGGTTGATGCATTCACTCTGAGGGTGGTGCAAATGCAGGCTGGCCTGAACAAGGAGTGTCTCCTATTTGTGCCCCAAGAGTCCCTCTTCCTCACACTCACCTGGCCTTACTATTGAAGGTTATGACATATCAATCTATCATTCCTGCATTTGGAATCCCAATCAGTTGGATGTACATATAAGAAACCAATACAGCCAAAGCTTTCATAGTAGCTGGGCAGTGTCCAGCAACTCCAAAATATAGGTTTTATTAAATTGTGCTGGAGAATGGGGAGCTTGCACTATTACTAACATTTTTCTGAATGCTTTTGTACAAGTAGACAAATTCACCATTGTTTTCAAGCAAAAATGATTTTCTTATCATTAAATTTCAAGAGCAGAGAACCAAGTTAATCACTCTCAATGTGTGGCACACTGTTACTGTTGGTTCCAGGATGTCTTTTAGACATTAAGCCTTAGATGCTTTCTTTTTTTAATGTTTCATTTTAGAGAAGTTGGGGGAAGAAGGACAGAGAGAGAGAATATTAAGCAAGTTCTGCACTGACCATTGAGCCTGATTCGGGGCTTGATACTATGACCCTGGGATCATGACCCCAGCCAAAATCAAGAGTCCGGGGGCGCCTGGGTGGCTCAGTCGGTTAAGTGTCGAGTTTGGCTCAGGTCATGATCTCACGGTTCGTGGGTTCGAGCCCTGCATCGGGCTCTGTACTGACAGCTAGCTCAGAGCCTGGAGCCTGCTTCAGATTCTGTGTCTCCCTCTCTCTCTGACCCTCCCCTGCTCATGCTGTCTTTCTCTGTCAGAAACAAATAAACATAAAAAAAGTTTTGATAATTCCTTCTAGATCTTTCTCTATGCATTTTACGTTTTAGGACATATTTTGTATATACTTTTAATTTTTCTATCATACTTTTTACTCAAAGTTATACCATGATCATTTTGCAATGCTATTAAAACTTTTTATGAGGGGTGCCTGGGTGGCTCAGTTGGTTGAACATCCAACTTTGGCTCAGGTCATGATCTCATGGTTCGTGAGTTCAAGCCCCATATCAGGTTCTTTGCTGTCAGCAGAGTCTGTTTTAGAGCCTGCTTTAGATCCTTTGTCCCACCCCACCCCCTTGTTTCTCCCCTGCTCATTCTCTCTCTCTCTTTCAAAATAAATAAATAAACTTAAAAAAATTTATGAAATTATAAGATGGAGGTAGCAACTTGAGTGCAGTGACAAAAGTAATACATGTTTATTGCAAAAGGTATTGTTAGGATAGAAAAATATAAGGAATAAAATAAAAATCACTTGTAATTACATGTCCTAAATATGTACCACTAACATGCTAGTACATGCTTGTGGTAGATTGTATGCAAAAATTACCACAATTATCCCCCTCCCTGTATCCACATGCACTTGCAATATGGTTGGGCAGTTCCTTATATCAAGAGGTAGAGACAGGGCACCTGGGTGGCTCAATCAGTTAAGTGGCTAATTCTTTTTTTTTTTCTAATTTTTTACATTTATTTATTTTTGAGAGACAGAACACAAGTGGGGGAGGGGCAGAGAGAGAATAAGACACAGAATGTGAAGCAGGCTCCAGGCTCTGAGCTATCTGCACAGAGCCTGATGCAGGGCCTGAACTCCCAAACTGTGAGATCATGACCTGAGCGGAAGTCAGATGCTCAACGGACTGAGCCACACAGGTCACCCAAGTGGCTAACTCTTGATTTCACCTCAGGTCATGACCTCATGATTCATGAGTTTGAGCCCCACACCAGATTCTGTGCTGACAGCTCAGAGCCTGCTGGGGATTCTCTCTCTCCTTCTCTGTCTGCCTCTTCCCTGCACTCTCTCTTTCAAAATAAATAAATAAACATTTTTTAAAAAAGGGATAGAGTCTCTATTCCATCTTCTTGAATATGAGCTGGTCTTGTGATTTACTTTGGCCACTAAAATGCAGCAGAACTAACACGCCAGTTCTCAGTTCAGGATTCACTCTTCCTTTCAGAACCACAGAAGGTGCTGTGTGATGAAGCTCAGGTTGGTTTCCTTAACATGAGAGACCAGAAAGAGCAGCAATGAGCTGTCCCAGCTGAGCTATCCTAGACCAGCCAGTGTCAAGCCACTAGGCTGTTGACCATAGATGCATGACAAAAGAGTCCAGAAGAACTGCCCAAATGAACCCAGCCCAAATTGTATCCTGCAACATCATGAACTAAAGAAATGGTTATTTTAAGCCACTAAGTTTTAGAATGGTTTGTTAGGCAGCAAAAGCTAATAATACAATCTCTCCAGACCGCTTTTTCTTCTTTCTTCAATTTCATTTATTTTATTAAACAAAAATTTTAATGTTTATTTTTTAGAGACAGACTGAGCATAAGCAGGGGAAAGGCAGAGAGAGGAAGACACAGAACCCAAAGCAGTTTCCTGGCTCTGAGCTGTCAGCACAAAGACTGACATGGGGCTTGAACTCAAAACCCATGAGATCATGACCTGAGCTGCAGTTGAACACTTAACCTACTGAGCCACTCAGATGCCTCTCCAGACTTATTTTCTATGTTTCTCACAAAAATATATTTTTTAAAAAACAAACTAAGATTTTACTCTATGTATTATTTTGTACACTGCTTTATTTTTAGCATAAAATAATATATAGCATATATATGATATATATATAGCTATTTGCAGCATATGTAACAATAGCATAATATATAGCATAATAATATAGCATGTATTAAATAAATAACTGTGCTAAATACATATTGATATCATTATGTTTAATGGTTGTTTAATATTACTAATGCTTTGTTCATTTTAATATTATGATATATTGATACCATAGTTTAATTCACTAATTCCCCATTAGAGGAAACTTATCTTTCTACTATAAAAAAGCCAGCTGGGGCACCTGGGTGGCTCAGTTGGTTAAGTATTTGACTCTTGATCTTGGTTAAAGTCACAATCTCATGGTTTGTGAGTTTGGGCCCCACATTGGGCTCTGCGCTGATACCACAGAACATGCTTAGGATTCTTTGTCTCCCTCTCTCGCTGTCCCTCTCCCGTCCTCTATGTCTTTCTCTCAAAATAAATAAATAAATTTTAAAAAATCTTTTAAAAAGTCCCTCAGTAACATCCTATAGTTATATATTTGCTAATTTGTACTATTTCCTTGGATTAACTGTTTTAGAAATACAATTGTCAGGTCAAAGGCCACGTACATAGTTAAGGATATTGATATATGTTGCTAAAATGTCCTCCAGGAAGGTGACACCATATTGCCAATACTGTTCTTTATTGTCTCCATTACGGATTTCAGTTCTGCTGTGTCAGAGTCATTTCACCCACCTCCCTTTTCTTTTCGTTCCATTGTCTTTCCATCTCCATCCATCCTATGCTTTTCTGAATCTGTTTCAAAGAGTTCAGTTGCTTTGCATTCTTTTGAGGAGGTAAAATTTCCCAAACTTTCTCCCCCACACCCTGATTCCTACAGATTATCTGAGTATGAGGATGTTGCCCCTTCTCTTGTTTTTGGTACTTTTCCACAGGCTTCATTTTATTATGTGTTGATTATTTTATGTATCTTCTGGAGAAGCAAGATTCTTTCAGCAGCCCCACTTGGGTGTGTCTTTTGCCCTCATGCTGCCCTCTCTTCACTTGGGGGATACGAGGGTCCACAAATCAGATCTACAGAGAATGGCTGGTGGATGCATGCCACTCCTGGCCCAGTTCAAGTAGTCTTCAACCGAATGTCTTTGCAGGAAGGCAGTGGAATCCTCTATACCTATTTGTTGGCCCTCTCACCCTCTGAACAGATGTGGCTCTTAAAAGATTACCATCTCAAGCACACATTTGTCAAAGGCTCCTGCTCTCTCTCTGCCCCCACTTCTAGGATTCTCCTTGAGTGGCAGTCACATCACAGCCATGCTGAGCTTTCTGTCTAATGGATCTCTAGTTACTAATTAGATCATCATATAAAAACATTTGTGTTGGGGAGTCTGGGTGGCTCAGTCTGTTAAACATCCGACTTTGGCTCAGGTCATGGTCTGACGGTTTGTGAGTTTGAGCCCTGCATGGGGCTCACTGATGTCAGTGCACAGGCTGCTTTGGATCCTCTGTCTCCTTCTCTCTCTGCCCCTCTCCTGCTCAGGTACTCCCACACTCTTTCTTTCTCTCTCTTTCAAAAATAAAATTTAAAAACAGTGCACTAAAAGGTGACAGGAATGCTATGCCTCTCAGTGTATCGCCACTAGGGTTCAGAGTGTCTGCTGTCATTTGGCATCCCATTCGTGCTTGCCCTTCAGCATCACTCCACGTTCTAAGCATAGTCACTAAGTGACCAAGTGGTCAGTGTTACCTGCAGTCCTCCAGACAACCTCTTTACCTGACTCCAGATGAGTCAGGTGTTCTTGTCCTTGAACTTCAGGGGAAACAGGCATGGAGGGACATGGTGATTCATCTGCTTAGTTGGTGGGCATCTGTGGTTCCCTTGCCTCACCTCCAGTGCTTTTTACCTTGGCAGTATGCTGCCAGTTTGCCCATCCCCTGAGATTAGTTAAGGTGTGGTGGAAGGTCAGTTTGGACGAGTTGTTCAAACATTTGAATTGCCTTGCTGCTGTTTAGAAAGTGCCCTGATTGCAGGCTCTTTGCTGAGCATTTGAAGTGTGGTGCTGAATAAAACTGCACACCACCGAACCTGCTGCCAAAGCCCTATGTCATGTGTTTACCATTTGGGCTCTGTAAGTCTTAATCCTCTTCATCCTCAATACCACCTTAGTCAGTATGAAGTGTTTCTAATAATAGCAGGAGATGAGCATACACAATACCTGTCATCTTGAAGGTGCTTTAGAAAACTATGTGCAGGTGTTTCTGTGTTTGTCTGGTCATAACTTGAACCTTGCATCTGGAACTACATGCGCATGATGACGTAGACGGAAATATTTAGTAACTGGGAAGTCATGCAGTTATACCTAAGAGGTCCAGTAGAGAATTTAACTAGGCTCAGCTAACCCCATTAGACACATCACCTGCCATGAACTTGCCTTTCTAGGAGAATGGAGACCAGCTTTTACTAAGTTTGCTTTAAGAATCTTTTGGTTTCCATGGAGTTTAGAACTATAATGGTCCAGCAGGTGCAGAGGGAAGCCAGCTGTGAAAGGGTTAATAGGTCAGGCAACCTAACAGCTAATATTAGAAACTCAGAAAGTCATCATTTGTTGGACTTAACAGAAATGGAAGCTGGTAGGAAAAAGGAAGAAGGAGAGAAAGAGAAACAGCAAGACAAAAAAGAAATCTCACTGTTCGACTTTCAGGAAAGGGGTGGTTTAAAGTATTGATTGAAGAGATCCTGAGGCCAGTGGGTTCCCAGGGGGTGAGGAGAGTAAACAACACAATTCACTGGCAAAGAAAATGCAGCTGAACTGCTATGCGATCCAGCAGGGCTGGGAGGCGCTGTGGCCCTCCTCATTCTGCAGATGAGATATGGTCCTTTGCCCGCAGCCCCTCTTCAAGTATGAAAGGCTGAGACAGAAGCAGTGGGATCTGCAGAAGGATGATGACAGGGAGAGAGGGAGAGGGAATCTGAGATGAACCAGTTGCTTCAAGTTCCTGAAACGGAAATATACATGACATATTGAAAATATAAACGTATGCAATATTTAAACATCTGTGACCCTTCCAGGCAAAAATTCCGATTCCATGATTTCACTCTATGAATAAATCCACTTTGTCATTTATTTTGACAAATAAAATTTTATTCATGGACTCAAGTCTATTTAGAAACCTTTTCCTATTTTACAATCCCCCTGGTTTGAAGACTTATGTAAAGCCTGTTCTCTGCAACAGCTTCTCATTTTGATCTCCACACCATGACAATTCAGCTGCTAGTCATTCACAGAAAGAGGAAAAATCTTTTGACAAGCAGCCTAAAGGTAGAAAGCCATTGTAATGTTTAATCTATAAGTCATACTTCTGGAGGGGAATATACATGGCATCAAAAGAATTGCAGTGGATAGGATGGTTTCGGGTTTCACTTCCTTCTTCTTCAGCTGTAATCTTAGAGGAGTGCCATGCTAAGTCATAAAACCAGAATTACATACTAAAGTGTACTCACAGGCTTGGCTATGATTACAGGCGTTTCTGGAGTGACTAAATATTTTCATTAACTTTAAGTGGCTAAATTGTGTATTTCTTTTTTTTCTTCAGACTTCTATTATGGGAAATTTTTTTTTGTTTTTAACACTAATTTATTTTTGAGAGACAGAGAGACAGAACATGAGCAGGGGAAGGACAGAGAGAGAGGGAGCCACAGAATTCGAAGCAGGCTCCAGGTTCCAAGCTGTCAGCACAGAGCCTGATGCGGGGCTCGAACTCACGAACCATGAGATCCTGACCTGAGCCGAAGTCGGACGCTTAACCAACTGAGTCACCCAGGTGCCCCTATATTATCAAAATTTTTAAACATGAGAAAAGTTAAAGGAATCCTTCATTGAACATCCATTTACCTTCTTTATAGATTCAGAAATGGTTAATATTTTGCTTTATTTGTTTTTTCTTTTTCTGAACATTATATATATTTATACCCTTTGAAATTAAGTTGCAGTTATGACATTTTACTCCTAAATACTTCACCAGGCTTGACACTTGTCATGCCATTAGAAAGTGAGAATTTTGAACAGGTAAAGTCAAGTTTTGTTTAGAAAAGATGGACAAGGAGTACTTGGGTGGCTCAGTAGGTCCAACTTTGGCTCAGGTCATGATATTGCGGTTCATGAGTTTGAGCCCCACATCAGGCTCTGTACTGACAGCTTGGAGCCTGGAGCCTGCTTCAGATTCTGTTTCTCCTTCTTTCTCTGCCCCTGCTCCACTCAAGCTTGGTCTCTCTCTCTCTCTCAAAAATAAATAAACACTAAAAAAAAAAAAAAGAAAAGAAAAAAAAGAAAAGGTGGGCAAGATTAATTGTTAGCATAGCTTCTTCTGGTAATGGAGGTTTCTAGCACTTAGCTAATTCTCTCATTGATTTTCTGATACATGGTGCCATTTTATGAAGCATGCATAATAAATTCCATCTTGGTAGTTCTTGTTTCAATAATTTCAAAAGAGACAAAGCAAATCCATTTTAATTCTGTACTTTAATGTCCATTTTCTTCACTGTTTACTTCAAAAACATCTTTGTTACAGTGTTCTCCTGCACACTGTAGAAGACAGGACTTGGCTTTTTTCCTCTCAACATAGGAAGTGCTACTAGAGTTATTTTATAATGTGTATTTGAGTCTGCTAAGGAGAGAGTGAAGATCTCTTTAAGGGATCTCTTTAACAGAAGTTAAAGATCTCTTTTAAGTTAAGCTCTTTCATTCTTTTTCCTGCGACTCAATCATCTTCCAAGGTGGAAGTTGTTAAACATCACATTAATACTTGCTGGTGATTGTAAGACATGACTGTATACTACATCATAATAATGGTTATCTTCTTCAGAAAGATAATTATATTCCTTGAATGTACTCATAAATATCTCTGTGATTTTTAACTGCTATTTTGTTCCCAGCCCATCTTGTACACAAGTACAGATCTTAGTACTAATTAATCAGTGACTAGATTATGGAAGATAGAAATTATTCATTAGGAAGTTCCAGGTGTCCTGTCTTTGTTTCAGAACACACCAGAGAATTTAGTTCAAAGTTCTGAAAAAATAGTTCTAAAAATTTTTTGACAGACAGATGAGATATGAACTTAATGAACCAGATACACTGCAACACTCTCTAATATGTCGAAGTACTCTCTGGCACTTTTCTATCAACTTCCTCTATCACAACAGGTCAACATGTGGCACCTGTGACAAATCCTCAGTGATACTGGTCTAAAACTGGACAAAAGCCATTATAATTGGATAATAATAATATATGAAACAGACTAATAGCCAGCTGTTTTAGGTAAAAAAGAAGTTAGGCTTAATGTCAAGTACCAAGGAGCCTGGCTCTGCATTGTGTGTCTTGCTGCAGTTCATGTAGACAATCCACTCCAGGAGTTCTTAAAGTTCAGGGTGCCTGAGGATGATTGAATGCCTGTCAAAATGCATCTTCCTTGGAGCACCTGAGTGGCTCAGTCAATTAAGTGTCTGACTCTTGGTTTTGGCTCAGGTCATGATCTCAACAGTTTGCAGGATCAAATCTATCATCGGGCTCCCTGCTGACAGTGCAGAGCCTACTTGGGATTCTGTCCTTCTCTTTTTGCCCCGCCCCCTCAAAACATACATAAATGGGGGTACCTGGGTGACTCAGTGAGTTAAGCCTCCAACTCTTGATTTCTGCTTACATCATGATCTCATGGTTTGTGAGTTAGAGCCCCATGTCAAGCTCTCTGCTGTTAGCACAGAGCCTGCTTAGGATTTTCTCTCTCCCTCTCTCTGCCCCTCCCTTGCTCATGTGTGTGCTCTCTCGCTCTCTCTCTCTCTTTCTCTCTCTCTCTCTCTCCCTCTCTCTCTTAAAATAAATAAATAGGTGTTCCTGCATGGCTTAGTTGATTAAGTTTCAGACTTCGGCTCAGGTCATGATCTCATGGTTTGTGTTTAAACCCCACATCTTGTTCCAGGCTGACAGTACAGAGCCTACTTGGGATTCTTTCTCCCTCTCTTTCTGCTCCTCCCTACCTTGTGCCTTCTGTCTCTCTCAAAATAAATAAATACACTTAAAAAAGGAAAAATAAACATTTAAAAAATTACGTAATTAATCAGTTAATTAGTAAACATAGAACGAAAATGAAATGCTGATTCATTAGTCCTGATCTTAGAGGCTGCGATTTGGCAGATCAGGAGTAGAGCCCAGGCGTGTTTATTCTATTCAGTTCCCCACGTGATTATGGTGTAGACCATGATGGAATATGCTTTGACTTATACTGTTACCAGCACCTAAGATGCCAAAAGGGTGGGTCATTGCTAAGCCTGATCCATTATGTATGAGCTGACTTAATACGTGTCTTTGCTGTTTGACCAGCACTAATGGTCTCCATTGCATCCAAGATCAGTCACTGCTCAGAAGGAACAAAGGACTGGTATGCTGTAACTAATAATCATTGTGTGAGCTGACTCTGAAAAGGATACTTTGTTCTCCTGTCAACTCTGAAACAAACTTACATGACAGGACACCAGCCCAGTAGTATTTAAACAAAACTCTGTGTGTTTGTGGGTATATGTATGTGTGTGCATGTGCATGGGCACAGATACTGGACCCAAAATTAGTGTTTCAAGGGTCTACCCTGCACTCCTGGTTTAGCTCTGCTGAAATGTGACATATGCACCCGTAAAAACCACTGTGAAATGCACAACAGTGCAAGAAAAAGGAAACAGCTTATGGGAAAAGATGGGAGCAGGGAGACAACACTCCAGAACTTCATAAATGACACATTAAAGAAAAAGGTATAGGAACCTAATAAAAATGCTAGCACAGTTTTACACATGTTAAATGGTTAAAAAAATTCATAAGCAGCCTCATAACTTAAGACATTCATAGGCAGCCAAAACAGAGGATGTAGAAAGGAGAAAAAGAAGACTCCTGCTGTGCCAGAAACCAGTAAGAAAAAAGTATTGCAGAGCTGAAGATCAAGCACCTGAGAAATTTGCTCAAATGATGCTTCCCAAGGCAAGGAGGAAGCTTATCTATGAAAAAGCTAAGCACCAGAAAAGGGGAGATTGGCAGATATACAGAAGTAAGACTCGAATTGTGAGGATGGGGTAAGAAATGCAAACAACTGTGGAAACTAATTTGACAATAAACTATTTGTAAAAAAAAAAAAAAAAAAAAAGAAATGCAAACAACTTCCATGTAAGGTGGAACCCAAGTGGGCATTTGTTTTCAGGATCAGAGGTATCAGTGGTGTGAGCCCAAAGATCCAAAAGGTGTTGACACTTCTTCATCTTTGTCAGTTCTTCAGTGGCACTTTTGTTAAGCTCAGCAAGGCTTCAGTTAACATGCTGAGGGTGGTGGAGCAATTTACTATGTGGAGTTCCCAAACCTGAAATCAGTAAATGAATTGATCTGCCAGCATGGTCATGGCAAAATCAACAAAAAGTCCATTGTCCTGACAGAGAACATTTTGATTGCTCAAATGCTTGGGGAAAAGGGCATCATCTACATAGAAGGTCTTATTCATGAGATCTATCCTGTTGGAAAGTACTTCAGAGAGGCAAACAACTTCCCGTGGCCCTTCAAATTATCTTCTCCACGAGGTAGAATGAAGAAAAAGATCAGGTATATTGTAGAAGGTGGAGATGGTGACCAACAGGGAAGACCAGATCAACAGACTTGCTAAAAGGATGAACTGAGGTGTCTCCCATGATTATTTTTATAATCTTCTCAGTTAATAAACGGTAACCACTTCTAAGTGAGGAAAAGAGGGAAATTCATAAATAATAAAATAAACATGGCACTTTATCTTTAAAAGACTTCAAATTTGAGGACGTGGGTGTTGAAAGGGTTGCAGCTTGTGACTCAGTGTAAAGTGTTCAGAAAGTAGGTTATGTAAAAAATTGTAACACCAGATGTGGATGAGGACACATGTCCCGCACAGAGATATCTGGTAGAGCGTTGAGGGGTCTGTGCACATGCGCATATGCATTTCAGGTATCCCAGACCGCTGGATTCAGCTGAGTGCAGTTTTCTGCTTTCATCCAGTGCTTTTCACTCATAAGAACTCACTTCACACAGGCAAGGGTAAATGTGCACTATCCTCATATTGTTTCTGAACATATCAATCACCTTGGACCATATTTGTGTTTTCAAGACATTTGTGTTTTCAAGCATTCTTGCAGAACTGACTCTGCCTGTAAGTAGTTCACATCAGAAGTAGCAGTTTCAAGTTGTCCAGACTCTGACAGTAGCAAGGAGGTTATTAGTAGCCTACAGGGCCTGATGTCTGTCTAAGAGGTTTTGGGAACTGAAAATATGAAGGTCGAGGTAGTGGTGTTTCCTTCTACCTTCTAGGCTGTCCACGTGGTGATGAAAGATATCTTAGCTATTATCTCGGAGTCTCATGGGTGTTATCATTTTCCATATTTTTATGGACTAACCCAGATTAACAATTATGCAAGGGCTTAGGATATTTAGGTATAGGGAAAAAAAAAACCCCACAACATTAGAGTAGGTTTCAGACGACTCACATTTTATGCTTAGCTTTGCAAGCTATCTGACTGAAAGCTAGACCCTTTATTTCCCTTGGATTCATTTCCTCATCTGAAAAATAAAAAACCTAAAAACCATTTTCTTTCTCAAAAGTTCCTTCCTGGATGCAGTATCTTTTGACTCTGAGGCCTTCTATGTTGATTAAATGTAGAGAAAGAGGACACTTTTTGACTTCTTCAAAACTTACCACGTGACTCAGCAATATTGTTTTTTCTCATCCCAAGTTATCTTCCTTGGTCATTTCCCAAAGTGAACATTCCAAATTGTTATGCCCCTCCATCTCTGCCTCCACCAACAGATGGAATTCACTGAGACAGATCGAGTCTGAGCTTATAAAACTCCTTTATTTATTTTAACAGCTTCATTGAAGTAAAATGGACATACAATAAGCTGTACGTATTTAAAGTATACAATTTGGAAAGTTTTGACATATGCATACACCCGTGAAACCACGCGCACTATCAAAATAAGGAAGATATCCAACACCTCCAGCTGTTTGCTCATGCTCCTTTGTAATTAATTCCTTCCTCTCCTGTTCCTCCTTTCTTTCTATGCCCAGGCAACCACCAATCTCTTTCTGTCGTTACAGACTAGTTTGTAGTTTCTAGAATGGTATGTAAATGAAATCGTACAGTATGTACTACTGTTTTGTCTGGCTTCTTTCACTTGGTATAGTTATTTTGAGATCTCTCCATGTTCCTTTTGTTAATAAAAAGGACTAATAAAAGAAGGGAGGTAGTAGTCTATCACATGGATACACCACAATTTGTTTATACATTTACCTCTTCATGGACATTTGGGTTGTTTACAGAATTTTAGCCTTTACAAGTAAAATTGCCATAAATATTTTTTTACAAGTCTTTGTATGGACATCTGCTTTCATTTCTCTTGTGTAAATACTTAGAAGTCAAAAGGCTAGATCATATACGGTAAGAATATATTTTGTTTCTTCAGAAACTTCCCAGCTGTTTTCCAAAGTAGTTGTACCATTTACTTTACCATTAGCACAATATGAAAATTCTAAATCTTCCATATCCTTGCCAAAACTTAGTATGGTCAGTATTTTTAATTTTTGTCATCTAATAGGTATGTAGTGATCTCTCATTGTGGTTTTAACTTGCATTTCCCCAGTGAGTAACAATGTTGAGCATCTTTTCATATGCTTATTTTCCATCCGTGTATCTTCTTCTGGGAATGTCTGTTCAAACATTTTGCCCTATTTAAAATTTTGGGTTATTTTCTATTTATTAAGTTTGCTTTAAATTGTGGTAAAATATATTTAATATAAAATTTGCCATCCTAACCACTTTTATATGTAAAATTCAATGGCATTAAGTATTGTTGTGCTACTATCACCACCATCCCTTCCTAGAACTCTTTCATCCTGATAAACTGAAGCTATGTATGAAACCATAACTGTCTATTCACCCCCAGCTGTGGCAACCACCATTCTACTTTCTGTCTCTATGAATTTGACTGCTCCTAAGAATCTCCTGTCAATGGAATCATATGGTTTGTGACTGGCTTATTTCATTTAGCATAATTGCCTCATAATTCGTCCAAACTAGTATATGTCAGGATTTCTTTCCTAAAAGGCTGAATATTTCACTGTGTGTATATAATATGTTTTGTAATCCATTCCTCTATAAATGGACACTTGGGTTCCTTTTACCTTTCATGTTATTGTGAATAATGCTGCAGTGTACAAGAGTGTATAAAGATCTCTTTGAGTCCCTGCTTTTAAATCTTATTACTGAGTTTTGAGAGTTCTTTATACATAATTAATATAGGGCCTTTATCAGGAATATGATTTACAAATACATACTCCAGTCTGTGACTTTTCTTTTCTCTCTTTCTCTCTCTCTCTCCCTTTCTTTCTTTCTTTCTCTTTCTTTCTTTCTTTCTTTCTTTCTTTCTTTCTTTCTTTCTTTCTTTCTTTCTTTCTTTCTTTCTTTTTTCTTTCTTTCTTTCAGATTTTATTTTTAAGTAATCTTCACACCCAACATGGGGCTTGAACTCACAGCCCTGAGATTAAGCATTGCACACTCCACCGCCTGAGCCAGACTGGCACCCCGTCTGGGGCTTTCCTTTTTCTTTTTTCATTTTCTTTCTTCTTTTTTTTACTTTGAGAGAGAGAAAGAGAGAGAGCACACAATTGTGGAAAAGGGCCAGAGGGAGAGAGAGGGAGAGAGGGAGAGAATATTTTTTTTTTAATTTTTAATGTTTTTGTAAAAATANCCGCGAGATCATGACCTAAGCGAAAGTCGGATGCTTAACCGACTAAGACACACAGGCGCCCCAGAAAGGAAGAAATCTTAAGCAGGTTCTACACTTAGCTTGGAGCCTGATGTGGGCTCCAACCCATGACCCTGGGATCATGACCTGAGCCAAAATCAAGAGTCAGATCCTCACCCCACTGAGCCAGCCAGGTGCCCCTCTTCTCATTTTCTTAATAATTTCTTTTGAAGATCAACCAATTTTTTTTAATTTTGGTGAAGTACAATTTATAATTTTTTTCTTTTGGTTTTATATCTAAGAAATTTTGCTTCACCTGTGTCATAACGATTTGGGAATATCTCCTTTTTTTATTATAGGAGTTTTATAGTTTTAGATTTTACAGTTGTGTATATAATCCATTTTGAGTTAATTTTTAATGACACAAGACATAGGTCAGAATTCATTTTGTTTATGTGAGTATCCACTTGCTCCAGCATTATTTGTGGGAAAAGCTATCTTTTCTCCATTGCATTGCTTTTGCACCTTTGTCAAAAATCAACTGTTCATATAGGTGTGGGCTTCTTTCTGAACTCTCTAGTCTGGCCCATTGATGTCTTTGTCTCTCTGGATGCCATACTATTTTGTTAACTGTGGTTTGTAAATGAGGTTGTGTTAGTCCTCCAATTCTGCTTTTCTCTTTCAAAGACATTTTGGCAATTTTAGTCCTTTGCATTACCATATGAATTTTAGAATCAACTTGTCTATTTCTACAAAAAAAAAAAAATCTGCTGGGCTTTTTATTGAAATTATGTTGAGGCTATAGATGGGTTTGGGAAGAATTGTCCTTTAACAACACTGAGTTTTCCATGAACACTCCATCCTTTCCTTTTTTAAAAGTCTTCCTTAATTTTTGTCAGCAATATTTTATAGGTTTTAGTGTATGTATCTTGCATATCTTTTGTCAGATTTAACTCTAAATGTTTCATATTGTTGATGGTATTTTAAAAGTTATTTTTAATTTCAATTTCCAATTGTCCATTGTTAGTGTATATAAATACAATTGATTTTTATATATTGTCCTTGAATCCTGCAACATTCCTAAACTCATATATTAACTGTAGTAGCTTTTAACCAGATTCCATCTCTTTTTCCATATAGATTATCATGTCTTCTAAGGCAGTTTGGCTTCTTTCTTTCTAATTTGGCTGCTAACTATTTATTACTTTAGCCTTATTGCACTGGTTAGGCCCACCCATAGAATGTTGAATACAGATGTCAGTGGGGTTCCTGGGTGGCTCAGCCAGTTAAGCATCCGACTTCGGCTCAGGTCGTGATCTCACAGTTCGTGAGTTTGAGCCCTGCATCTGGCTTTGGGCTGACAGCTCAGAGCCTGGAATCTGCTTCAGATTCTGTGTCTCCCCCTCTCTCTGCCCCTCTCCAGCTTGTGTTCTGTCTCTCTTTCAAAAATAAACATTAAAAAAATTTTTTTAATGTCAAAAGTACATGTTCTCATCTTACTCCTGAATTTATATGGGATGAACATTTGATTTCCACCATTAAATATAATGTTAGCTATAAGTTTTTTTGTAACTGCACTTTATCAGACTAAGTAAGTTCCCTTCTAGTCCAAGTTTTCTGAGAGGTTTTGTTTGTTTATTAGGGAACAATTTTCTCCTGCATTTATTTACATGATTACACAGGTGGTGGTTGTTATTTTAGTTTTTTAGCTAAGAACTAACCATGTATGGTGAACTATGTTGATTGATATTTGAATATGAATCCAATCTTATATTATCATTTTCTTCAAGCCCCATGTAATAGGGGATACAGGAGGATAGACCCCGTGTAATCATAGTGTATTATCATTTTTATATACTGTTGGATACAGTTTACACTTGCCATTTTGTTTGGAATATTTGCATGTGTGTTCATGATGGATATTGGTCTGTAGTTTTCTTTTTTTTTTTTTTTCTGTCTGGTTTTGGTATCATGGTTATGCTGGCCTCATAGTATGACTTGGAAAGTATTCCATCCTCTTCAATTTACTGGAAGAGTTTGTATATAGTTTGTATTGTTTCTTCCTTAAATATTTGGTGGAACTCAGTAAAGATACTGGCTGTGGGGTTTTCTTTGGAGGAGGGAGTTTAACTACAAATTCAATTTCTTTAACAGATGTAGAGCTATTCAAGTTATCTATTTCTTCTTGAGGCAACTTTCCTAATTTGCAGAATCTGTCCATTTTCTCATCTAAGTTGTTGAAGTTTTTAGCACAAAGTTATTCATAATACTTTCTTTTAATTTTTTTTCCTCAGAGACCTACTTTATTCAGTTCTGTACTTATGAGATCATTGACCCGAGTCCAACCCGTCTTAGCATGTATCACTCTGTGGAGAATAAAGCACCCTATGTACACAGCCAAAAGCTGTCCTGCCTGTGCCCCTGGAACCTGGGTCTGGCCTTCTTCAGCCCCTTGCCCCTCCAAGGTATCTGAAAGGGATGAGGGGGGGCCTGCCCAGCATCAGCACAAGGGAAATTCCTTATCATTATTTTAACATCAGTTGTATCTGTAGGGATTTCACTTCTCTCATTCCTGATGCTGGTAATATGTGTCTTCTTTTTCTTTTTCTTTTTATTGATTAAAACAAATTTTTTTAACGTTTATTTATTTTTAAGAGACAGAAAGAGACAGAGCACAAACAAGGTAGGGGACAGAATCTGAGACAGGCTCCAGGCTCTGAGTGGTCTGTGCACTGTTGAGGCTGGGCTCAAACTCCCAAACTGTGAGATGCGAGCTCATGACCTGAGCTAAAGTGGGACACTTAACGACTGAGCCACCCAAGGTGCCCTTCAACTTTATTGATTTTTAAGAACCAGCTTTTGGTTTCACTGATTTTTCTCTATTGTTTTTCTGTTTTATTTTTCATTGATCTCTGCTCTGATTTTTAGCATTTGCTTTCTGCTGCTACTTTGAATTTGCTTCTTTTTTCTTAGTTTCGTAAGGCAAAAGTCTGGTGTTTTTTCCTCTAAATGTCCTTCTAAGTAGTATTTTAGGGGCTATCTTAGAGTCCCATTGTGTTGTCTTTTTAACAAATCACCACAAACCTAATGGCTTAAAGGAATACAAAATAGTTTTTACAATTGTGGAGGTAAAAAGTGCAAATTCAGATTTACTGACCTAAGATCAAGGTATTGGCAGGGCTGGCCTGCTGGCTCGTTCTAGAATCTTTGTGGAGAGGCTATGTTTCTTTGCCCTTTCCTTTTTTTTTTTTTTTTTAAAGTAGTCTGTACACCCAGTGTTGGGCTTAAACTCACAACGCTGTGGTCAAGAGCTGCATGCTTTACCAACTGAGCCAACCAGGCTCACCTTTTTTCTTTTTACTTTTTTTTGTTTTTAGCTTCTAGTGCCGTCTGTGTTCCTTGGCTTGAGGGCCCTTTTTATCTCTTCAGAGGGTATCACTTCAGTCTCAGCTTCTGTCATCACATTGCCCTTTTTTCTGATTCGGACCTCTTCTCGGTTCCTCATATAAGGATTACTGTGATTGCATTGGTTCACTCTAATAATTCAGGAAAATCTCCCCATTCCAAGATTCTTTACTTAATCACATCTGTGAGTCCTTTCTGTGATATAAGGTAACATTCACAGGTTCTATGTGGACATTTTTGGGGATCATTGTTCAGTTTACCACTTAGACATCCCTGCTATTTGATATGTTGTGTTTTAATTTGCCCTCAGTTCAAAGTATTTTTTAACTTTCCCTTGTCACCTTTGTTGTTTAAAAGTGTGTTATTTAGTTTCCAATTATAATTAGCCCTTGAACAACACAAGTTTGAACTGAGCAGATGCACTTACACACAGATATTTTTACAATATAGTACTATAAATGTATTCTCTTCCTTGCAATTTTCTTAATAACATTTTCTTTTCTCTAGCTTATTTTATTGTAAAAATACAGTATATAATACTTGTAACATACAAAATATATGTTAATTGACTGTTTATGCTATCAGTAAAGCTTCCAGTCAATAGTAGGCTATTAGTGATTAAATTTCGGGGAGTCAAAAGTTATATGTGGATTTTTGATTGTGTGGCCAGTCAGTGTCCCTAACCTCCATGTTCTTCAAGGGTCAAATGTATATGGAGATTTCCCAAATATCTTTCTGTTACTGATTTTTAAAAATATTTATTTATTTTGGGGAAAGTACGAGCGGGGGATGGTCAAAGAGAGGGGGACAGAAAATCTGAAGCAGGCTCTGTGCTGACAGGCTGACGGCAGCAACCTTGATGTGGGGCTCGAACTCACAAACGATGAGATCAAGATCTGAGCCAAAGTTGGATGCTCAACTGACTGAGCCACCCAGGCGCTGCTCTGTTACTGATTTTTAATTTAATTTTACACTGGTCATAAAATATACAATTACTTGAATCATTTAAAATTTGTCAAAGCTTCAGAATATGATGTATTTTGATAAATATTGTGTACACACTTGAAAAGAGTATGTTTTCTGCTGTTTGGGAATGCAGTGTTTTATATGCATTGACTAGGTCAGGTTGGCTGATAGTAGTGCTCGAGTCTGCTATAGCTTTACTGACTTTTTCTTTATTCTTTTAATTCTTGAGAGAGGGTTATTGGAATCTCTGACTATAATTATGGATTTATTTACTGTTCCTTGAAGTTCTATAAGTTTTTGCTTTATGTTTATTTGGAGCTCTGTTATCAAATAAATACTTAAGATTGTTATATCCTTGTGGTAAGTTGACACTTTATCATTATGAATTGACTTTGTGTGTCTCTGGAAAGATTCTTTGCTTTGAAACCTTTTGTGTCTGGATATTAATATAGGCTCTCCAGCATTATTTTGATTAGCGTTAGTCTAGTATATCTTTTCCTGTCCTCTCTCTTTTAACCTTTTGTGTCTTTATAGTTAATGTGCATTTCTTACATGCACTGTATAGGGAATCTTGCTTCTCTAGCCAGTTGTACAATTTCTGCCTTTAAAAAAACTGATAGAGGGGCGCCTGGGTGGCTCAGTCGGTTAAGCATCCGACTTCAGCTCAGGTCATGAACTCATGGTTCATGGGTTCGAACCCTGCATCGGGCTCTATGCTGACAGCTAGCTCAGAGGCTGGAGCCTGCTTCAGATTCTGTGTCTCCCTCTCTCTCTCTGACCTTCCCCTGCTCATGCTGTCTCTCTTTCTCTCTCAGAAATAAATAAAAAACATTAAAAAAAACTGATAGAATTTCTTTTTTGAGCAGTTTTGAGTTTATAGAAAAATTGAGTGAAAACTACAGAGGGTTCCCTTTGATCCCTTTACTCCTGCACTCCAGTTTCCCTATTTATTAACTTCTTGCCTTAATGTAATACATTTCTTCCATTTTTTTCTCTGCTCTGTCTTCCATAACAAATTCCACAGACTGGGCAGCTTAAAAAACAGAAATTATTTTTCACAGATCGGGAAACTGAAACATCCAAGACCAAGGACCCAGTCTACTCAGTGTCTGGCAGTGAAGGCCATCTTCCTGGCTTGCGATGTTGCCTTCTTCCTTTTCTGGGTACAATCACACACACACACACACACACACACACACACACACACACACACACACTGACAAGGAGACAGAAAGAGAAAGAGAGACAGATTACCTTCTCTTCCTCTCCTTATACAGCCACAGTTCTATTGAATTAGAGTCCCACCCTTATGACCTTATTTAACCTTATTTGGCTCCTAAGACCCTATCTCCTGATATCGTCACTCTGGATTAGCACTTTAAGAAAGGAATTTGGCAGGGGACAGAATTCAGTCCATAACACAACTGATTAGCCAAAATTGATACATGATCATCTCTGTCTTTTAATTATGGCTGCAATTATTGATATAGTTAGATTTAAATGTATCATCTTGCTAATTGTTTTCTATTTCTCCAGTATGTCTTTTGTTTCCTCTTTATTCTTTTATCTGAATAAGGCTTCTTTAAACCTAAAATAATTTACTAGTTTTTGTCCTGTTTTCAGTGACTAGCTGGATTATTGCCCTCTGGTTCCAATCCATTCCTCATTTCAGTGACCCACTCTCCTCCTACCAGCTTAAGCAGGTGATGGTCTAATATGCCTTGGCTCTAAAAGTGAAAGAAATCTGACAAAAATAATGTTCAAATATTTTGGAATGTCAACTTAGGGTTTTAAGGAAGTTAGTTTTACCTACTTATCTACCTTAATTTTCCTTATACTTCTTCAGATACTCTCCCTAATTTTTCTTCAACCTTAAGTGTAACGATGCTCATAACCTAAATTACTTTCTCTTCAGGCTCAGCTTCCTCCTACCATATATTTGATTATGCTTTTCCCTTTAAATACAAATCTTTTTCTTCTCCTCTTTGTATGATGAAATCTAATGGACCTTTAAAGACTCAGTTCATGTTTTGTCGGTTCCTGGTGAAGCCTGACCTGGACCCCTGCTCCACTCAAGAACAAAAAGACTCCTTCCATTGGTTTTCAGAGTTCTTTGTAGGTGTGTCTGTTACAGCATTTTCCAAATTATATATAGTTAGGTCTCTATGTGTATGTTTCTCCCACAGGTGCCAAAAATCCTGAAGCTCTAGAGCCCATATATTATTTTTAAAGTATCTTATAGATTGTTCTTACATACATCAAGATTCTTGGTTGTAATTAACAGAAATGGATTTGGGTTTTGTTGGTTTGTGTGTTTTTGCTCCCCCTCCCTCACCCCCAGTTTTATTGTGGTATAACTGACTAACAATTGTAATGTATTTAAAGCATACAATGTGATGTTTTGATATATGTATACATTGTGAAAGGATTCTCACAATCAAGTTATTTAACACATCCATCACATCACATAGTTAGCTTCTTGGTATGTGAAGAGAATACTTAAGGTCTCTTTGTTGTTCTATATCTCATACTTAGATTTTAGAAGTGGTCCCACTATTCTCAGGACTGATCAGAGTGGCTCTTTCTGCTTAAATTGTACAATTTGATTTATGATGAACACTTACTTTCCTTTTGAGAGTCTTCGGCCTGGGTATGAGGTAGGGAGAGGATGCCTACCTGACCAACTACCTAATTAACAGACTGAGTCTCTAAGAGAGACTCTAAGAGAGAAACATTTAATATGTTTTTTTTTAATGTTTATTTATTTTTGAGAGAGAGAGCTGTTGAGAGGCAGAGAGGCAGCACAGAATCCAAAGCAGGCTCCAGGCTGTGAGCTGTCAGCACAGAGCCTGACAGGGGCCTGAATCCACAGACCACAAGATCCTGACCTGAGCCAAAGTCAGACACTTAACAGACTGAGCCACCCAGGTGCCCCGGGAACATTTCACATATTGTAACAAATCCTTGCTAGGGGAAGTGTGTCTTGTGTGACTTTACTGGGAGGGGACTCTGGGAAAATTGGACTCTGGTTTTGCCTCACCACAGATTGATGTCCACGATCGTAACATCTTTGGGCATAGCAGGTCTCGTTATTTATGACCTAAAAGGAAATGAGAAAAACTTATGTGAAAATCAAGAACTTTATAAGTTTGTGGGCATTGTCTAAGCTGGTCAAGATTATAGATACTGGTCTGAGTAAATATGCCTGAGCAGTGGCAATGCTCTCAACCCCCAGAAAGTGCAGCAGAAACAAAACCTAGCTATGAGCATTTCACTTGAGGTATCATCTCACAGAGGCTATGATGACATTCCCATTGTCACTGAAGGAAACAGAGAGGACTCTTGGGGGGGCAGGACATGGATTGCTGTCATTTAATGCAGGCCTCCCACACTACATTGTATAGACCATGCCGACTCCATTTTAGAATGATAGGAATCTAAAGAATCTTGTTTGGGATGTTCTATGATGATAATTCTTCTAAGTAGCTCTGACCAGACTAGGATACTATGCAGAAAATAATATTGGTGTTTCCAAATTCTGGATGCATAAAAGTGACAGGGGTGTAATGATTTGCCAGAGCTCTGGAGAAGAGGGAGCTGGAATAGACAGGACTGACATAATGAGTAAAAGGAGGAGCTAAGCAAACTGAGGACAAACAGTAGGGGTAAATACTAAAAGTCTAGAGACCAAGAAGTGAACTGGGGTTGGGAATCTCAGTCTACGCTGTGTGCATCTCCTTTGTAGGAACTGTTGTCACCACAGCAGGATGATCATCTGTACAATCATTTGTTAGTTATTT
The DNA here is from genome assembly GCF_008692635.1 of Crocuta crocuta. Taxonomy (NCBI): domain Eukaryota; kingdom Metazoa; phylum Chordata; class Mammalia; order Carnivora; family Hyaenidae; genus Crocuta; species Crocuta crocuta. The sequence goes on along the minus strand of NW_027531877.1, from coordinate 4,286,588 downwards.
TCTTCACTGAAAAATAATTTCTATGAGGAGACTATGTCTTACATACCCCAAGATCTTCAGTGCCAGACATGTGGTTAATGTTTGTTGAATAAATGAATAGTTATGGGATCATCCTATGTTGAGGCTTTTTTCCACAGTCCTTTCTTGAGTCTGGATTGAATTCTGGATGGAATCTCCAGACTCACTGACCATCTCACAGTTCCAACAATAAAGCCCTTCCCCACACTTATTTCACCTCTATGTTTATGTAGTTCTGATCTGCCAGGTCAAAGCAAAGGGGTTAAGGTCTTTGTTTTGTTTTTCTGTTTTCATTTTGACTTGACTTCGTTTTGTAACTTCCAAACGAAAGTTAGAGGAAACATTTGAGATACAGGGAAAAATGGAAGTAAACACTATTTATAATTTCACAGCATTGGCTCTCTGAAATAAGGTGACCACAGAAATGAAATCCAAAACTCAGTCCTTCTTCCTTTTTAACCACACGGGAAGTAAATGAGCAAACTTTTCTTTGTAATTAACCACTTAAAAAATAGATACTTGGGTTTGGAATTTTCTAAGTCAAATTCACTGCCGCATTTTTACAGGAAGTATTTATCTCCTGGCTACTACAGACAGGAATGATCTTTGTGTAATATTTGTTGTAAGTTAGTAGACATTCTTAATTTTAACTTTTGAGGGCAAGGGCATGAGCTAACTATGTAAAACATAGTTTTATTGGTATTCAGTTCAGTTTTAGTGTATGCAACATTTGTAGTTGAGGGCCCTTAGTGTGGTCATTCATTCTTAAAGAATCATGATCTATAAATGTGCAAAATGGGCCATTGTTTAGGACACTAGAATTTGTGGCCATCTCTGCCCCTGATTGGAGACATTTATCAGGGTTAATGTACTTTATAAATTTGACTGGAAATTTTTCCAAAATGTTTTGTGTGTGTGTGTGTGTGTGTGTGTAATGCATATATATATATAGTTTATATATATATAATTTATTTATTTACTTACACACGCTTTTTTTCAATTTGAGAGAGAGAGAACATGCACATGAATGGGAGAGAGGGGCAGAGAAAACGAGAGAGAGAAACAGAGAGAGAGAGAGAGAGAGAGAGAGAGAATCTTAAGCAGACTCCATGCTCAGTGCAGAGCCTGATACTCGGCCTTGATCCCATGACCTGAGCTGAAATCCAGAGTCAGATGCTCAACTGACTGAGCCAGCCAGGTGCCTCTCATTTATATATTTATTGAATATCTATTATGAATCAGGTACTATTCTATATATAATAGGTGATGCAAAGATTATTATCTATTACTATGAATACCATATATATCAACACTCTCTATCAGAGTCATAATACGATGTGTTGAAAAAGAAATGTGTTAGAGAAAGCTGAGAAGTAATTAAGGAGAATTTGTGGTGGAGGTGCCCTGAAAAATGAAGACATTTCAGAAGGTAAAAATGGGAGCGGAAGCAAGAGGAGTATCAACACAGCTGTGGAATGATCAAGGCAGCCCGGTGGGACTGTTGTGTTGAGTACACAGAGGAGAGAGGAGGACATGTCCGGAAAAATGGAGTAGGGCCAGAGACCCTGGGGTGTTGCATACCAGTCTGGGGAATCTGAACTTCATTTTCCATAGGTAGTAATAAGCCATTGGGTAATTTTGAACATGAAACAAACAGGAAGGCCTTAAGCAGAGCAATAGCACAATGAGTATTCCATATTCAAGTAACTGCTACCCAAATCAGAGGATCTTTAAACTCACCTTGAGGATTAGGTTTTAAAATGTAAATTTATAAGCTAAACTTCTAGAGGTCCTGCATCATTAGGACCTTTCATTCTGATTCATCCTGTTCTCTGAAGAGACAGCTTCTCTAGTGATGTTGACAACAGTGGTGCCCCTCAAGGTTCAGTGGTAGCAGGGCCATTGGTAATGCTCAGTTCATAGCAGTGGTAGCTGGAGCAGCAATGGCATCCAACCAGGCTGGTATGACCTTGGCAGTGGGCCTAACTGCTTATCCCACCTTAGCCCACCTCAGTTCACACTCTTTTTCTTTCTTTTTTCTTTTTGTTAATATTTTATTTTATTATTTTTTAAAAGGTTTTTTTAATGCGTATTTTTGAGAGAGAGAGAGAGAGAGAGAGACAGACAGACAGAGCACGAGTGGGGGAGGGGCAGAGAGAGAGAGAGACAGAGAGAATCTGAAACAGTCTCCAGGTTCTGAGCTGTCAGCACCAAGTCTGATGTGGGGTTTGAACCCACAAATGCAAGATCATGACCTGAACCGAAGTCAGTCTCTCAACCAACTGTGCCACCCAGGCATCCCTACGCTTTTTCTCTCTTCCTTCCTTCCTTCCTTTCATGTTTGTTTATTTTTGGGAGAGAGAGAGATTTTTTTGGCATGAATTACTTGCCTAGTTGATGAAATTCTTCCCAACTTTCTAATGCTTTGGTATTCTAAAGTCTTGATTCTTTAGACCCCAACTTTCCCTCTGAATTTGATTCCTCAGATTTCAGAAAAGTTGCAGCTGTGATACTGCCAAGACATTTTTGGAAGCAAGCAGCTGCCTAGTGCAGGTTTTAATTCTTGCTATTTGGTAACAGAGGTAACTTGTGTGTCTTTTTAAATCCCAGTTTGCCTTAAATAGATTTTAGGAGGAAAAGCTATCCCTTAGCTTAGCTGTGAACCTTTACCCCCAGGACAAGAATGTATGATTATGTGGAGTCCAGAGTGTTTGTTTTGACAGGAAACTTTCTTCTCATTCTTTATCATTTGCAGGGTCTGGAACTGTAACAGTAGGAGTTTAATTTTAAGGTCAGAACATCTGTACTTTTCAAAAGACCTTAATTTTGAACCTAAGACTCTCAATGTCATGTTTTTTCTCCAGGTGAAACAGAGGGTCCCTGGTATAGTCTGGAGAGGTGAGCAAAGATGGTGTTACGCACACAGGAAGTAGGAGGCTATGCATTCCAATGGGAAGCATGTCCTATGAAATAGTAGGAGCCAAGATTCCTGGGAAGATGTTTGCCTGGCAAAGCTCTGTCCTATCACTGATACTGCATGGTCATTTATAGGGAACCTTGGGATCTTAATTTATAATGATAGGGAAAGATGTCAGATTACCTAAAGAAGTGTGTTAGTATGTATCAGAATTATCTGATTACTGGAAATATAGATTGCTAGGCACCACACTAAGACCTGCAGAGTAGGAGTATATAATATCTAGGTAAATGTGTGTATATGTGTGTGCATGTGTATGTGGGTTGGAGGTAGGGAACTTTGTTATATTTTTAAATTAGTAAGATGACTTTAATAAGGTTATAGCAAGTGGAGTGCTTGGGTGGCTCAGTCAGTTAAGCATCTGATTTCCACTCAGGTGATGATCTCATGGTTGGTGAGTTCAAGCCCTGAATCAGGCTCTGTGCTGACAGCTCAGAGCTTGGAGCCTACTTTGGATTCTGTGTCTCCCTCTCTCTGTGCCCCTCCCCTGCTCATGCTCTGTCTCTCTCTCTTTATTTCTTAAATAAAAATTAAGAAAACAAGGGCATAACAGGTAAATCCAAAGTAATTAATGATCAATATTGGTAAATTATGCCAATATTGAACAATTGCTAAATTTTAGTAACATTTTTCCATTATTAAATTAAACTTTTAATTTTGAGATAATTTGAGATTTAAATGCAGTTGTAAAAAATAATGCAGAGAGCTTCCATAATCCTTTTACCCCTTATCCCTAATGGTAACGTCTTTTTAAAAAAAAATTTTAATGTTTATTTTATTTTTGAGACAGAGAGAGACAGAACTTGAGCGGGGGAGGGCAGAGAGAGAGGGAATCACAGAATCCTAAGCAGGCTCCAGGCTCTGAGCTGTCAGCACAGAGCCCGATGCAGGGTCGAATCCACCAACAGTGAGGTCATGACCTGAGACACGTCGGACGCTCAACCAACTGAGCCACCCAGGCGCCCCCCTCTAATGGTAATGTATTACAAAACCATAGAACAATATCAAAACCAGGATATGGACATTGAAAGGATCACCATAGAGAACAAAACATTTCTATCACCACAAAGATCTCTCACATTGCTCTTTTGTAATCAAACTTACTTCCTACCCCCTACCCTGTTCCTTGACCCCTGCCTACCACTGTTTTCCATTTATCTAATTTGTCATTCAAAAATGTTAGATAAATGGAAGCATATATTCTATAACCTTTTGGATTGTTTTTTTTCCCACTCATCATAATTCTCTGGTAATGCATCCAAGTTGTGTGCATCAGTAGCTTGTTTCCTTTAGTTCTTGAGTAGCGTTACATGATCTGGATGTACCACCGTTTGCCTAACTATTTGCTCTTTGAAGGACAGCTGAAAGTTTTTCAGTGTGAGGCTGTTATGAATAAAACTACTTTAAACATTTCTGTACACATTTTATGTGAACATAATTTTTCATTTCTCTGGTATAAATACCCAGGGGTGGAACTACTGGATAGTATGGTAATTGTTTCGTTTTTAAAGAAATTGCCACACTCTTATCCAGACTCGTTGTACCATTCTACATTTTCCACCATCAATGCATGAGTGACTGGGTTTCTCCACATGCTTGGCAGCGTTTTGGTACCATCAGTGTTTTGGATTTTAGACATGCATGGTGATATATTTTTGTGGTTTTAATTTGAAATCCTCTAATTGCTAATGACGTTGAATATCTTTTCATGTGCTTTTTTTTACCCATCTGTGTGTCTTCCTCAGGGAAATGTCTCTTTATGTCTTTTGCTCATTTTTTAACTGCATTGTTTTGTTTTTCACTGTTGAGTTTTGAGAAATCTTTATACATTCTAGATACTATTCATTTTTCAGGCTTGCAAATATTTTCTCATACCCTAAAAAACCAGGGAACTGTGCAAATAAAATCATTCTAGCGTTTTTATGATTACATTAGGATCAAGAACTTGTTTTGTGTAAAAGCATCCATTCCTGTGATCTCTACCTGCCCACTGCAGCTCTGGTGACGAGAGAGACCCTAGTGCCCCTAGAGGACATGTCTGATAGTGCCAGCAGCTCTCAGGCCTGGCAAAGGTTTAAGTTCAGGTGGCCCTGAGGAAGTTATATTCATGAGAGCTATGCAAGGTTGGAATCAGGGATAGCTGCAGTAGTTGTCCCCTTCCTGTTTGGAGATGTGTTTCCAAGGGCAGAGCAGAAGAGTGTTGGAAACCAGAACAATCAACACATTAGCCTGGCAGATGATAATAGAATTGAGATAGCTCCACACAGAAGAATCTAGACACGGAGTTAAAAAACATAAACTGAGAAAGAAGAAAGGCTGTGAAAGGGGGGCTGTAGTCATGTGGGTGCAGTAGAGAGAGCCTTTCAGAATCACTGATTAATAATTTATAATAATCATATCACCATCATCTCTAACTTACAAAATAATAAGAGGTACAGTATAAGTGCTTTCTACATGTCAGGAATTGTATAGTACATTATATACATTATTGTTAATCTTTGTGTAACAGGTAAAATATCACGAGCATATTAAACCAATATATTTTTGTCCTGGGTCATCTGTAGAGCTAACTCACTTTATGAACCCCATTTCTAGAGCCCTTCCTGAGGCACTCAGAACAAAGAGGTTAATGTCATAGCATAAAGCAGACACTACTTCCATCAAGTGGTTAGGCCATGCCTCACCAGAGTTAAGAGTTTGGCCATGGAGCCTACATAAAATAAAAAGATAAAATAAAATAAAATAAAAAATAAAAAAATAAAAATAAAATAAATAAAATAAAATAAAATAAAATAAAATCCTTAAGAAAAGAGAAAGATAGAGAGCTTTTTTCTCTTTGCTCCTCAAGGCTAACCCTTAGGCTTGGGTTACAAACATCCAGTGAGCATTAGAAATATCCAGAGATCCAAAGAATATCAGGCTTGGGGACCTCCTTCCTTAGGTGCCTTCTTGGGCTGGTACTCTTTCCTCATGCCTGAGAAAGAATGTGGAGTGAGGAAGGGTGATTGGAAGATGCAGTGGTTCCCTGGGAAGAGCACCAGGAAGTAAACCCACTTGTACTCTCCTCTTTCCTTCTCTTGGCCTTCCCGGGCTACTGTCTGGCCAAATAACAATTGGAAGTCAGTAAGCAAGGGAGCCATAAAAGTAGTCCATACAACTCAGCCTTGGGACGAAAAGTAGAAGGAGAGTTTAAATAGAAAGGACAAATGGAGGACAGTTGGAACACATGCTTACCTTTATCATCTCTCTCTCTCTAGCTTCCCTATTTCCAATACACACACACACACACACACACACACACACACACACTATAACCCAACAACTTTACCAGTTTTCTTTTTAAAAATTTTTTTAATGTTTTATTTATTTCTGAGAGAGAGAGAGAGACAGTGTAAACAGGGGAGGATCAGAGAGAGAGGGAGACACAGAATCTGAAGCAGGCTCCAGGCTCTAAGCTAGCTGTCAGTACAGAGCCTGACGCGGGGCTTGAACCCACAAACCGTAAGATCATGACCTGACCCAAAGTCGGACGCTTAACCGACTGAGCCACCCAGGTGCCCCTCTAACAGTTTTCCACTGTGGATCATTCTCTCTGTGCTGTGGAGCTTTACATATGCAGTTTCTGCCTAAAACATCTTTTCCTTCACCTACCATCATCCTTCCAGTCTCAGTTTAGACATCATTTCCTCTGGGAAGCCCTTCTTGGTCTCCAAGCCTCGCTGGATACCCCTCCTCTGTGTTCCCACAATAATCATGGTTAACATATTTAAATTTATACGTGGCAGACACTGCTCTAAGTAAATCTTAACATGTGTTGACGCACTTATTCCTTGCAGCCTTCTCAGAACTGTAGTATCATTACATGCAATTTACAGACAAGAAAACTGAGGCACACCACAGTTCACTGATCAAGGTTATTCAAGTAATGAGTATGGGGCCTACATTTGAATTCAGGCAGGCAGGGGCTGGAGTCCATGATCTTAACTACTGTACTAAGCTGCTTTCAGTTCCCAACTGTATTCATCCCTAGATCATTCATAGTGCCTAGTACATAGAAGGTATTCGGTAAATAGTAGAGGATTTAATTAGTTAATTAGTTAGTTAGTTAATCTATGTAGAACAGGAGTGATAAGTCTTTTCTTTTCTTTTTTTGGAACATCCAGGTGAGAAGGATTTGTTACCTAGCTTTTGCTTTGTCCCTAGGAAAAGCTTAAATGAAGTTGTGTTTTAATGCCTAAGATCTGGCTAAGAACTTCTGATACACCAGAATTTATTATCCTGGTTGCTCTTGGGGGAGTTCATGTGTCCATATGATGGAAGATCTTACAGTATGATTTCTGCAAAAACCATTAATGGTATCCACTTCAGCAATTATATTTATCATTTCCCACCTGGGGATTCAAGCTCTAGCCTTTGCTCACATGGATGTGCAGTAACTTATGGATCTGTTGCTGTGTCTGACGCCACGGTTTCTGCAAAAACCATTAGTGGTGTCTGCCTCAGCAAAGAGGTACAGGAATTGGCTCATGGAAGAAATCAAAGAAAAGAGGAAGGTAACTGTGTGGATGAGTTGTGGGAAAATGGTCTAATATACAGGAAGGAAACAGCTCTAAGGGGGAAACAGATTAGATTCAATTAGATGAAGTGTTAAACAAAGATCTTGCAAAAGTGAAGAGAATCAAAAAACTAGAATTTTAGGGTATTCTTCCAAATGACAGACACCATGTTTTACATAATAATCTATTTAGCAATCAAGAGGGATATTTTTCAGTTTACAAACAAGAAAACTGGGAGTCTAAGAGGTTAAGTGTTTGCCAGGGTTATTCAGAAATAGGCCATGGTGAAATCCAAAGCCTGTGCTCTTTCTACTGCTCATAACCTCAAGGTACCTGAGCCTGAGAGCTCCAATGTGCCAAGTGCTGGAGATATACCAGTGAAGAAGGCACATTCATAGCCTCAAGGATCACATTAATCTTTGTGAAACATGTAATGGTAAGATGTGATGGAAGTGCAAGGGCATCAACTCAGCTTGGTGGAAGTGAAAGAGACATTGACTTTAAGGAAGGTTTACAAGGGAAGTGAATTCAAATGGAGCCTTGAGAGACCAGAGATTAGAAAGGAAAGGAAGTAGGCAGTATATTCCAGGAAGAAGTTAGAGCTGATACAAATGTCTAGAGATCTCCCAGAACTGCAAATAGTTCAGCAGGAGACAGAAAATGACAAGAGTTAAGGCAGGACTGATTAACAAAGGTTCAAATGTGTAGGGCCTTGTGTAATATATAAAGGATTCTGGACTATATCTTGTGGACCATGAGGAGACAATAGAGTGACATCACCAAATATCGAAGGATCATCTAGCTATCATGTAATGAATGAATTGGAGGGGACAAGAATGAGGGCAAGAACTAACATAGTGACACCAGGGAAGAGAGGGATATTCAGCAAATATCAAGAGGGCAGAATCAACAGGACTTTGTAAGAGGCAGTGAGGAATAAGGGAAAGAGGAATCAATTAGAATACCGCTTTTGGTTTGGACCACTGAAAGATATTGGCGTTCACTGAAATAGGGAATGCAGGAAAAGGAGCAGACTTGGGGCAGATTATATTGACTTTAATTTGGGACATCCAAATGCAAAGACCTGTTGCTTATATGGGTATGGACCTCTCAAAGTGGACGCCTACACTGAATAGAGCAATTTAGGCTGTCAACATGAAGATCTTTGTTTCCAAACTTGGCTAGGAATCAGATTTGCCTATGGCGCTTTTTGCAAATAACATGTCTGACTTCATCTAAGCCTGACTAAATCAAAATTCTCAGGAGGCAGGATCTAGATACATATGTTTTTAAAGAGCTCCATCAGAATTCTGACGTCCTGCCAAGGTTGAAATTTACTGATATTGATGATAGCCATGAAAATGCAGTGCTCAGACTTCCTTCAGGAGAATTTGGGCTGAGAAGCACACTTCACTGACAGACCCAGCTGACCCCTACCCATACCCAACCTTTGAATCCTGCACTGTGATCACACCAAGGCCACACTTCCCAGCTAGCCATAGGACTACTTAAAAGGCAACTTTGGCTCCAGGATTCCACATTCTAACTGTCTTAGAACTCGAGGCAGTCTGAGACTTTTCCCACTGATCATTCCTTTACCATCTTCTTTCACAGGTAAAGTGTTGAAATGATATCATGATCTAAGTGCTTTCTCCAACCTACTTCTGCTGCCTCCCCTTCACCCTTCACAGATGTTTCTCCCAATAAATTTCTTGCATATGTAATCACATCTTGGAGGATGCTTCTTGGAAAACTTGAACTGACACAGTATCGATGATACTGAAGGTATAGAAATAGCAGAGATCATCCAGTGGAGAAGACAAGAGGACTAAAACAGTCCTCTCGTTGGGCAGAGGAAGAGGTGCCTACAGATAGAGACTGATAACTGGGTGCCTGGGTAGCTCAGTTGGTTAGGCATCCAACTTCAGCTCAGGTCATGAGCTTCAAGTCTATGGGTTTGAGCCCCGCATCAGGTTTTCCTGTCAGCTTGGAGCCTGGAGCTTGCTTCAGATTCTGTGTCTCCCTCTCTCATTCTGTCTCTCCCCAGCTTGTGCTCTCTCAAAAATAAATAAACATTAAAAAAATATTTTTTTAAAGAGAGACTGATAACAAATGGCCAAAGAAGCACAAAAGAAAAACCATGGCTTCACAGAAGCCCAGGAAAAAGATCATCAAAAGAATGACATGGTTAATATGGTCAAATGCCACAGAGTTCTAATACAAACTTGCAAGTGTCCCCTGGATTTGGCAATATGGATTGGAATCTCAGTGAGAGTCACTTCAGTGGAGTGAAAAGCCAAGATTGCAGCAGCCAAGGAATAAATGTCAGGTGAGGAAGACGTGATAGTGAGCAGATACCTCTTTGAAGGAAGAGAGAGCCTGGGTGGATGTGGAGTTGAGAATGGGTGTATTTTTTTTCTTCTTAAGATAGGAACTATAAGGGCCTGTTTAAATGCTTTCAGGACACAGGTAGTGTGAGAGCAAGAGTAAAGATACGATATTGAGAGATGGTAAAACCAAATGAGATAAGATTACAAGCAGAGAGAATAGATTTAGATAAAAGGCAGGACATCTTTCCCATTTTGGCAATGGGAAAGGAGAAAGAGGTACAGACAGTAAATTTGTGCATTGATAGAACAAAGTTGAAAGTGTTCCCAAATGATGAATCCTATTTTCCTTGAGGTAAAGTCTCTTACAGACAATGAGAAGTGATGGGATATAGGTTAAGAAAAGGAGGGAGAAGTTTCAAATGATCTCTGTATAGTGGGAATAAAGCTACCCAGACAACAGAAGGATTGCCATGCACCCACTGAGAACCTGTTTGGAGTACATGAATTCAGAGTGGCCTGACTATAAATGTTCATATAATTTTTTTTCCCATCATGGCTAACAGATGAGGTGTGGGGCACAAAGGCAGGTGGTTGCATACTTCAGTTATGGAGTTTTCCTGGGCATATGTGGTGGAAGGGTCAAAAAGGAAGGCAGTAGAGGAAACTGGATGGAGAATGGTAAAAATGATCTATGGGATCTAGATTTGATAGAAAAGTAAATGCAGAGAGGCTGAAGAAACAAGAGTCAAGAACAAACAGTGGGGTGGGGGGAGGTCGCCTGGGTGGCTCAGTCAGTTAAGCATCTGTCTTCGGCTCAGGTCATGATCTCACTGTTCATGGGTTTGAGCCCGGCATCAGGCTCTGTGCTGACAGCTAGATTAGAGCCTGGAGGCTGCTTCAGATTCTGTATCTCCCTCTCTCTCTGATCCTCCCCTGCTCAACGCTGCGTGCCTCTCTCTCTCTCTCTCTCTCTCTCAGAAATAAATAAAAACACTAAAAAATTTTTTAAAAAAGAACAAACACTAAGAATTTCAGAATGAGAAAGACAAGATAGGACATTACTATTCAGGTAGTGGCATATAGAGGTGGAATATTTTTAGGTGGTAGTGAGACCCAACATATGTCAACTGAAGTAGGTGACAGTGATGGTATTTGGAGTTGAATAAGTAAAGAAACAAGACACTGAAGCACTGGATGGGTCTTTCATATGGCCATTGAAGCAACCATGGATGATGATAGACTTGGGGAAAGAGGTAGATGATAGATGACAAGCCAAGGTTCACAGTGAATGATGGGACATTTTGAGGAGGTCAACAGATAAGAGAGATGAGGAAGGAAAGACAGTAAAGCCAGGCTTTGGGCCTTCAAAGAAAAGAGGATTTTACTCAAGGATGGAAGAATAATGGCCTGAATGCATCATTGCTTAAGGAAGATGCTGTCAAGATAATCTTTTGACCTCAGGGTACATCAGGTATGTACTAAAACTAAGAAGCAACTCTTTAGAGGGTTTCAAGGCAAGAACTTTTCTTTGAAAAGGTCTGGTTTTCAGTTTAGACAAGATATTTAGGAAACACTTCATGTTGAAAATCCTGTGGAATATATGCATAAGAAATAGTTTCCCAAGAATGCATTGGGAAGATGTGGAAGGGAGAGGAACAGTAGTGTTGAGGCAAGAGAAAGGAAGGACAAAATAGTATGGGGAAGAGTCTAGGAGAGAAGAGATGACAAAAAAATTGACATGGAAGTGAACCATGTTGTACTAAAAGTAGGGCATCTGGAAGACTTAGTCTCCACGATGGCTTTATGAATAGGAGGAACTTTGGTTTCTGTACAAAGTCAGGCATGGCCCTGGTTGATTTTAGTTCCAAGGGGAATCTAGTTTAGATGAGCCCATGAGCAGTAACAGTACTATAGTTTCATTTTAAGACAATATGAATCGTGAGACTATGCAATAAATAACAGCTTTTAGAGGAAAAATAAAGAGTGTATTTACCACCCATCCTAATTTCAGAAACATACATGCCTTAGAGTTAAGAAAATATGAAAGCTGGTTCTGTATAACTTCTATATGTTCTTGGTTGGTGGAAGTGAGGGCCACAGTCTTCAATGGAACATATTTTATTTCTTAAATAAATAAATTAGGAAGGTGTTGAGAGAAGGGCATTCAAAGAGAATAAGAGGAGAAGAAAGTGAAGTCTTCATGGTGTTTGCAAGAATTTCCAGGGGTACCTGGGTGGCTCAGTCGGCTAAGTGTCTGATTTCGGTTCAGGTCATGATCTTATGGTTCATGGGTTTGAACCCCGCATCAGGCTCAGTGCTGACAGCTCAGAGCCTGGAGCCTGCTTCAGATTCTGTGTCTCCCTCTCTCTCTCTGCCCCTCCCCAGCTTGCACTCTCTCTTTCTCTCTCTCTCTCTCTCTCAAAAATGAATAAACATTAAAGACAAAGAATTTACTATCACTGATTATTCTAGTTTGGGCTGCTTTTTGTAATTGCAGTGTCGGGTTTATACAAAAACTCGATATCTCCTCCTAAGGGCTTCTAAAACATGGAGGATTTTCAGTCCTTCGAAATGAGTTTCCTAGCTTACGCCAAAATCTTGATACTCTCTCAAATTCTCTATCAAAGTGACTATTTTGTCATATTTCCTCTATAATTCTTGTTTTTCATTTCCCCCAGCAAGTTGAGGCCCAGGATAAAGTTTTGTTTTTGTTTTTTCTTTTTTTTTTTGTAAATAAGACTCATTTAGTCTTTCTCTGAAACTTGCTTCTTAAATCCTAAAGTAAAAAATTAACCTAAAAAATTTCCTGTTTTTCTCTGCTTTGCTATTTACATATCAAAATGAGCATAATGCTGGAGTGATTTGTATGCTCTAAGAGGCAAATCCAAACCCCTACTTGGTGTAATTTACTCAAATGCCAGATTCTCCTGGGGAAACTGGGCTCTCTTTATAACTTGATTCAAATAACTACTCTGATTCTCAATAGCTTTTATGAAATTACCATGTAGAGCCTAAATTGGTGCAGCTGAATTAAATAAATATCAGAGCTTAACATTCTTAATCGCAAACCTTCAATTTAACCACCCGTTTATTATAATCAAAAAGCAATCAATATGTTGATTGTGGTGACATGCAAAACGGAGATAGAATTATTAGTAATTACCCTATATTTGTAGTTCAGTGTGATGGAGAAATAACTGGAAAGAAATTTTAAAGCTCACTACAGTTAAAGGACTGGTTGCTATGTTTTGGAGCAGCATGCTATATTGATTGTAGTCTTTAAATAAATTGAATAACATAGGTTGCTGTCAAACATGTGAATTATTCATGAAGCAGAGTTTGGGAACACTAAAGCAGATACTGTTTATGAATATTCAAAAGTGTTAATGTATAAAAGACTGACCCAGCAGTCTTGGATAAAGAAAAGATCTCACAAAGTGGAAATCTACTAGCCAAACTCACTGTCTGTGGTCACTCACTTAAAACATAGTCAGCCTATGTGAGAGATGGGGAATGAAGCCTGAACCCCAAGTCAGAGAAGAACACTTGGTGACATTAAGTTTTTTGCAGGTTTCTGGGACCTCTATGATCACATTTCAGGTGTGACTCTTGGATCCCTTCCTATCAATATTTGGGCCTATGTGGCAACACATCTTTGGTTTGCTTTTTCAGTCCTATTTATAAAAGGATGTAAGGAAATTACAGAGCATTCCATTTTTGAGAAATCCTAAATGAGGAGTTTCTTTTCTCTGAATAAGTCTCCACAGTGCCCCATAAACTATATGTTTTATTTATTTATTTTTAATGTTCTTTATTTATTTTTGAGAGAGACAGTGTGCAAGCGGAGGTGGGGCAGAGTGAGATGGCGACAAAGGATCTAAAGCAGGCTCTGAGCCACCGCCGATAGCAGAGAGGTGGATGTGGGGCTCAAATTCACAAACTGTAAGATCATGACCCGAGCCAAAGTCAGGCATTCAATTGACTGAGCCACCCAGGCACCCTTAAGCTATATATTTTAATATTTATGAGGTCTCATTAGGAACAAAATCCCTATTTCCTAAAAACTCTGGATATCATTGAGTCATGGGAAGATATATTTTAGTAAATGATAAAATAGAGAATGTGTCTGTTATTATGAGACTAAGCAAAGTCTCATAGGGAGGCAGTGATTTGTGACCAGTTAGGGTGACCAACTGACACAAGTTGCCTGGGACTCGGGAGATTTCCACCACATGGGACCTTCAATTTTAAAACATGGTGCATTCTCAAGCTAACTGGAATGAATGAGTCACCCTACCAACCATACCAGTTTGACCAGAGGAATCTCCTGGGATATGGGACTTTCAGTGTTAATACCAGGAAAGCTCTTGGACTATTGGCTACTCTACCCAAACTACAAAGTGAAATGGACAGATTTGGGGTGGGACAATTGATAAAATTTCTAAAAGATGAATTTACAATATTAAAAGCTGGGCTATTAATTTACAAAAGAGTAAAAAATTTCTCTGTAAGTAGAATATTCTGTATACCATCTAGGATAGCCTATCCCATCATCTACAAGGCTGAACTATTAAATAGAATATTTCAAGGATATGAAACAGAGCTAAAGAAGGGACATTCTGAAGTATGAATTTCTGAATATTACTGCACATTAGAATCACCATAGGAGCTTTGTAAGAATATAGATCCTTGAACTCTACTCCTAGATGTGTTTTTTTTTTAAGTTGGAATATATTTTATTTTATTTATTTATTTTTTTTACAAATAGTTTATTGTCAAATTGGTTTCCATATAACACCCAGTGCTCATCCCCACAAGTGCCCTCCTCCATGCCCATTTCCCCCCTCCCCCCCACATCCATCAGTCCTCAGTTTGTTTCTCAGCATTCAAGAGTCTCTCATGGTTTGCCTCTCTCCCTTTCCCCCACCATTTCCCCCCTTCTTCTCCCCCATGGTCCTCAGTTAAGTTCCTCCTAATCCTCCTATACGTCCAAACATATGATATTTGTCCTTCTCTGCCTGACTTATTTCGCTCAGCATAACACCCTCAAGGTCCATCCATGTTGCTACACATGGCCAGATTTCATTGTTTCTCATTGCCATGTAGTATTCCATGGTATAGATAAACCACATCTTCTTGATCCATTCGTCCGTTGATGGACACTTAGGCTCTTTCCATCCATGTTTTGGCTATTGTTGAGAGTGCTGCTATGAACAGATGTGTTCTTTTAGTAGAGGCTGGGATGGAGCTTGGTAACTGTAGTTTTATAATCTCACAGAAAACAGCAACCAAGTTTAGGAACAACTGAATGGGGAAATACTTCACTCAGGCTAAGGTGGGACTTGATGAATTATTCCTGTCCTTCCATAGGATATAGCTCTTGGGTAACCATGATTTTCATGCCCCATGTGATGCAGTGAGCTCAGTGCCTCTCAGCTTTTGGTGTCAGAAGCCATTGGTTCACTTCTGACTCTGATGCTTAGAAACTGCAAACTTAAGGCAGATCATTTGCACCTGACCATCTGTTTCCTCATCTGTTGGAATGCTATAACAACAGAAGCTATTTCATAGAGTTGTTATAGAATTAAATGATACAGTATGTGTGAAATATTTAGAAGCATGAGAGCCACAGGGTTCAATAAATATGATTTAATATCTCTCCCTGAAAGGTGATGACTAAACTGCCGAATTTTTCCTCTTTTCTAGCTTTCTTTTATGGAATTCTCTGAAGATCATTTTCTATTAACATACCCTTTCTTCAGATAGAGTGCTTTGCTTTGTTAACTTTCATTTTAAAATATTTGACTATACTGGGGCACCTGGTTGGCTCAGCCAGTTAACTGTCCAACTTTTGATTTAGGCTCAGATCATGATCTCACATTTTGAGAGATCTAGCACTGACAGCACAGAACCTGTTTAGGATTCTCTCTCTCCCTGTCTCTCTGGCCCTCCCCTGCTTGTGCACACATAAACACACTCTCTCTCAAAATTAATTAATTAATTTTTAAAAATACGGGACTAAATTAATATTTGTGTCACAGTTTCAGCTCTGTTGGTACAATCATGTTTCTGAAAGGTTAGTCCCAAGTCAACCCCATTCCTTCTAGATGCTATCAGATCCTCAGTAACCTTCATCTAACCAATTTAGATTACTGTCAGGGATTGCATAAAACATACCATTCTGGTATCGTGATTATGAGTTGGTAGCTGAAAAAAATAAGTCCTGGAATATAGGGCATAGGTTAGAACGCCCTCCTTTTTTCTTTTTTAAAATTTTAATGTTTTAATTTTACTTTTGAGAGACAGAGCATGAATGGGGAAGGAGGAG
>NW_027531877.1:4194291-4270321 GCF_008692635.1 Crocuta crocuta | reverse complement strand
CATAGGCATAGGTTAGAACGCCCTCCTTTTTTCTTTTTTAAAATTTTAATTTTAATTTTTTACTTTTGAGAGACAGAGCATGAATGGGGAAGGAGGAGAGAGAGAGAGAGAGAGAGAGAGAGAGAGAGAGAGAGAGAGCAGACACAGAATCCGAAGCAGGCTCCAGGCTCCGAGCTTTCAGCAAGAGCCCAACGTGGGGCTTGAATCCATGTGCTGTGAGATTGTGACCTGAGCGAAAGTCAGACGGTCAACCGACTGAGCCACCCAGGTGCCCCAGAACACCCTCCTTTTTAATGTCCATCTAATTCTCTCCTATTCATTGCTCAGATAGGTGAGAATTTGGATATATTTCATGAATTTGAGTTGGCTCCAGCTAGGCTAATTTTTATTTCCTCATTTTCTACTTCTTGGAAGGATGCCTCACCTTCACCTCCCATGTATCAAGGAGAGTCACCATGTGGAAGTGATGCCCATCTTAGTTATGGTAGTGTGGCTGCAATGGGCTAGTTGATGACCAAATCATTTCCTTTTTCCTTCCAGTCGCATAACTAGATATTTCTGAGTCTTCCTCGCAGTTAGACATGGTAATATGACTGAATTGTGGACAATGGATTTGGGCGAAATTATGTCTTCTATCTGGGACTAAGAAAACCTTCTGTGTGACCCTCCAAATTCTCTTTTCCCTCCCCTGTTGATCCAATACAAAGGACCTAGGGAAGCCAATGGACTAAAAGAGTCTTGAGTCCTGGGTCACTGCTCAGAGAAGAACTGGTTAACAGAGCTGCCTAGAACAGCTGCATTGTACCATCACATTTATAAAAACTAACCTCTTGTTGGATTTAGTCACTGAGATGTGAGGTTTATCTGTTTCATTCTGTTAGCCCATCCTGACTTCTTAAGTAGGAAGGAGGGCTTGCAGGTATCTAAGACAAACATCTAGCAAATAGCACTTTTGGCCTCTAATATAGTTATTCTTTACTATAAAATGTGTTTTTAAAAATAAAGTTATGTAAGTCTTTACATATTTATTCTAGAAAACTTAGAAAGAAGGAAGGAAGTTAAAATAACCCATAGTAATAACCCATAATATAACCCATATATAATAATACTATATATTCATCTGGACTATTTTCTCTGTATATGAAATTTTTTTCTAAAAATAAGCTCATCTGTCTTTAGTATTTTGTAACTGTTTCCATTATTCAAAGTTTAAACATTGTTATTTTTCAACCATCGTTAAAAATATTTTTAGTTTTTCTAAAGTTTTTTAATGTTTTATTTATTTTTGAGAGAGACAGAGCATGAGCAGGGGAGGAGCAGTGAGAGAGGGAGATGCAGAATTTGAAGCAGGCTTCAGGCTCTGAGCTAGCTGTCAGCACAGAGCCCAATGCAGGGCTTGACCCCACAGACTGTGAGATCATGACCTGAGCCAAAGTTGGATGCTCAACCAGATGAGCCACCCAGGAGCCCCTTTAAAGGTTTTTTTCTTTAATGTTTATTTATTGATTTTCAGAGAGAGAGAGAGCAGGGCAGGGGCAGAAGGAGAGGGAGAGAGAATCCCAAGCAGGCTTTGTGCTGTCAGTACAGAGCCCGATGTGGGGCTCAATCCCATGAGCTGTGAGATCATGACCTGAGTGGAAATCAAGAGTTGGTCACTTAACTGACTGAGCCACATGGGAAGTACCGTGATCTATTTAGTTACTCTTTATTGAGCATTAATAAGTTGTTGTCAATTTTTTCCTATGAGACAAATCTTGTTGGGGTGCCTCTCTCTCCGTTTGGCCCTCACCCCTGCTTGTTCACTCTCAGAAAGAAAGAAAAAGAAAGAAAGAAAGAAAGAAAGAAAGAAAGAAAGAAAGAAAGAAAGGAAGGAAGAAGGAAGGAAGGAAGGAAGGAAAGGAAGGAAGGAAGGAAGGAAGGAAGAAAGATCTTGCTATGAATATCTTTGTACATTAATCTTTATTCATATCTTTATTTTCTTAAGATAAATTCACTAAAGTAGAATTGCTAATTTAACTTTTCATTCTTAGACCTAGTGCAGAGTTGCTTGATTTCATTGGCCTTGACTAAACCACAGCCATATTTTAATGTCATAAGATTGTAAGTGTGACCAAGGAAGGGCTTGCCAACTTTGTTATATCATGGTCAATAGAAGAAGAAAATGTCTCATTATTTAGAATTATAATCTCTCACCATAAAATATTTTTAGCAAGTTTATTACAACTGAAATTCCTAGGAAAGTGAGAAGTGAGCCAATCCTGTGGTAGACAGGTTTCTTGCCATTCTTCCTTAGTTTTTTTAATGTCAAGTCTACCTGGAAGGATACATTTAAATACTCAGACACATATTAACCTAAGTGCAGCATTTAACGTTGTGTGGAAATCACTCTGGTCAAGAAACCTTTTATATCCAAGTTTTCTAAGGACTTACTTGCCTTTTAAAAACTTCCTTGGGGCCCCTGGGTGGCTTAGTTGGCTAAGTGTCTGGCTCTTGATTCCAGCTCAGGTCATGATGTCATGCTTCTGTGAGATTGAGCCCTGTGTTGGACTCCATGCTGAGCATGAAACCTGCTTGGGGTTTTGTCTCTCTTCCTCTCTCTGCCCCACCCCTGTGCTCTCTCTCTCTCTCTCTTTCTCAAAATAAATAAACAAACATTAAAAATTAAAAAAAAAAACCTTCCTTAAAATCCGATTATTTTAACTATTAATGCCAGAGTTAGGTGAAAATATGACGGATGAGGGATGACTTTACCTTAGGATGAAACTCATTGAATGTTACATATACTGCCTCTCTTGCCTTCTGAAGGTTTTTAAATCTTATGTGAATGGTGGATTTCACAAGTTATTTTTCTCAGGGCGAAAAAGAATGCATGTTTTAATTTCAGAAAGGTGTCCTTGGTGACTTCTCTGGTCTCAATGACATTGTGCAGTGCTGCAGGCCACACACAGTTGCAAAGACTATTATCTCCCATCAGTGGATAACTTTGTGTAGCATTGTCAAATGATCCTCTTTGGAGGCTAAGTGACCTTGCTCTTAATGCCCTTTAACAGCTGACTTCAAAGATGAAGAACAGCAAGTGGCTGAACGCACAGATAACATAGATTGTGGGCTCAATTGTTTGCATACATGAGAGATATTTTTGGAAATATAGTGGCCCTAAACATTTTTAATCAGGATCACACACACATTTTAAAAATATTTCATATGGCAGCACTTGATTTTGGTTTAAACCATTTGGGTACATGGATAGAATCCAAAGACAGATGATGGAACTTATTCATGGAGCCCAGTTTCATTAAGTGCTCCTACTATCAAAAGGACTGGACCATTTGCTTGACAAAGTTGCACTCTCTCCACGTCGGTGTTTCATTCTACCTGCTCAATCACCAAAGAAGAGTCCAAGAAGATGATTGTGTCTCATCATTATCTTCTCTAAGTGGTGTCTTGGTGGCCCTGTGGAAAGTGTCACTCTTGGTGGTGTGTTTGTTTAAAATAACATTCTGCTCTCTGGCAACCTGAAACCAAGTAGATTTATGAATAGATCCTTGGAATATGAAGTATTGGGAAGAATTTAACCTGCAAGCAGAGGCTGTGATATTTTATTTTGGTCTTTTCCCAGTGAAAAAAGAAATCGCTATTTTAATGTTGAATGATTTGTTGGTTCTTGACAGTAAAAATAAGTAGCATTTCCTCTCAAATTGATAGCCACGTTCTTGACACTTTGCTGTTGCTTCAGGAAAAGATGTTTTAATGGTAGTTAAGGGTTTTCATAATAGAGATCATATGTCTTGAAATAGAATCTCATCCAAGTCATTCCCAATTAATGAACATCTCTTCCAGAATCTTTGAGGCACCAAACTGGCATTTGACACTGGTTCCTTTTCTCCTGCTAAAGGAAATACTTCCCTGATAAACCATATGCATCTGCTGTACTTTTAGCCTTAGGCTTGGAGGACAAGGCTTAGTTGGCAGTAGGGCTTTTCAGAATGTGGAGGGCAGGAATCTAAAGATAGGACAGAGCCATGGCCATTTGATGTGTGATCCTTGCATGTCTCTTTTTTCCCCTCAGTTACACCATCTGACCAGTTCTCTCAAACTGTTGTTTTCCCTTTTGCAGAAAACAGTTATATTTGCTGGTTCACTTACAGTTTTTACTCACTACTCTGAATACTCTTAGACTTTTAGTATCCCTGTTAAGCCATTATTTAAATGTCTGATATTGGACCAATCACTTCATCATTCTGGACCTTATTTCTGTCATTAAGGTGTTTGACTGAGCTCGAAGGTCTCTTCAAACTCCAAATTCTAGGGGCACTTGGGTGGCTCAGTCAGTTGAACATCTGACACTTGATCTTGGCTCAGGTCATGATCTTGCCGTCTGTGAGCTAGAGCCTTAAGTCCGGCTCTTCCTTGATGGCATGGAGCCTGCTTGGGAATCTTACTCACTCTCTCTCCCCCTCTCCCACTCATGTGAATGCTCTCTCTCTCTCTCAAAATAAACAAATAAACCTAAAAAAAAAACCTTCTATTCTATGGTTACAAAAACAACTAAACTAATTTATTCATCCATTTATTCAAGAACTACATATTGAGCCTTGTATTGGGTGCAAACAACTTCAGATCTAATTCCTTGCTGTGTGTCCAGTAGCTGATATGTCAAGCAAGGAGTGCCAAAATGAGGGCTAGGACTCCTGGGGCATGTGAAGTTTCACAAAGCACCCCAGGTGATCCTGGTAATCACTCCCTCTATCAGTTGAGAACTCAATATTCACTCTGTAAATGTCAGCCACAATAGGCCATTAGGACATTGTTCCCCTATAGTTTGTCTGGATAAAATCGAGCTGGAGGTCACCTCACTCTGTATAGCCACAGTTTCACCATCCACTGTATGGCACACATGTACAGTATCAGTGTGGCCAATGCTGGGTAGCTGGTCTTTCAGAGGCATGGGATTTCATTTGAATTAGTGCATTAGTTATATGCTCTGTGAGTGATTCTGTCTGTTTCTCTCACGTAGTCCGAGAGTTGACATAAGGGATTGTTGGAGAAAGAACTGGTTGAGTGGTGAGTCCTTCGAGTGGGCCCCTCTGCTCCACACCCCGTGGTTGGATGGGGGAAGGGGAAAGTTGACCATGACAGCTGTCTACTATAAGAGGGCACCTGCCACACGTCTGTTGCCATCCTAGGGCTGAGGGTTTCTGAGGCACTTTGGGGCTTGTGAATCTCCTGTAATTTGTCACCAATCCCTCTGGAAGGGCCTGAGCAGCCCTCTGGGTACTGATTATACCCATCAACTCATTGAACTCTTCCTCCTTCACACACACACACACACACACACACACACCTGTGTAATAATAGTTGTTCATTGCATTTTCCTATCATCATCATTCATTCATTTATCATTCCATTGATTCTTTGATTCATTCACTGATTTATTCATTTGATCATTCATTTATTCATTTCTCTGTAGATCAGCACTGAAAAGATATACAGGGTGTATACACAGAGACCCAATCCTACCACAAAATGCTTCAGAGCACACCTGCATTCTCTTTACACAACTTCCTTTTCAGTGCTCTTCCACCTTAAACCTCACTTAGAACTGGTCTCCTTACCTCCATCCATCTGTTCATCTCATCCTGTCTCCAGTTAGACATTTCTGATGTGTTTTGTTCAAGGAGATTGCTCACAGGTTTAGAAAGTCAGGGCTGGCTGTGTAGAAAGAAGGGGATGGTGCAGGTGCAAGGTGGCACCAGGGAGCAAAAGAAGTTGACTAACAATCAATTGCAAAAAAGTACTATAAACATTTACAATCTCAATCAAGAGATTTCTCAAGTTTTCCTTTCTCTCTCTAATAATAGCTCTGTGGTATGACCTGTGAGTCTACTGTGGGGCAGCACATGGGAAGGGAATGTTCTGTAGCCCAGAAAATCCAGTGCTCCTGTTACTGTGCTCACAGTGGGGCAACAGAAACAATCAACGATCCCACAATCTCTTGACAGTTGTTAACCCCTTATCTCTTTTTGTCCAGTCCGGAGCCTGGTTTCTTCATTTTTATCTCCCCACAGAGCTGTCTTTCGACTCCAGCAGAGCCACGACCGACCCACAGAGGTCCTTAGGCAGCACCTACTTGGTTCCTGAATTCTCCATCTTCTTTCACAGGCTCCATTTCTTGAATCTGGGCTTCTGTATTTGAGCCTGTTGTCAGTAATCTGCTTGATATCCCATTAGATATCCTGTTGATATCCCGTTAGAGTGGGAGCCTTCCTCAACAACACCAGTCCAGCTCCCAAGGATCAGCATCACAGACAGCCCCAGTGCTGACAGACTGCTGGTTTGGTATCCTGAACTTCTAAGTGTGATACACTTTGAATGCCCCATTCCTGTGCTTCACACACATGCTGGGCTCCTCTTCCCACTCAACTGCCTGCTCAGGCTGTCTGCACTTGCAGCTGCTTGGTTCCCTCTCCCTCCCTCATCTTTGACCCCTTGGGGCCAACCCAGATGTATCCAAGGCCTGCTGCCTCTCCCCTTCCATCCATCCATGAAGATTGCCAGGGCTGGCTGAATCCCACAGAGTGACACAGGTGACAGTCATGCGTGAACTAAAGGTTATGGCATTTGCTGTTCTGTAGATCCATGCCACAAAAAGGATAGCCAATACTTGAATGAGCAGAGAAATTTCAGGACCACATGCAAAACTTCTCTGTGAGATGTTTCCAAGCAAATTAAAAACAACTAGTTGTGTACTTCTGTGATTTTCTAATTTTACATTCTGGAACATGACCATTAAAATGTCCTTAGCGCAGTGCCTGGATGGCTCAGTCAGATGAGCGTCTGATTTTTCTGCTCAGGCCATGATCTCATGGTTTGCAGGATCAAGCCCTGTGTCGGGCTCTGTGCTGACAAGGTGGAGCCTGCTTGGGATTCTCTCTCTTCCCCTCCCTCTCTCTGCTCCTCCCCCACCTCAAAATAAAGAAACATCTTAAAAATGGCCTTAGGGGGTGACTGGGTGGCTCAGTTGGTTAAGCATTGGCTTAATTGATTTTGGCTCAGGTCATCATCTCACAGTTTGTGAGATCAAGCTCCACATCAGACTCTGTGCTAATAGCATGACACTGTTTGGGTTTCTCTTCCTCCTCTCTCTCTTCCCCTCCCTGCACTCTCACTTACTCTTTTTTCCCCTCTCTCTCTCTCTCTCTCAAAATAAACATTTAAAAAATCCTTATGATGTGTGTTGTGCAGCTTCCTTTTATGCCAACCCTCTTTAAAATGTGATTATTTTGTGTTACTTTATCAAAATCATTTTCATATGTCTTCAAATAACCTGCTTAGTAGGTTTTTCCTAGTGGAAAGAATACTGGGCTGTGTTCTGGTCTAATCTCTTTGGAACATGATAGCTATTTGTATTTTGTTCCGTTTTGTTTTTATTGAAGTGTAACTGAAATGCAATATCCTATTAGTTTCAGAGGTACATCATGGTGATTCTTTATTTTTATACATTATGAGATGAGTTACTAGTTACTGTCTGTCTCATTACAAAGTTATGACAATGTTATTAACTATATTCACTATGCTGTACACAATATCAACCAGACTTGATTATTTTACAGGTGGAAGTTTGTACTACTTAATCTCCTTTACCTATTTCACCCATTCAATCCCTCCTTCTCTGGTAACTGAGAGTTTGTTTCCTGTATCTATGAGTCTGTTTCTGTTTTGTTTTGTTTATTCATTTGTTTTGTTTTTAGATTCCACATATGAGTAAAATCATATGGTATTTGTCTTTCTCTGTCTGACTTATTTTATTTAGCATTGATAGTCTCTGGCTCCATCTATGTTGTCCCAAATGGCAAGATTTCATTCTTTTTTTTGTGGCTGGGTATCTTCCATTGTATATAAATACCACATCTTCTTTATCTATTTGTCTATCAATGGACACTTAAGCTGTGTAAGTGGTTTGGACTAATTTTCTGGGAAAGGGGTCTATGCTCCCTTTGAAGTCTTGGAGCCTAGCTCTGTGGATGTGCTCTCACTCATCTCGAAAGGGTTTCACTCATGTAGTCACTTTGCATGAATGTCCCAACACATATTTATTGAGTATTTATTATGGACCGTGAAGCGTGTTAGGAGCTAGAGGTACAGTTGTGAATAAACACCTGTATGGTTCCTGTTCTCTTGAAGCATGCAGCTTAGTGAAGAGTTCTCCACCTGGGCATTACTGACATTTTGTCGTGGGGACTGTCCTGTGCACTGTAGCATGTTTATCAGCATATGTGGCCTCTACCTACTAGATACCAGCTCCACCTGTCTAGTTGAGACATCCCCAGATGCCTCCAGTGCATTGCATTGTCATATGTTTTTCTAGGAGAGAAGGGGAAGAAGGAGGGACAGATTATCCAGGGCTGAGAACCACTGGTCTAGTGTTATTAATCATTAACAATTACTGAACACTTACCAAGTGTCAGGTGCAGTATTCAGGACAACTAGCCAAAAGGTAGATAATAGTGAAAATTGGTAAGCAGACCCTACTAAAACAACTCATCAGACTCTACAAGGCTCGCCATTTATTTCCTCCATGACCAATAAGGCGGAATTCCAAAGACACACAGAACGTTTATACCTAAGGACTCTGGTTTACCCATGTGCTTCTGCTGCTCCAGCAAGTTGAGTTGTATGTTTACAAAAAAAAAAAAAAGAAAAAAGAAAGTATTTGTTCTCAAACCTGTTTGTGCCTATTGTCCTTGTTACAATTGTGCAATTTCATTAAAAAGCACATAAATCTGGGGCACCTGGGTGGCTCAGTCAGTTGGGCATCTGACTTTGGCTCAGGTCATGAGCCCACGGTTTGTGAGTTTGAGCCCCATATCAGGTTCTGCGCTCATATCAGTGCAGGGCCTGCTTCGAATCCTCTGTCTCTCTCTCTCTCTCTCTCTGTTCCTTCTTTGCTCATGCTTCCTATCTAAAAAATAAACAAATAAGCAAGCAAACAAAAAAATAGCACATACACTGATTAAATATGAGCGTGAAGAGTTTTTCTGAAGAAACCTAAGTGGAATGTTTTGGAATGATGTGATTTAAAAAAACTTTCTGTTTAATTAAATATAAATAAGAACAATCATAATAAGAGAAAAAAAACTAAAAATCTAGAAGATGTAAGTTCTTGTTTTTACCTTAAAGAGTCCCCAACTGGAAAATGTTGCCAATGCATTATGGATATGGATCAGGAAGAAAAAAAAGATGCAAACCGTTAGCCAAAGAAAGGGCACTACATAAGGACATATAAATAAAAGCTTATCTGTAAGTTTTCAGTTAAAAACATGTTTAATACATATATGGCATTTTATGATGTTCCACTTTTAGTTATCAATTGCCTCATATCAACTTACTTCAGATGAGTGTAATTCTCTTATATTGCTATACAATTTTGGAGATGAAAAATTAAAAGAGAGATAACTTGTCCGTGTGACATGTAAACACGCCCCTCCCCACCACATTCTTGATAACATTAAAATGAAGGATTTGTATTCAATCAAGAACATTGTGAACAAAGTTACTAGATGGTAAACTGGGAAATTTTGCAATGTTGAAAACCAGCAATGGTTCAATATTCAGAAAATATACAGGTAATTTCTGAAACCAAAAAGAAAGAAATCTCAATGTAAAAATGGGCAAAGAGTATAACAGGTAATTTACAGAAGAGGAATTCCTAAAGACTAATAAGCATTTGAAGACATGATCGATAACTGAAGACATATGAAGACAATCAGAGGAAAGAAATTTAAAACAACAAAGATGATGGGGCAGCTGGGTGGCTCAGTCTGTTGAATGTCTAATTCTTGATTTCCACTCAGGTCAGAAACCCAGAGTCATGGGATGAAGCCTCGCATCAGGCTGTACACTGAGGATGGAGCTTGCTTAAGATTCTCTCTCTCTCTCCCTCTGCCCCTCTCTCCAGCTCATGTGCATGCTCTCTCTCTCTCAAATAATAAGATAAGCAATCAATCAATCAATCAATAAAACAAAGAGATACCACTTTGTACATTAGATAGGCAGACATTAGCTGGAATGTACTACAAGGAGGCAGGGGTAAGAAGCTATTAGAACCATAGGTGCTTCTGATGAGAATGGTGATGGGAGCATCTCCTTCTGGGGGTGACCTGACCCCACCAGGTGACCCCATAAGTTTCCTTCTAGGTATACATCCTTGAGAAATCTTTACACAACTTTATCAAGGGACATGTAAAGGATGCTCAATATAGTATTATGGATTAGCCTGGGTCTTCCAAGAAACAGATACCAAGATGTGAATTAAACCAATTAAATGTCCAAAGATATTACTAGAGGAGGTACCTGTGAGAGAAAATTGGGAGGGCTGGGAGAACCTTCATTCCACTATGCAAGTCTGGTCCTGAGTGTAGGAGAGAGGGAAAGAAGGTTGGTGGAAATGTCTTCAATTGCCTTGTGACCTAAGGAATGTTTTTCAAGTCCACCTGGAAGTCCTCCAGGCAAAATCAGCTATGAGAGGAGTCTCATGTCACCCAGAAATGGATCTGTCTTAGTGTAGCTGCTCCCTCTTGGGAACAGCCTGCAGGAAGTGTGACCTTAGGTGAAGCACAGAGACGGATTTCAGGGTACAGCAGCTGGGGCCTTTGGTCACTTTCACTTGCTGGGACTAGAGGCCTGTGAGAAGCATTCTCATGGATGGCACACATTATTGGGAGTAGCAGGGAGAGGAAGCTACATGTATGTCAATCATGGGGAGAGTAGACAGGTAATATGTACTGGACACACCAGTGAGCAGTTAGAAGCAAAGAATTGAAGGTACACCTAACAGCATGGATGAGTCTAAAAAACAATGTGTAGAGTGAAGAAGAAGAAATAGAATGAGGTATATATCACAACAATATTTACTAAATGTACAAATACATGCATACAAAATACTAACACTCAATATACAAGTGTGTACACACAAACCAAAATATGTTCGGGGCACCTGGGTGGCTCAGTCATTTTAGCAACTGACTCCTGATTTTGGCTGAGATCATCATCTCATGGTTCTTGAGATCTAGTCCTGCATCAGGCTCTATAGTGTCAGAGGAGTGTGTTTGGGATTTTCTCTCTCAGTCATGCTCATGTTCTCTCTCTCTCTCTTAAAATAAATAAACTTAAAAAAAAAAAAAAGATGTTCATCATGGCCATTAGAATGGTTGGTTTGTTTTAACCGACTGAGCCACCCAGGCACCCCCTACATTGCTTTGGTAGGTTATGGGAGTAAAAAGGAATAAACATAAAGGAACATACAAAAAAAGGCCTTTCATGGGATCAGTGAAGATAAAGTGTCTTTAACTGAGCATGAGTAGCTCAGGTTCTTGACTCTGAAGACCTAAATAAACAGATCAACACAGTCCTCACTCTTCATCCCCTAAAACCAAACAAACAAACAAGCAAACAAACAAAACCTGAATGCAAAGCAGCCTCTTTGGAGTTCCATAATAGCAATTATAGAAACATTCTTCACGGGCGCCTGGGTGGCTCAGTCCATTGGCGTCCGACTTCGGCCCAGGTCATGATCTCGTGGTTCGTGGGCTCCAGCCCCGTGTTGGGCTCTGTGCTGACATCTAGCTCAGAGCCTGGAGTCTGCTTCAGATTCTGGATCTCCCTCTTTCTCTGACCCTCCCCTTGCTCATGCTCTCTCTTCCTTGCTCCCTCTCTCTTTCTCTCGCTCCCTCTCTTTCTGTCTCTCTTTCTCAGAAATAATAAATTAAAACATAAAAAAAAAAAGAAACAGTCTTCGGTCTTAAGAACAGTAGATGCCCACTCCTAGTCCTTTAAATTCTGCTCAACCTGTAATTGCCTCTTGTTGCCGCAAAAGTACAGACCACCAGCAACAGCAACTCCTGGCATTAACCTAGGAGCTGCCTCAGGCCACATACCTGCCTGCCATCTCTCTTTCTTCCAACCTTCCCTTCTGGCTAGCTCCTAGGCTTTCTATTCCTGCTGTGGTCTCAGGGTTCTTTTTTTTGTTTTGTTTTCCCCCACCCTTAAGTAGCTTTATTGAAATGTAATTTACCTGTCTTACAATTCACCCATTCAATTCAATGGCTTTTAGTACATTCACAGAATTGGGCAGCCATCACCACAATCAATTTTAAAATATTTTATCACCCTAAAGAGAAACACATCAACCCCCAATCCTTCTAAATGTGCCACAAACCTCCCCATCCCCTGCCCTGCTCTAGGCAACCACTATTCTACCTTCTGTCTCCATGATTTGCCTATTCTGGACAACTCCTGTAAATGGAATTAGACCATGTGTGGTCTTCTGAGACTGGCTTCTTTCACGTAGCATGATGTTTTCAAGATTCATCCATGTTGTAGCATGTTTCAGTGCTTCATTCCTTTTTGTTGCAACATTATATTCCATCATATGAATATGCCACTTTTTATTTATCCTTTCTCCCTTGATGAACATTTGGGTTGTTTCTGGTTTTTGGTAATTATGTACAATACTGCTATGACACTTGTGTGTATGTTGTTCTGTGGACATATGTTTTCTTTTGTCTTGGATGTACACCTAGGAGTGGAATTGCTGGGTCATGTGGTAAGTCTCCATCCAACCTATTGAGGAAACTCCAGACTGTTTCTCAAAGCAGCTGCAACATTTTACATGTGCACCAGCAGCGTATGAGGGTGTCAGTTTTCCACATTCCTGTCAACACTTGCTATCATCTCTCTTTTTTATTATGGCACCCTACTTCCCAGTCTTGGCTCCCGGCTTCTTTTTGGCTCACTGACCTTAGGAATCCTGCACGTCCTTGATTTCAGGGATCTTCTGGGTTTCCTGTAAAACCCATTCCTCATCACACTGGCAGATTTAGCCCTTGATTTCCTCCACTAAAGGATAAGGCTTGCAGATATTGGGGTTCTCAGATGCTACCCCTAAAATAGAAGAGGAGAGAAAGAGAAAGAGTGAATGTAACTGACAGTAACCCTTTTCTTTCTCTTTTACTCCAGTTGCTGGACTGACCAGCTGAGGGACTGAGGAGGGGCTGACCTGGGGATGGGACAGCAATGATTCTATAATTCCAATCTGTGAGTGGCAAGAATGAGATGGCACAGCTAGTGCAATGATCAGTTTGGAGGTGGAAGCTCATTTCCTTCAGTCTTTTTATTTTCTGCACAGGGAAAGGGAGAGGAGTCTCTGCAGCAGGGATGGTAGAAATAAATGTTTTTCACTGACAGTAACTTACAACTGATAATGTTAATCATTCCTCTTATCAGCAACTTCTCTTTTATGGCTTGTTTATTTAGAAACAACTGTTGGTATTAGTACCATTTCTATGCATTCCTGGCTGAAGAGTCCTGGTTCGGGGTGAGACAGCTTTCAGTACTATCATAGCTGAAAGAGAAAAACTGTTAGCACAAAGAGAAAGGCCATCAGAAAAGTTATGGACTGTGCTTCTGTTTAACCCTCTTTTCTTAGGCTGATATAACTTAAGTAGAGGTTTCTGACTTGGAAAATTGTCTTGCGTTTGGATCTCTCAAGCATACTTGAATTTTACCCTAGGAAACAAGGCTCAGTGAGTACACTTAATTCAGTAACAATTCTATGCACAGCTGAAGCCTTCACTTAACAACCATTTAGATTCAGGAATAGATTAAATCCATTAACTAGGCCAGTGTTTTCTCCCTCACTGTGGTTATTAACCAAATTGCTAGTGTTAGGTGTAACACAGAAGACCATGTTTAAAGATAACCTAGACCTACAGTTTTAGCATTTTTATTTTAATGGCCATTATTAGGACATACATTCTCAAACTATATAGTTTTGTAGAATTCAGGTATAAACTTTTAAACATCAGCTCTCCTGAGGTATAATTTGCTTAACAATTAAGTGCACCCATTTTTTAAAAAATATTTTGAGAGAGAGAGAGAGAGAGAGAGAGAGAGAGAGAATCCCAAGCAG
Organism: Crocuta crocuta; assembly: GCF_008692635.1. NCBI lineage: Eukaryota > Metazoa > Chordata > Mammalia > Carnivora > Hyaenidae > Crocuta > Crocuta crocuta. Next base: position 4,256,352 of record NW_027531877.1, on the reverse strand, counting down.
GCTCTGCACTTCCAGCTCAGAGGCCTCATTCCCATGAACTGAACCATGAGAGCATGACCTGAGCTGAAGCCAAGAGTTGGACACTTAACTGACTGAGCCACTCAGGTGCCCCTAAGTGCACCCATCTTAAGGGTTCTGATCAGTGAGTTATATATTTGTGTAACCGCTACTATGATCAAGATATAGACCATCTCTATCACCTTTTCTTCCCGTCCTTTAGTGTCAGTCTCCACACAGTTGATGGTTTCAGGCAAATACTAATTTACTTTCTTTTCCTAGATTAGTTTTGTATTTTGTGAATTTAATATGACTGGAACCAGAGTGTTTCTGAGATTCATCCATGTTGTTACTTATATCTGTTGTTCATACCTTTTTACTGCTTGATGTTATTCCTAGTGTACAGATGTACCAAAATGACAAATTAAAGTTTACTCTAGGAATGAAAGATTGGATAAACATTGAAAATCACCATATTACCTGAATAAAGGTGAAAAAGAATATGATCATCTCAATATATGCAAAAAAGGTACTTGACAAAATTTGTTACCCATTCATGATAAATACTCTCAGCAAACTAGTAATAGAAAGGAAATATCCTTAATATGATAAAAGACATATACAGGAAACATCATACTTAATGAGTATATTACTTATCTATTGCTGTGTAAAAAATTACCCCAAAACTTAGCAGCTTAAGCAATAAACCTTAACATCTCACTATTTCTTAGGGCTAGGGATTTGAGAGCAGCTTGGTAGAGTAGTTCTGAGATTCTTTCATGAGGTTGCATTCAAGATATCAGCTGGGATTACAGTCATTTGAAACACTGATTAGGGCTGGAGGATTTGCTTCCAAGAGAGCTCATTCACGAGCTGTTGGGATAAGGCTTCAGGTCCTCACTCACTGTTGGAAGGAGGCCTTAGATCCTCACCATATGCATCTCTTCATAAGGCTTCTTGTGTGTTCTCATGGCTTGGCAAATGGCTTCCCCCAGAGTAAGTGATCTAAGAGAAAGAGAAAGCAGGAAGGAAGTCACAATGCCATTTACGACCGGATCTTTTGGTAGTCACAGATAGCCTTTCCACCAGAATCTATCCATTAGAAGCAAGTCATTAACTACTGCTCACATTCAATGGAAGGGGAAAAGACTCCACTCTCTGAGGGCAGGAGTATAAGAGAAACTGTGAATATATTTCAAAACCATCACAAAGGTAAAAGATGAGATGCTTTCCCCCAGGAACAACAGGAACAAAGAAGAATAAATAATTTCAACATTTTTATTCAACATTATCCTGGAAGTCCCGGCAATCACAATCCAGCAAGAAAAAGAATAACGTATATGGGTCAGAAAGGCAGAAGTAAAACTGTCTTTATTTGCAGATGACATATTTGTGGACATAGAACATTTTTTTCTTTCATAGTTTATTGTCAAATTGGTTTCTGTATAACAGNGGTGAAGGAGGTTGTTCCCTGCTTTCTCCTCTAGGGTTTTGATGGTTTCCTATCTCACATTCAGGTCCTTGATCCATTTTGAGTTTATTTTTGGGTATGGTGTGAGAAAGTGATCTAGTTTCATTCTTCTGCATGTTGCTGTCCAGTTCTCCCAGCACCATCTGTTAAAGAGGCTGTCTTTTTCCCATCGGATACTCTTTCCTGCTTTGTCAAAAATTAGTTGGCCGTACATTTGTGGGTCTAATTCTGAGTTCTCTATTCTATTCCATTGGTCTATGTGTCTGTTTTTGGGCTACATAGAACATTTTAAAGAGTCTACAAAAAAGCCACTAAAATATAAATAAATTTTCCAAAGTTGTATGATACAAAGTCAATATACAAAATTTAATTGAATTTCTATATACTAGCAATAGTCAATGGTAAAATGAAAAGTTTAAATGCCATTTAAAATAGTATCAAAAATACATAAAATATTTGGGGATAAGTTTAGTAAAAGGTGTGTAAGACCTATACATTAAAAACTATAAAACATTGCTGGGAGAAACTAAATGAGACCTAAGTAAATAGAGAGATATGTCATGTTTATAGACTGGAAGACTTGCTGTTGTTTAGATATCAGTTCTCTCCGAATTGGTCTGTAGATTCAATACAATCTCAAGCAAAATACTAGCAGGCATTTTGTAGAAATTGATAAACTGATTCTGAAATTCATTAGGAACAGGGATAGTGAATAGCCAAAATAATTTAAAAAAACAACGAAGATGAAGAATTTACATTATCTGAGTTCGAGATTTATTATAAATCTTATTATTATAAGTCATCAAGAATCATGAAACAATACATGGACCCTAGTAATAGGCATTACATACATATAATTTTTCATATACATATATATGAACTGAAAAAATATTTTTAATATATATTTGAACCATCAAAAATCTACCTATACCTGTCTGTATCTGTATCTATATCTATCCATATTCAGTTGTTTTTTGACAAATGTGCCAAGTTATTTTGATGGGGCAAGTTTTTCAACAAATAGTGTTGGGACAACCGTGTATCTATATTGAAAAAAAATAACCTTGACTCTTAGCTCACACCATATATAAAAATTAACTCAAATGGGTCATAGGCCTAAATGTTAAAGTTAAAACTATAACATACTTTGAAATACAATATCAGAGAAAATCTTGGAAAACTTTGAGAAAAAAAATTACAAGGCTACAAAAAGCACCAACCATAAGAGAAAAAAGATTGATACATTGGACTTCATCAAAATTAAAATCTATGTTCTTCAAGTATAAATGCAACCAAGAGAATAGTGGGGATCAGGGTGGAGAAGGCAGTGTGTACACCAGATCCTACACTGGTGAAGGACAGTGGCCATGTAGTCAGTAAATGACAGTGACCAGGAATGAAGATAGTATGGGTGAATATTAGGATTCTCAGAAGGTGGAGCATCCTGGCTTCCCATCAGAGGAAGAAGGACATGGACCTCACCTTGTGACCCTGAGGTTTGTACAGTCTTTTTTTTTTTTAATGTTTTATTTATTTCTTTTCTTTTCTTTCTTTCTTTCTTTTTTTTTTTTTTTACATATAGTTTATTGTCAAGTTGGTTTCCATAAAACACCTAGTACTCATCCCCACAAGTGCCCTCCTCCATGCCTCCATGGGTGTGGGCAGGAGGGATGGGGGGAGATGGGCATGGAGGTTTGTACAGTCTTAAAAGGGTGATGTCCTGGGTGGGCTGGGGTGGTGGGGGAGCAGGAGAAGAGCAGATTTCAGTTAAGGCAGGTGGTGGAGACAAAGGCCCAGGGAAGTGGTTCAGGATATAAGGGGTGTGTTGATCACAGAGTAGGACTCCCCGGGGCTTGGTGGAAGAGTTTGGGAGGAAAACGAGACATGTTAAGAAGGAGAGGTTCTGAGGATATAGGACAGGAGAGACATATTTTGGACTGTGACAGCAGGAAAATTTCCTCCTCTTAGTCTCCTAAAGCACTGGTCTTCAAACTTTTATGCTTAAATAGTCTCACACAAGATTTTTTAAAACCTCTTTTACTTTTGTTGTTGTTGTTTTTATTTAAATATAACTTTTTGGGAGCACCTGGGTGGCTCTGTTAGTTAAGCGTCTGACTCTTGATTTCGGCTTAGTCATGACCTCATGGTTCATGAGATCAAGCCCTACGTCAGACTCTGCACTGATAGCACAGAGCCTTCTTGGGATTCTCTCTCCCTCTCTCTGCCCCTCCCCCACTCACGTTTTCTCTGTCTCCCTCAAAATGAAAATTAAAAAATTTTAAATATAACTTTTCTAAGACACATAACTCTTAAATGTACAGGCTCAGTGAATTTTTCCATATTTATACACTCATGTTGTCACCACCAAGATCAAGATGTAGAACATTTCCAACGCTTAGCTGGTTCCCTCATACTCCCTTCTTGTTGATACCTGCCCTGTCCCTCCTCTAGGTAACCACTCTTCCGACCTCTATCACCATCCTCTCACATTTTTCAGTTAACATGAAAATTTTTCTATTATAAATCTAAATAATGACAAAAGATGTCATTCTCGGCATATTATATAGTGTACCTGGGCCTGTAGATTGAACCAATTTAGTTTATGGAAATGTCTCTATCTAATCTAAATGGCGAAGCTGGTCTTCGTTGTCAAACCAATTAGCCAGATTGAATTTTCAGTCAGAAGAAGTCTGACTTCATTTATCAATTCATATAAATGCGTTCCTAGGGCTCCCTGTGATGGATTTATCTTACTTTTGGATTCCAGCTCTAAAGCATATAGCTCAGGGTGCATAAAGCTCAGGGGCTTGCCCGTCCTTTGTTACCTGCGGGAACCAAGGCACTGGTGCTTTATTATTTTTATGAAGCCCTTCCGCTTTGCCCTCAGGAAACTGCCTCACAGATGCTTCTCACGGGAGAAAGCACACATTCTCAAAGTGTTCTTTTTTTTTTAGGTGCCCTCTAGGTCTTTAAACCTGGGCATGTGTATTTGGGATTTGGGAGAACTGTCACCAGGAAAGGGAGGTTGGAAAGGAAAACTGACAGGCTATTGCAGCCCAAAGTCAGGAAAGAGTACAAATGGAAACTAAAGATATATAACCGGTCAGCTTAAGACAATCTGTGCCTGCTCCCTGCACAGAAGCCTGTGTGCACTGTTAGGGCATAGTTTCTGCATCTAAGCACTACTGACATTTTGGGTTCTTTAGTTCTTTCTCATGGGGGGCTGTCCTGTGCATTGTAGGATATTTAACAACATCCTTAACCTCTACTTACCAAATCCTAGTAGCAACCCTCTTCCTAGCATTGTAACAACCAAAAGTGTCTTCAGAAATTGTCAATGTCCCCATGGGGAGCAAAATTCCCCTGGTTAAGGACCACTGCCTTAGGGTACTCCAGTTTGAGGGCTACTGTCCTGGAGGATGGTAGCTTCACAGACATCATCTGCAACATGGAAATATGGAAACTATAGTCATAGTAGGGACCCAATTTTCCTTCTCTTTTTAGTCCACAGAAGTGGAACTTCAATCTTGTTTCCCATTAGGCTAGATGGTAGCAGCAGCAGCAGCAGGTAACCCAGTGGTATGGGCCATATGGTCCTTCTTGCAGGGGTGAGTAGAAAGAGTGGGTAGTGGTCTTCACCCTTGCTTCTAGCCATCAGCACTAAGGAGAGGCTGGGGATCTTTTGCAAATGTAGTTTGATGGCATCATCAGAAATGTTCCTTAGAGACCCCAAGAAATAATTGAACAATGGGAAGCCTGGGTGGCTCAGCTGGTTAAGCGTCCGACTTCGGCTCAGGTCATGATCTCGCGGTTTGTGAGTTTGAGCCCTGTGTGGGGCTCTGTACTGGCAACTCCAAGCCTGGAGCCTGTTTCAAACTCTGTGTCTCTTTCTCTCTCTGACCCTCCCCCACTCGTGGTCTGTCTCTGTCTCTCAAAAATAAATAAATATTAAAAATTTTTAAAAGAAAGAAATAACTGAACAAGACTTTGGAGGGCTAGGAGTTTTTAACAACAGAGAAGGGTATTGGAAAACTTTTTTTTTTTTTTGCTTTTATAAAATATCCATCAACATACTGCTTCCTTCACTGAGAACAAGTTGCTAGAAAAAAAAATATCAGCTGAATTAAGTGCTTAATGACTTTAGTGTATAGTGACATAGTTTATTTACATTCTGGCTCCAGTTCCTTAACATGTCATGGCACTTTGAGTGGCTAGGATATGAACCGAGGGTCTTTAGAGGGTCATGAAATCAACTCAAGACTTTCAACCTTTGTTAAAAAAATCTAATGAAATGGAAAAAAAATCAGAGTACATCCTATTTAGAATGAGTATAATTCTATGAGCCTTTTGTTTCACTTGTGTACATGATATATACATACACACTGAGTCACAATGTCAAAATACCTTTCAAAGTGTGGGTGTTGGTCAGAAAAGTAGAAGTATTAGTCTAGGAAAACATAAAAGTGCAACTGTGCTCATTTGAGGCTGGATTCTGGCCTATTATAATTTTCAGAGCTTTTTTAGCTATCCATCAGCGGTAGAGACTGCCAACGCTTGATTCCTATACTTCAGTCCACCTGGATTCACCTTCAGACGACACCTTACACACCTGGTTCCTGCATTTCTCTGCCTATGAGAGTTATCCAGCTGAGACAGTGGACTGGGCCCTCCTGAAGGTCAGGACACAAGTGCCTGAAAGTTAATGCTGGGAATTAGGTTTGAATGGGGATGGAAATTGGTGGATATATTTCCAACTTCCTATCCCTCTGTGGAACACTTCTAAAGAATTACACTCTATTTCTAAGAGGGCTACAACACATACTAAACAAAAGAAACTGAAGTACAGATACATTAAACGACTTATCCAAGGTCACATGGTCTGTTTTATTCCGATGTTCACTGTTATATCTGTGTTATATTTTTTCTCCCAAGGTACACTTCCCTGGCCGATAAACTTATTGACCTTTTTTTTTTTCTTCAAAGTTTTATATTTATTTAAGTAATCTCTACCCCCAACATGGGGCTCAAACCCACAATCCCGAAATCAAGAGTAGCATGCTCTTCCAACTGAGCCAGCTAGCTGCCCATAAAGTTACTGACCCCATAACAATTTCTCCAAGTTAACCCATTCCCTTGAACTCCTCCATGTGACAGGGGCAGCAATTCATACAAGGTCCATTTCCCAGGCTCCTGGGTGAGCTGGCTTCTTCTTGGATTCAGGTAATGGGAGGCACTGGCAAGAAATCACAGAGAGAAGAGAAGACAGGATATTTGTCCCTCTTTTTCTGTCTCTGGTTACATTTCCAGTACAGCTCTAGCTAGGCAAAGCATACTGTATTTCCGGCTTCCCCTACTGACTGGACCCTGGGTTGTGGTAACATTGATTATGCTTTTTGTCCCTCCAGCTTAAGAGTGGTAGCACTTTCTGCAAATCTCCAAATAACTTCACAGTCCTCTATTTGGAATCTCAGACTTGTGTAACCCATTCATGGATTAATTTCCTCTGTTTATTTATTTATTTGAATTTCTTCTGTTTTAAATCTTAGAATGGTTTCTGTTTTTCTATTTGGTACTGACTGATATACTTCCTAATCTTCTGTTTTATTTATTTTTTTAAATGTTTTTTTTTTATTGGTTTCTAGGAGAGAGAGAGAGAGACAGCATGAACAGGGGAGGGTCAGAGAGAGACGGAGTCACAGACTCTGAAACAGGCTCCAGGCTCTGAGCTGGCAGTCAGCACAGAGCCCGACGCGGGGCTCGAACCCACGAACCACGAGATCATGACCTAAGCGAAAGTCGGACGCTTAACCGACTAAGCCACCCAGGCACCCCCTAATCTTCTGTTTTATTAAGAGTCCACTGAACTCAACGTGTATATTGTAGGGTCAGTTATTGATTAAATGATACTCCACTCAGAATCAGCCCAAGATTCCTTGTCAATGTTTGTCTTTTTTTTCAGTCTCATTTTCTATTTGTCAAGTATGCCAGTGTTCTAGCCCAGGTTCCCTAGAAAACAGAGCCTGAGGCAATGACTAAGCGATGCTGTATTTTTGCGTATTTGGGAGATTCAAAAGCATGGCAGCAAGAGTGTGGAAAAGGGGAAGTTAAACAGGGAAGGATGGGAAACATTGCAAAGCGGCACATAATCATGTTGCTCATTGCTTTGTGACAAAGCCACAGGGGCTCCAGCAGGTCATTCAGCAGGTGTATCTGCTCAATCACACTGGACATCTCAGGACAGGTTGCATGGAGAACCAGCACCCCAGAGTCATCCATTCAAGGGAAGAAGGAGAAGAAATTTATTTGCTGGATACCCTTCAGTCTCCCATGTCCCTATTCATCAAAAATTTGATAGAGAATCAAAACTTCCATATTTCTGCCTTACACCATCCAGCCCCTCCAGCAGTTACTCAAAAAGCCAGATTCTGTGCTGTGCAGCTGGTGTGTTGTCCAAGCACAGAAGTGGCAGAAGAAGCCAGACACCAGAATATAGTTCTCTACATGGAGCTGATCATCCAGGGCAGAAACTGCGAGCGTGAGTATCGGATTGGGTGGAAAGAATCTGAGGGGGCATCTGTTATGGATTCATTTGTGTCCCCTCAGATTCCTATGTTGAATTCTGTAGTACCTCACAACGTGACTATACTTGGGGATAGGACCTTTACAGATGTGATTAAGTTAAATGAGTCCATTAGGGTAGACCCTAATCTAGTCTGATTGATATCCTTATAAGAGGACATTTGGACACATGGACACCAGGGATATGTGTACGCAGAAAGAAAGCCATGTGAGGAGAATCTAAAAGCCAAGGAAAAAGGCTTCAGGAGAAATCAAACCTTCTGACACCTTGGTCTTGGACATCCACTCTCCAGAACTGCAAGGAAATAAATTTCTGCTGTTGAGTTCATACAGTCTGTTGTACTCTGTTATGGCAGCCCTAGCAGACTAATACAGCTCATAAATACTTCTGATAGAACCAGTTCTGGAAAGTCCTTCTTTCTATGTCGAAAAGTCTTTCCCAAAACAGGCTTGTTCTTGTACAACTTTGACATGGTTGTACAGGGAGCTCAATATGTCCCTTCCCCTCCCAGAAGGAAGAGGTAAAGCTGATGTGGCTTGTGCGGACCAGGAAAAGTCTGCAGTTATGGGTAAGTGGAGGTTCCAGAGGAACGCAGTGGGTGAAAGCCAAAGAAGCATGTTCCAATGAGTCATACAAAGAAGAAGGCCCTTAGGAACATTACTCTGTGTGTGACATCAAGGGGAGTTAGTTATGAGGTGGGGGAGGGAGCTAGACTGCCACAGGTCAGAACAGGTGAGCAATAGCACTGCCTGACTGCACAGTGAAGTCAGAGGCTTTTGTCCCTGACTGGGCTTCCTGGTACACTTACTGCATGGGGAGACCCGATCCAACCAAAGGCCAGGAGTGGAAGTGATTTGTAAATGGATTAAAAAGTAAATTATTATTCCTGCCTCTAAAATATCCTTCCAATGATGCACTAGGACAAATTGCCTGTTGTCATCATTACTGTATACCTTGGGTTATTTGGAAGTGGCTGTAGTTGAACAGGATCCTGATTTACTCATTCGTCCAACTCATTTACTGAGTGTGTGTGCTAGGCCAAGTGTGTGCAAAAAGGGACTCAGAAGGACACAGTCTGTGCTCCCTTGGTTTACTATCTTTAAAGTACAATATAACTCAGATTATTTTACCTAAGTGTATTAGCATTACAATAAGTTGATATGATATACATTTTTTCCTATTGCCCAGTTTCATAGGTTATTCCCAAAGCTGGTCCCTTAGTTTAAGCATGTTTTTTTCCTCCAACAGAGTTTGCTTAGTCTCATTCATAATTACCACGATTTCAACTAAATGCCTTTTGTTTTTTAATAGTTCTTGGTTTACTCATTCATATTTTGTTATGAAGAAAAGAGCATAGGCAGATTTGGGCCCAAATTTAACTGTCATTCACAAATTGGATAAGTTTCAATTTCTCTGTTAATTTCTTTATTTATAATACAGAGACAACACTCACCTCCAAGGTGGTTGATACACACTTAATAAGTACTCCATACATGCTTATAATGTGGAATCAACACTGTATTTACATTTAGTTTGTGCAAGCTAAATGAAGAAAGAGGAAGATAAAAAGCTATTTAAATGGTATACATTTTTATATTTCTAAAACACTTTATAATAATAATTATTTTATTTTTAAAGGTTTTACTTTATTTTTTAAAATATTTATTTATTTACTTAGAGACCAAGAGCAGAAGAGGAGCAAAGCAACAGGGAGAGAGAGAATCCCAAGCAGGCTCTGGCATAGGGCTAGATCTCACAAAGGGTGAGAACATGACCTGAGCCAACATCAAGAATTGGACACTGAACTGACTGAGCCACTTGGGGACCCCCAGGTTTTAATTTTTTTTAAGTAACCTCTATACCCATCATGGGGTTCCAACTCACAACTCTGAGATCAAGAGTTGCATGCTCCACCAACTAAGCCAGCCAGGCACCCTCATAATAATAGCTTTAAAAGAAACTGAACTGAAAAAAAGCATTAGGAAACTGCCACATTGAAGGTGGACATATAGCCTCTCAAAAAATCCAATGAAGTCAATTTTCCTTCAGTATTAACTTGGTATCTCTTTAGTTTAACGCCAGATGAAAGAGTTGCCTTATATTTGGCTTGTATACAGGCCATGCTGTACCAAAAAAAAAAAAGTATATCTTTAAATACCAGAATTACAGTCAGTGCAGCAAGATGCTCACACTGTAAGCAGCCAACCAAGAGTATGGAAAATTCAAGTCTTTTCATCTCAAGATAAAACCAGAATATATTCATCAGGGGGATGGAGATCAAAGTCAGTGGCATTCCTTGAACTGTACGTTCTTTCTTTAAGATAACTTATAAGTTTATTAAATAAGTCTAGTTCAGTTAATACCCTGGTAATGAGCCTCTATCAGGAGAAGTCCCTGTTTACCCATGCCCTGTGCATTCCATCACAAACACAGTTCTTCAAACTGGTTGCCCCTTACTTAGTGCTAAAATTGTGAAATTGTCAGTTAAGCTTTTTTAACACTCTTTCTAGCTTCTATTCTAATACAGCACAACACAGAGTTATGAAGCATTTGTCAGTACTTAATCAGTTGTTTTGTTCAGCCTGTTTTGGTCAGCCTTAGAGAAGTGAATCTTTTTTTACAATTAGAGTTACCAAGATATAAGAAGAAATCTTCACAGTATATTTTTAGATATGCACATTAAAATGAAGGATATATAATAACCTTGTAGAAATTATTTAATGCATGTTAAATCTTCCTGTCATATATTTTTAAAGTTAAATATGGTGTGAAGAATGGAATATTTTGGTTCTTGATGGCATTTTCTGATAGAGACAGTATGTTGTGGAGTAGTGAGAGGCAGAATAATTTTCATTTAATGACTTTCTTTTCTCTCCTGACCATTGTCAAAAAAATGCATTGCTCTTGAAGGAAGTTTCTAGAAAGAGCAAAGTAAAGAAGCCAGCATTGATAGGCAATAATAAACACTATTTAAGCAAGTGTTTCCAGCTAGTCTCAATACACATGACTCCAAGGGGACACTGAAATTTTTTCAGAGACTTCTACGTTTCTATGAATACTAGATAAAAAGTCACAGATAAAAATCTTTATCTAATTTCACCTTTTATATTCCCACTTTCTATTAAAAATAAAAGAAAGGCAAAAAAAAAATAAATAAAAAATAAAAGGCTAACTTATGGACTGATTATTTTTAGCAGCACATATCTTTATATATCATCAAATATGTAAGAAAAGTTTGAACACAAATGAAATCAGTCGAGTATTTCTGATTTTTTACTCATAATTCTTTATTTCCAAAGCAAATACCAAAATTCAATACATACACGTGCATATTTGCCAGATGATTACTGTGCCTTTTGCCACATCCTTTGCAAAATAAATAACTCACCAATTTTAGCTACACATTACATTGAATGAAAATAAACTAAGTTGTGAGGAACTGTGTATTGATTACTCTTATTTTTATAACATGATAAAATGAATACATTCTATTAAATCGTACATCATTTTAATCTTGAACTGCCTTTTAGTAATCTATCTTATAGTACATGGTTTGTAATTTATTTTTCAATGTTTTTAATATGCTTCAAAATAAGATTTAACATGGTCATTAGAATTGGCAAGTGAGGTCAGACTTTTTCTGAAAAAAAGCCATCTGACCTGGCAGTGTGGTTTGACAAAGGGGACAGTTTTTGCTGGTCGGGTTGTATGGCAAATATTTTCCACAATCTGAAAGGGTTGAATCTGCAGCTCCATGGTTTTGACAAAGATGTATTTAAAATGTGTGACAAGAAGAGTAAGCATCCAACTCTTGATTTTGGCTCAGGTCATGATCTCACGGTTCATGAGAGCACGGAGACTGCTTGGGACTCTTCTTCTCCCTCTCTATCTCTGCCCCTCCTCCACTCAGGAGTGTAAGCACTCTCTCTCTCAAAATAAATAAATAAACTTAAAAAATGTGACCAATAAAAATAAAATTAAAAGGTTTTGTTTCAAAATACTATATTAACAAGAAAGTATTAAAATAAAGAATATTTCCATTTACCCTTCCTTTTCTAAGGGTTTTGGCTTAAATGTGTGTCTCTAAGAGAAAAAAATAACCAGTACAAGTATTCATTTCATAAGTTTTGGCAAAGTCTTTTTGGTATCTATCAAGACTGAAGTGAATTATAGTGAAGAACTGTGGAGGACTGGCTAAGTTGGGTAGCTTTTAACTCTGCTTTCAACAAAATTGAAGATGATTAAAATAACAATGTAAGGTTATTAACAATAATGTTTGAAGGAAGATCACAACATGATATCTTTCTTAGGAGTTCAAAGAATTTAATGATGGTTTAGCAACAAAATCCTATTGTGTGAATATGGTTTCTCAGAGTTTACTTCCATACACATAAAGAATGGAACTGATGTTAAACTCATTCTAATTCTAGTGTTATGTAAAATTTATCCACAGGTACATGAACTAATTTTTTGAGGTCCCATCCATCTTATTAAGAGATTTATTTCTAGTGCAATTTTGATTTTTGTTGAATAAGCTCTAATCAAAATTTGTAATACATGTATATTGTTTTGGTCAATTGGAAATTAATAATAATTGGACTGGTAATGTAATCTAGAGGGAAATTATTAATTTAGAGTGTCAATTTATAGAGATATTTTTGTTGCAGAAAAAGTTTGTAGGATGTCACGAAAAGACTTTTAGGCTTAAACATATTACATTGGGATAAAATCCTTTGGATGAAATAGAATGAGTGTTTCTGATCAGAGAGAAAAAGGAATCATAAAATTTCCTACTGTTAAAGAAGAAACATATTTTTTATATATATAAAAAAAGAATAATGGACATATCAAATTGCTGTGGTAGTGGTTTTTAGATTCCATTGCATACATTTTAAAGTGTTAAATGTAGGCTTTCTTTTTAAATGACCACCATTACAATATTTTGGGAAGTATATCCTTTGCAACTCTTTAAACTTATAATGGAAAAATTAGATGTCAACTTGGATATGTGGAAAGGGGTATAAGGTATTCACAATTCTCTTGAGAAGATCCCTTAAGTTTAAAGTCACTGAATTTGAAGATCTAATTGTCTCACCTTACAAAGGTGTGTTAACCTGATGAATCTATCATATTTTCTTTCAAATTTTTAAATGTTTATTTATTTTTGAGAGAGTGTGGTGACAGGCAGAGAGAGAGAGGGAGACAGAACCTGAAGCAGGCTCTGCACTGACAGTAGAAAGCCTGATGTGGGGCTCAAACCCAGGAACTGTGAGATCAGGACCTGAGCCAAAGTTAGTTGCCTAACTAACTGAGCCACCCAGGTGCCCCATATTTATCATATTTTTGAACAGCATGTTACATCATATTTATCATATTTTAAGGACGGCCTTAACTCATAAATCAGGTAGATTCTCATGTCTATGGACCAGATTCTCTTCTTTGTAGCGAACTGAGGGTTCACTCTCTATTTTCATCTCTGTGAATGCTCTTTTTTTTTTTTTTTTTCCTCTGAAGACCATCCCCTTTCCATTAACAATCTTTGTTTAGGCAAAAACTTATAATGAATTAGTCTTCTCAGAAAGTAGTCATTCATTCCAACAAAAAATATTTGAGTATCTCACAGGAAAAGTGGATATATTTAGGAAAAATGCAAGTAGTTTGATCTGATGGAGAGCTGAATTGCTGGCATTACAGCCTCATCTGAAGCCATACTGAAAGCTAATTAATATTAATTGGATGTTCTACTTTAGGGTCTGCACACTGGAAGTTCATATCATGATTTACTTAATGTGCTTTATTTGGCCTATGCTGTGTTTAAAAGTTTAATTAGCTGGCAAGTTTTAAAAAACAGATTTCACATAAAAATCTAACTTTCTAGTTGTTTTTGGAAAATTGAAATGTCTGGAAGCACTGGGCCCACATCCTTACAAGGCAAAGGCCAGTCTGAGACTTAGTGGCTGCCTCTTTTAGGAAGGATTATTATCTATTGGTTTGCTATGGCCTCCACTTTTGCCTTCCTACTAGCCTACTTCACCTATTTATCATGCCTGCCTGACTACCATAGACTTTAACATTGGATAACCTATTATTTTCCCTTTGGTTAGGTGGACTCTGCAGAAAGCTAAATATTTGCATTGCATACTGTGGTCCCATTAAAACTGCTTTCGGTAGGTCATACGCCCATATAGTACCCTCAACTTTCATGGATGGTCACTAAAAGAAACAGTGTTGTAAAACCAGCTAGTGAGTTTGAGGAGGTGGTAAAGGGTTATTTCCCTCTACATAACTATGTTGCTATGTAACTCAGGCAAGATATTTCTTTTAAAGTGTCTGAAAAGCTTTGTTGCCATTGAAGAAATTGTTTATTTCTCCTCCAGGACAGTGAGAATCAAGCAACTGATAGCCATTATTTATTTGCTTTGTCTCCAGAAAGCTGCAAGCCACATCTGTGGTTCAACTTTCATAATGTGTTACATCTCATTACCTGAATATTCTTGTTCTAACTTCTTCTCTGGTGTTAACCTCCTAGTCCATTTTGTTTTACTGGTCGTCATTTTTTAATGTTTATTTATTTTTGAGAGACAGAGCACAAGCAAGGGAGGGGCAGAGAGAGAGGGAGACACAGAATGCAAAGCGGGCTCCAGGATCCGAGCTGTCAGCACAGAGCCCAACGCGGGGCTTGAATCCACAAACCCTGAGATCGTGACCTGAGCCAAAGTCAGACACTTAGCCAACTGAGCCACCCAGGCGCCCCAGGCACCATTTTTTATATTTACATTTTCTTTTTTACGTATTTATTGTAAAACATCTCAAAGCACACATTTATAAACTATTCTTGATTTATTTCATTTCTAAAGATGGCTAGAGGATCTATTACATTTTGGTTCTCCTTAAAGGGTTACTATGGTTTCAATTTTGAGTCTTCCTTGCTCTTGGTCCCATCCACCACATACAAGAATTATTCAGTTATACCGTAAATACCTGAGAGACAAGGAATTTAATGGTGCTCCTGTATTGCCTAGTGTCCAGCATAGGACTTGTTCTCTGTATAATGCCACCTGTTGTGTAGTGACAGGATAATAAAAACAACAGTAAAAGGTAATTTTTTATTCCATTCCCTGGAACGAGGGGACTTTATATCTGTACCAACTCCGGGAAGTCTTGTCATCAAAAAGAATGAAAGATCCATGTACATAAGTAGACTTTATACACTTTATCATAAAAGGAATGTGTTATGTAAGGCTGGGCAGTAAACTTTTTCTCTAGTGACTGGAAGGTGAGAAAGTAGCTCTGCTTCCTTAAACTGCAAATTTATTAACTTCACTATCTTTCTGTGAATCTTTATTTAATACCCTGGCAAAGACTATATAAACGGTGTACTCTGATGGAGACAATATAAGCAGTCAAAATTACCAGTGCCTGTACGTAATCTTTGGAGTTTAATGAAAAAATCTGCAGATGTTCTACTAAGTTCATGCGAGTACATGAGTCTCTAGATTTCTCAGACATGGTAAAATGGAACCTAAGACCACATTTATAGCTTGTATTAGTCAAGTTTTGCTATGAAGAAAACATTTCTCCTAGTGTTAAGTACAAGGCAGGCTGTTGGAGACACTTCATGATTCAGATCCCTGACCTAGTCTATGGTGGCTCATGCTGTGGTCAAGCAGATCAGGGCACTATTTAATGGCTCTTTCCACAGGGGTGCTCACTGCAACATTTCTGAAGTTAATCACTCGCACTTCATTTCAAGCCTTTTTTTTTTAACTTTGAAAACTCTAAACGCCTCATTGAGGACAGTACATACAACATGTGCCAAGCCTCTGGTTTCAAAGTTCAACTTTGGACAAAAGGTCGAAAGATATCTTTCACAGCAGGGAAAGTGTAATTTTCCATGTCTTTATGATGTTTTGAAATCGTTGAAGTGATTTTTCCCTAAAATTTCCATAAATAAATAACTTTTGCCAGTGGAGTAACTTTAAGATGCCTTGGGGGGCGCCTGAGTGGCTCAGTCAGTTAAGCATCCAACTTCTGCTTGGGTCATGATCTCAAGGTTGGTGAGTTTGAGCCTCACCTCGGCCTCTGTGCTGTCAGCTAGCTCAGAGCCTGAAGCCTGTTTCAGATTCTGTGTCTCCCTCTCTCTCTGACCCTTCCCTGCTCACACTGTCTCTCTCTCTCTCTCTCTTATAAATAAATAAAACAAACAAAAAAAAATGCCTTGGCACAAATGTTGAAAGTAACCCTTTCCTCTCCTATACATAATCCAATCTTCGGAGGCATCCTCTGTGTGTTCTCTTGGAGGGGAGAATCAAAGGTTATCCTAGGATAAAAGCAAACCTGTTATGTTTGGACTAAAAGCATGGAAAGTTTCAGAATTCAAAAAAGGCTTTCAATTTCTGAGCAGAACCTCAACTCTGTCATTTAATATTACGTGTTTTAGCAACAACTGGGAGCTCCACATCTGAGATCACTCTCCTCTGCAAGTCTCTGTAGGGGTCCTCCCCCATACATTGGATTGTATTTGCATCTGACTTAACCATGATGTGCCAAACTTTTCTCTTCCACATTTTTAATCTTTCTTTATCATATGTAGTGTTATTTGTGGCTTTCTGCTTCAAGACAATGGTGTGCCAAGGCAACTTGCCATGATGGCTTTAACTTGCAGGATTTACCTCTGTGGGCTATCCATGAATTGTTAGTGAATATTTCTGTGTGCTTTGCTTTAAGTTGTTCAGGTGGATATAAACCTGCCAGGAGTTAGATTTACTTCTTCCAATGAAATGGCCATAAGGCACGTGTAAGAGTATGGTGTGTCTGTTAAGCCTTGTCCTCCCTTCTCCACCCATCCACTTGCCTACAGGACTAGTTTTCTTTTTGACCGGAAGCAAATGTTTGGCTTTCTGGGACGGAGGTAGAGTTTTTGAGACCCAACTCCAAGCCTTCGGTTATACTATTTTTGCTTTTTTCACTGGTCTATCAAGTGTGTGCCCTGGACTGTTTGGTGACTCACAACCTCTAAGATGTAATTTTTTGGGGGTACGTGCACAGTTTAGATTTTATGAGTGTCTTCTCTGAATTGTGCAAGCCTACTCCTCATTCTTTGCCTTGTTGATCTTTTGCCTGTTCTTCTGTTATTGTCACTGCCTTCCAAAGCTTGTTTAGCGAACGATCACTTCCATCGTACACTCCACGAGCCAGTGCATGCTGGCCCCCAGCTCCCATTCCTCGGGTCTCTTCCGGGAAACCGCAAGGTGCCCAGTCGCTGCCCCCCATTCCGGACTGACCCTGCGGTCCATCAGTCACTTCTCCCATTTCCCGCGGCTTTCTCGTGTCCATCAGTCTACTCCAGCGATCACCTTCTTTCTTTTCACTTAGGGAAGTCTGTAGAGCTGTCCCTCCTCGTCTCCTGCCCGCCTCCCCCCACGTCCTACCGGACTAGAGTGTGTGTGGGTCGGACGATTCTCCGTCGCCCCGGCCGGCACTTCGGCCTCGACTGCCCGGACGTAGGTCTGTCCCACGCCCGAGTTTCCATCCGCCCCCCACTTGCCTACAATTCGGCAGGAACTTTACTCGGGCCGAGAGGGGAGGGCGGGTGAGCGCGGGTGTGCAGCGGCCGGTGTGCAGCTAGCTCAGGGTGCGGCGNCGGCAGCGAGCCCTGGCCTGGGGACAGCGCCGGGCCGTGCCCCCCGGGGAGCTGACGCGGGCCGCCGGAGCCTCGGCGCCGCTTTCTAGGGCCGGGGTGGGTGGAAACCGGCCGAGCCCCCCCCATCCGCGGCCGGATTGCAAAGCGGGGAGCGGGCTGCGCCACTGTCCTGCGGGAGGAGTGCTCTGTGCCCCCGGCTCAGCGGGTCCGGGCTGCGGCGCCAAGGAGCCTCACGCTCCACTTTGCTCCGAGCTCGGAGGCAAGCGGGATGCGCGGCCGCGGGGCTTCGCGGGAGGCGAGCGGGACTCCCCGCCCCGCAGCCTTCGAGGTGCGGGAGCCCCTGGGTGTGAAGGTGGCTATCCAAGTGTCTCGACGTTTTTTTTCCGGGGGCTGTAGGTAGCCCCACTTTCTCCTGGCCTGGAGGAAGGAGGCAGAGCGAGCAAAGCTGCCCTGGTCATATCCCCCGGGACTGGTGAGCTGGGGGGAGGGGGTAGCGCAGCAGGAGCCCCTTAGGCTGGAGCTCGATGGAGCGAGGGGCTCGCTGGAAGGCCTAGGGAGGGACTGGAACACCCTGGAGGGAACTATCATCTCCGGGGCTGAGGGGCTGCGTCTCCAGTTTTGGGAGAGAGAATGGGGGGCTTGCGCTTTGGTTTAGGGGCGAGTGTCCAGTTTCGAGCTGGCCTACGCTCAGGTTAGAGGACACCTTCGGAATTGGGGCTCCTAGGCCCCAGGGGGTGACTAGGTGCTCGAAGGGCGATTCCCATCCAGGAAACAGTATTGCTTTGCGAGGTGTTGTTTGGTTCCGTGGGGAGCCAGGTGGGATTTGGGGTACTCCCGAGATGCCGGAGACGGGGCTGCGAGGCATCGGCTCTGGGTTTTGCTTCTTCGCTTTGTGACTTGCTGAGCTCAAGGACGGCTTGGAGGCTTGGAGTTGCCTGTTGGACTCTGGGCTTCGTCCCGGGTCTGCGAGTTTGCACACTGGGGACTCCGGGAGGAAGGCAAGGCAGCCAAGAGGGGCCCGAAAGGGGCTGGGAGCGATTGGAGCGAAGCTACGTCTTGTACTTTTGGCAGCTGCGGAGGAGCGCTGGGCTCCGCCTCCTCTGCGCCCTGTTGCCGGCGCTGCCTCTTCCCCGGCTGCGCGATCTAACCTCACATTTTCTTCTCTCTCCTAGGCTTCTTTTGGAAGTTCGAGCCCAGGTTTGTCCTATTTTCTTACGTCTTCAGTGGGTCCCAAAGGGTAATGGGGCGCTTAGAGATCTATTGCTAAAGATTTTCCCACAAAAATTTGTCCTGCGAGTTTTTCATCACTTTGATAATTGAGTTTTTCGAGGAAGGAACTGTTACACTTTTCTTTTTTCCTTTGCATGTTGAAAAAATACCTTGTTACAGAGCTGCTAACAAACAGGTGTTCTTTTTAAGTACTATATCTTTAATTCTCACATGTCTTTTTTTCTCCAAGCCTGAAACAGTTAATCTCAAATCGACTTTCCACTAACTTTTGCAGTTTAGTGTAGATATTAATTTTCTCTTATAAATTTTAAATAATTGAGATGTCTGTGGGTTGTACTAAAATTGGAACATGAGAGTTAGGTAAAGCTACTTTAAAAGAAACCTAGAATTTCCAAGTTTGACACAGTGCTAATACAGAATTTTTGAGGTGAGAGGACCCTAGATCATCCAGGACAGTGTTCAACCTTTTTGGAATCAGAAACTCCTGTGAGGACATGACGACAAGGGACTGTCTCCAGAAGTATGCACATATGCATAATTGCATACACTTTGGGGCTTTTGGAACCCCTGAATCCCATCATGGAGAGGACAGCTTTGTTTAATTTCTCACCCTCTTTCCAGCCCCATTTTGGCTGCCTCTTTCCCCTTAATAGTCTCCAGGACTACTCTAACCCTCTTATTTTACACTTGAGAAGACTTTTAAATAACTCTTCTGAGAGTCACCTAGTTAATAGAGCCTGGAAAAGCTCCGAAATCTTCCCTTAAGGACATGTTGCCTTAGAGTGAAGAGCCCATTTCCTTGTGTATTATTTTGTACAATATTTAGTTGTCTTCTAAGGTCTCACTTGATTATCATTGAAAGTGTCATAATTAGCCACCAAGTAGAAGAAATTTGTGGTTGTTTTCAAAATAGCTATCTACGTTTTTACATTTAAAAATTGTTTTAAAAAGTTTTTCTAATTTTGAGACAAACATTTCTTTGTCATAACTGATTTCAGGAAGGGAATATTTATATACATGATGCCAAACATCTGGATGATAATGGAATTTTTCCATTTTGCATCACTGTCTGTTTTTAAGAAGTTGGAATCTAAATAGCAAGAAGATAGTGTAGTTTTGATGTTTAAACAGACTTTTATAAATTGTTTTTAATCATTTAGTCAATTTTAAAGACGATTTTAGAGCTTAGAGGAGACTCTTCAGGTCATCTAAGCCAACACTATCCATTTTACAAATAAAAGACTGGACCTTGGCCCAGAAAGTTGAAATAACTTGCCTGAGGTCCTCAGCAAGCCAGGGACTAAGCCGGGGTAGACCCTCAGGCCCTTTGCTTTCTGGCCTTTATTGAATACCTTCCACTTTATGAGGGAAGAGTGCTGTGACAAGTGATAATGGGGCTTAACGAAAGAGAACAGAGCTGTGCCCTGAAAGAAGTGGAAAAGTTACTATCTACTTCATCCCTGACCCTTTGTATACTATGGAGGTTTCCAGGAATTCTCAAAATAGAAAATTCATAATACTGGATGTTTTGCTTTTGAGCTCTTTAGCAAATATTCATCTTTCTCCCTAAAATTAAATTCTGTACTTAAAATCTGTACTTCAACAGGTTTTAAAACGCACATATATCTTTTAACATTAAAAACATTATAATGTAAGCTACCTAAAGAATTAAGTTCCATAGAAATTGTGTTATTTTTAGCACTGATCATTAGAGTTCTCCAAACTCAGAATCAAAATCATTGAATTATGTCTGTGGTTTTTTTTTTTTTTTTTTTAATCGTGAAAAATCTTTGGTATAGGTCACTGTTTTCGTAATGATCTCACACAGTCCTTAAATGTTTGAAATTTAAAATATTAAATAGCTTGACTAAAAACGGACCAGACTTTTTATGTTGAATGTGCTTCCTTCCACTTCTCTTTTCCTCTACCCCAAGATTCTGATACTTCTTTCCTTCCCTGCTCTGAGAGTCTCTGGTCTAATTGAAATAGATACGGGAGTAAAATGGAGAAAATTCCAGTTTTCATAAATTTGATTTCATTCTTTTGGGATTATAGATCTTCTTCATTTCTCAACTTGGTTTTCAGAGTATCCTCTTGACTTCATATTTGCCATTAAAGAGCATTACAGTTTTATAAACAAGTACGAATTGGCCAAAACAGCTTGCAACTGGGTGCATCTCCCAGAAACTTTGAGATGTGATTTTCTATATTTCCTTCACAGGATCTTAAAAACTAATTACTTTATGAATAGTCTAAAGAAAAGCATGCTCTTACAGTTTAATGCTTGTCTGTTTAATGCTGGGGAGCTTGAAATATAGTTATGGATATGAAAGTGGCACAGTACTCTTAGAGACTGATTTGCTATATAGCTGCTTCACAAAAACTTTTATTTGTTCTAGGAACCAGATTTCTATTGCTCCTATTGTTTTGTACCTTTGAGGGTTATAAGTTGGGTAAAATATATATTCTCTTTGCCGGAAGTGTTGAGTTTTAGTGTATAACAGCTTTCTTGTGAAATCTTACATTTATAATCCTTCTAACATTTTTCTGTTGGTTTTAGACAGATGTATTAAACTAATTGATAAACATGTTCAACTTCTCTTAGATCATTTTTTAATGACTGCTCCATTTAAATCACTTTGCTACTATTATAAGTTGTGTTCTCATGGACTAGACTTCTTATTAAAGTGTTTTAAAATTACTCTGCCTTGTTGTTTTGCTGATTTAGATATCTTTTCAGAGCTCTATGGTCTTTATAACCTGTTAAGTGTATAGTAAATGCATTTAATAAAGCTCACATATAAACATTAAAAGGAACTGGCAGAAGAACACAAATTATTTTCTTTTGTAAGTAAAGTTGTGAATGTGTAAAGTGATGCAGTTTGTTTCATTCCAGTTGGGTCTTTGTCTTCTGAGGATCATGATTTTGACCCCACTGCTGAGATGTTGGTCCATGACTATGATGATGAAAGAACTCTTGAAGAAGAGGAAATGATGGATGAGGGTAAAAACTTCAGTTCTGAAATTGAAGACTTAGAAAAGGTAAAGGATTTTACTTTCATATGCTAATAACATTCTTAGAGTAATGATTTTGAAACTGTATTAGAAGTTATTTTACAGTCTATTTGAAATGAAAATAGGGTCAGCATCTTTGTTTTTGACCTAATTTTTAAAGATTATCACTGATTTTCTCATTATTTTGAGGGAAAGTCTAATAAATGAGTAAATTCTCATTTAATTTTTCAAACTTATTTTATATCTCTTAATCTAAGTTTTCAGTTCTTGAAGCATAGTAAAGTCCGTACATCTGGTCACCTCACAGATGAGAATATTGGGATATAGAGAACTGTCGAGCTCTAAACTTGGTTCTGAGACCTAGTCCAGCCCAGTGCATTATACCACACTATTCTATGGAGGGTCACACTCAAGTTTAACTAAATACCACAGTAGATACAGGGAAAAGCACTGTAAGAACATTGAAAGATAAAAAGTTTTACTCTATTTTTAAATATAATAATGTCCTATTTTCTACCCCTTAGTCATCTTTTTAAAAGTTGGCAAGAGTAAATGTAGCTTATAACCTTTTAAATCCCAAATCACTATAAATTAAACTGAACTGAATTTTAAACACATATTTATACCCAGACTACAGAGAGAGAGGTCTCCATAGGGGTCACTTGAAAAAAGTAGGATTATACTTACCTGAAAATTAACTTAATAATTCTGATCAGACCAGAATAACAAAAGTTTTCAGAAATAATATTGAATAATAATAATCCTTTGAATTTTCATGCTTCTTTTTCTTGACTAAGACAAGACACATTCTTACCTAATCTCTTCTGCTATCTTTGTGAGACAGAGATGAGCTCTTATTGCATTTCTCCCTTTGCATTAATATACAGGAAACTGAAGGCAGTCTTCAGGGTTTAGACCCCAGGCTTATCTGGTGGACCTGTACATTTCTAAACATGTTCATTTACTTGGCAGATTAATCCAACATAATTGTTATTAGATTTCATTATTTAAAAGATAAAAACCCCACCAACTTACAGCCAAACAGATATGGGGATATAAAGATAAAATCGTTGGGAAATATTTAAGAAGAAAAGTCTTGCATATTGCTCCTTTTCAGGGTGATAATAAAATGTTACCAATTGATAAGAAAAGATGCCCAGAAGTCTTGAGCTCTGCCTTGGCTGTTTGCAGGCAGTTCCTTCCTACCGCTTATGAATGGCTAGCCTCAAATAACAAAATTATAATTCAACTACTATTATCATTAAGTCAGGACTGTGGTGGGCTCTGGGAATACAAAAATGAGCAATTCGACGATGTCCCTGAACTCTAGCAGCTTATAGTTTAATCTGGAGTGACAAGGGGAACAAAGAATTTTAATATGATATGCCAAGAACTATGAAGGTAGAAGGGTGCCTGGGTGGCTCATTCAGTTAAGCATCCAACTCTTGATTTCCACTTAGGTCATGATCTTGCGGTTTGTGAGTTTGAGCCCCATGTCAGGCTCTGGCTGACTGTACAGAGCCTGCATGGGATTCTATGTCTCCTTCTCTCTCTGCCTCTGCCCTGCTCAGATGCTCACTCTCTCTCAAAAATAAGTAAATAAACATTAAAAAAAAAAAACCAAGAACTAAAAAGGTAATATGTGGTGAGAGCTGTGGGAAAATGTATATAGTAAACGGTGTTTATCCTAACATGAAAGTTGATGGAATGTTCCTTAGCATAGACAGTTCTCTGTTGTACAGTTTTAAGTGAAGTCACCACTGTGAACCTGTGGCAGAAGTTTCAGGTCATCTCATAATGCGTCTTCCTTGACTATGTGTTGTTAAACATGGGAAGATGGCATAGTTAATACCATGACATAGGAAAATAGTATAAATGAATTGGATTTCATTTTATTTTATTTTTTTAAAATATTTTTTATTTATTTCTAGGAGAGAGAGAGACAGCGTGAGCAGGGGAGGGTCAGAGAGAGAGGGAGACACAGACTCTGAAATAGGCTCCAGGCTCTGAGCTGGCAGTCAGCACAGAGCCCGACACGGGGCTCGAACCCATGAACCGCGAGATCATGACCTAAGCAAAAGTCGGACGCTTAACCGACTAAGCCACCCAGGTGCCCCTGGATTTCATTTTAGATGTGCAAATAGTCATCTTATCAGTAAAACAGTAAGAATTTAAAATTTCATTTAATGTGTTAACTCAGTTACTACTTCAATGTGAGTAATCTGGTAGAGATTTTTATGGGCTTGCAAGATTTTGTTGTTTAGATTTGTAGATTTTACTCTTCTAGAGACTGTAGTAATAGCTGCTTTGATCTGTGTTTGGGTTTTAAAAGGACATTGGGGAGGATATGGAGAAATAATGAGCAGCAGAATTATGGAGCTATTCACAGAAATACTTAGTACTTTTCCTATGATTTTCCTTTTGTTTAATAAACACTGATAATTAATTTTTTGCGTTGTAATGATATCTATCACTGAATTTATAAATTGAGAAAAATTATAGGTCTTTAGGTATTTCAACTTTCTACTTGGACAGTTTAGCTTCTTGGTATTTTATCACATTCTTAGAAATTGGGACAGAAAGATAAAGGTTATCTTTATTTTTTTATTAAAATTTTTTTTAATGTTTATTTTTGAGAGAGAGAGAGACAGAGCACAAGTTGGGGAGGGACACAGAGAGAGAGACAGAATTCAAAGCAGACTCCAGGCTCTGAGCTGTCAGCACTGAGCCCCACGCAGAGCTCGAACCCACAAACCACAATATGATGACCCGGGCCGAAGTCAGACGCTTAGCCGACTGAGCCACTGAAGTGCCGTGATACACATGATCTTTAAACAGATTCAAGTGAAGACCAAAGAACTATCTCCATCTAGAAGCCTAGTTTTCTCTCATTGAACACTGGATAAGAAGAGCTATTTCTAAAAGTGACTGACTGCCCAATTTCTCTGAACTATAATTCTTATGGGTAGTAAAACTTAACTATGTAGATGTGATATCTCTTTTTTATTGATTTTTTAAAAACTTTTTATGTTTTTTATTTCTGAGAGAGAGAGAGAGACAGCATGAACAGGGGAGGCTCAGAGAGAAAGGGAGATTCAGAATCTGAAACAGGCTCCAGGCTCTGAGCTGTCAGCACAGAGCCCGACATGGGACTCGAACCCATGAACTGTGAGATCATGACCTGAGCCGAAGTCGGACGCTTAACCAACTGAGCCACCCAGGCGGCCCTATTGATGTTTAATGAAACTTGAAAATGAATGAAAGAAACAGTAGATAGAGATATCACTGTAAAGAGTAAAAATTATTTTTAGAAGAAATTAAACATTTTTTATATATCATTTATTGTATTCTATTAATTTTTTATTATTGGAATATTGGTTTAGGTATTAGTACATATACAAGTTCTTAGGGGCTTGATGTTAATGTTTGTTTTTAAAAATTACAATAAGGAGTGCCTGGGTGGCTCAGTCAGTTAAGTGTCCAGCTCTGGAATTTGGCTCAGGTTATGACCTCATGGTTTGTGAGTTCAAGCCCCACATCAGGCTCCACATTGACAACATGGAGCCTGCTTGGAATTCTTTCTCTCCACCTTTCTCTACCCTTCCCCAGCTCTAGCTTGCACTCTCTCTCAAAATAAGTAAACTTTAAAAAATACATAAAAATTACAGTAAATTTTTATTCTCCTAGTAAACAAATTTGATAGTTTGTAGACTATAAATATGGCCTATATTTAAGTGTTTATAAATTTTTAGTTACATTCGATATTATGGAAAATAAGAGGTAAAAAACACTTTTTGTAGTAGCACTTTGGAATACAGAATATATTATGTGACTAGATTTATGTCATTAAACATATAAAATAAGGTTTACATCACATCTTTCTATATTTTAATTTATTCATGTTATTTTTCCTAAGTTTTTTTTTTTTTTTTAAATATTTTATTTATTTCTAGGAGAGAGAGAGAGAGAGCGTGAGCAGGGGAGGGTCAGAGAGAGAGGGAGTCACAGACTGAAATAGGCTCCAGACTCTGAGCTGGCAGTCAGCACAGAGCCCGACGCGGGGCTCGAACCCACGAACCGCGAGATCATGACCTAAGTGAAAGTCGGACGCCTAACCGACTAAGCCACCCAGGCGCCCCAACTAAGGTTTTAATTTAATAGTTTAGAGCCATCACTTTTAGAAAAGTTCTTTACATTAATATGTAAGTTTCCCCCTTGATACTCATTGCGAAGTGAGAAACTGAAGTTTGGTATAGACCTTTTCTGTTGTGTGTGTGTGTGTGTGTGTGTTTTTAAATTAAGCATTTAAAAAAGCTATATGCATACTGCATGCTTTATGATATCAGACTGGTGTTATATGAAAAGTGATCTACACTTCACTTGATCATCTCTTTTGACCAATCTAGCAGCACCGTGAGGTGGATTGGATGAATTATTAGCATTATTTCCTTGATTAAGAGGCCTTGTTGATTGTGAAATATACCATAGATTTAGAAAGTGTATAGATGGGGGCAAGGGGGAATAGTACTATGGGAAATCTGTACGTTGATAATGGGGTGCATCCTCATTTCTTGTATGTGAGGTTATATATCATAGGATCAGGGAAATTATAAAGAAATGGAGGTCAGGGATTTTAGGTGATTTGTCTATGGTAATGACAGTCCTCTCTGCCTCTTAATTTTATGTTCTTTCTGATATAAAACCTTTGAGTTAGGAAATAGTTCATTTATAAGTATGACTAGACTCCATGTGCTCCTTAAAATTTAAAAGAGTCAACAAAATATCAAAAAAAAAAAAAAAAAAAAGAGAAAAATCCTCCTACCCGGGATAAGGTGTTAGATCAAACTTATAAGCTGTTGATAGGCCCTAGTAGAAAGCTCATTTGTCAAGTGCTTCAGAGATTAGATTCACTTTTTCTGGTTTTGCTGTAAAAGTTTTAGTGCCATTCTTTAACTGTATTCGTGAAGTTTCCACCAAGATACCGTCTTCCTCAACAGATGATCATACTTGTTCTTTTTAGAGAAAGTAGAGTTTTCATGAATGATTACCTGGAATCTCCTGTTTGCCCCACACATATGAATTAAACTTTTATACTCATTCTTCTTTCTTTACTGTCTCCAGAGCATATGCCACATCCCAGGCTAACTCTTAATTTTATCCCTCATTCCCTGAGTCTATTCTTCCCACTTATTATTATTTTTTTATTTCAGCAAAGCAAATCCTACTCCTATGTTTCCTACATTTGGAAGAAAAATTTTTAATGTTTTATTAGAAATGTTTTTCATTTCTTTTTTTTTTTGAGAGAGTGAGTGAACCTGTGTGAGGGAGGGACAGAGAGGAAGAGAGAGAAGGAGGGAGAGAGAGAATCCCTAGCATCTCCATGCAGTCTGCACAGAGCCTGATAACAGGTTTTGATCTTATGGTGAGACCATGACTTGAGCCGAATTCAAGTTGGATGCTTAACAGACTGAGCTACCCAGGCACCCTGGAAGAAATTCTTTTTAACCTGTGTTGTCGTTAATTAGTGATTTTCTTTTTATAGTGCATGTACTTTTCCTTCTCTGTTTAGTCTTCAACTTTTTTTCTCCCAGTAGGCTGTAGGGTCACCAGTAATTGCTGATTGACAGGTACTGAGAATTCATGTCTGTCTCTATCTCAGTTGATTTCTTTTTGATATTTGACCTAAGTGACTGTCTCTGGTCTCTCCATACTCGCTTCTTTAACTTACATAATTATGCTTTCTTCTAATTCTGGTCTCTGGTATCTCCCTCTGTTGTCTTTGTGGGCTTTTCTTCCTTAATCCACGTTTTAATTGATGGCATTCCCCAGGCTTCTAGCTTTTGTCTTCTCACTCTGGATACCTTTTCTGGATGATCTCATTCAGACCACTTCTTCCATTTTTGCCTTGAATTATCATTTACCATCCCCCCCTCCACCCTTAAGTTCAGTTGTCTGATGTTTCTGTCTCATAATGGTACTATAAGTATTTAGCCTTTTTAGACCAGAAACCGGGCAGTCCATGTAGACTTTGCTGTCACTTTCATTCAGTTTATCAAGTAGGTCAAGAAACAGCTGCTTTTTTCTTAATTTCACTCAGATAATTCCCTTTCCTAGTCGAGGCTCTCATTCTGTGCTCCCGCTAGAATGTTATTTTCAAAATGCATAGTGTGTTTAAAATTTTCTGGACGTATCCCATTGTCTATATGGTAATATATCTGAAAATACTTCTAATAAAGTGTATATTCCTTTCTCTTTTCTCTCTACCCTCTCAACTTCTGTGGCTTTAAATATCACCTAGATGCTAATGAATGCCAAATTTATACCTTTAGCCCAGCCTGATCCTCTGAGTACCAGGTTCCTGGCCAACTTGACTCTTCTGCTTAGATGTTTCATAGTCCTCTCAAATTTAAGTCGTGTCTTCTGCAGAACTCTTAATTTTTTCCTTTACAAACCTTTCCTTTAGTCCTTTGTATCTCAGTAAAAGTAGTTGCTCAACTAGAAATCTGGGGAGTTGTCCTTCTCTCCCCCTTCCACTCTAACATCCAGGAACTCATTTGATTCCACTTCGGAATGTATATCTTTTTACTCCTTTCCATGTCCATATCACTACCTTAATCCAGCCATGAGGCTTTTTGGTGGTCTTCCTGCTTTTCTGTTACCTCTCCATCTCCTCAAACCTTTAGGTAGCTGCCAAGCATTGAAGAATTGAAGAAGAAATAAATTCATGGTACTCCCTACCTACCTTTTTCTTTTTCTAAGTCTCCATTTACTGCCCATTGTCCTGGGAGTAAAGGACACTGTCTTCCTTTTGGCCCCGTGAAAGTAGACTCTCTACATTATTCTGTAATTTAGGACCCTGTTTATTTCATTTGCATTCATTACAGTTGGCATTTCTATATTTGTGTATTGTCATTATTTCTGCCACCCCCCCCCACCCACTTTGCCCTGACTGTAAGCTGTAGAAGGGCAAGGCCTGTTTTCATACCAGCACTTGGCACAGTGGCCTACTGGCACACAGTAACTGTTCATTCAGTGTTCCTTATGATACGTCACGAGTCTCTGGTTAGTATACAGCTCTCATCTCTCAAATGCCTCTTCATCTTTCAAGACTTAGCTCAGTCTTTCAGCCCTATGTGGTATCTCCCTAACCTCATGCATGCCGTTACTCCTAGAGTGTAGTTCTTCCCTTCTATGTACTCACCTGTACATAGTACTAAAGTCATTGAGAGCAGAGGTTTTTCTATAAATTTCATTTCTCTATGCATAGCTAGTAGCCTCTGCACAGTACTTAGATTGCAGTAAATGCTGTACTGATGGAAAAGTGGACTGTCAGTGTATGACGAGTGAAAATTGACATTTCCTTGGGTCACAGAGAGAATCTGAAACTATGAGGTTTTGGAGAAATACTGTTAACAGGTGGTTTGCAAAGTGTAACCCAGTCTCCTTTTAGAACTAATATGAGTCAAAGAGAATAGGCTGCATGGAGCCTCCAATGAGAAGGCTAGAGAGACTCTAAATCTGGTTCTGGGCACATTTGAGGGGTTCTGTTCATTGATTCGGGAGAAGAATAATTCACGAGGTTTCCCCATGGCATGGGTGAACTTCTGTCCATCCTGACCATCCAACTCAATTTGTGCTGACTCCATGCTACCAAAGCAGCTTTTTAACTGATTTCAATCCCAAGCTGAAAGGATTTCATGAGTGACATGATTGGTCTGGTCACTGCAAAAGGCACATGTCTCCTACAGCAAATTTACAAAGTAGCGTTCTGTCCTAAACCTTATTCCACTTTCATTTCACATGAATCTGTTTTAATCAGGCACAGTGAAAAATAAAAGTTGTAGACCTCTAAAGGTGAAGGTCACATTTCTTGGGCACCACCCCCACCCCGAGCCTGAATTCCCTGTGGGGGTTTCTAGAAGTCATCACTGGCTTCTCTCAGCTCACTTTGTGATCAGCTGAGGGTATATTTTACATACTCTGCTTTAGTGTTTCATGCTTTTTATATCATGAGTTAGGAATTTTGCCTTAAAGGGAAAATAAAACCCATAAGCAAGTTTAGTGAATCTCTTAATAGATGGGCATAAACATCTTTACAATATTGAACAAATTAACTAGTCTGTAGATACATTGTTTTGTATTTGTATATTTAAATAATTATAAATAGTTCTATATACTTTAGTAGTTGAATTAAGATAATGTTTTAAAAGGAAATACACTCCTTATTTTTGGATGGATTAGTTGGGGGAAGAGGATGGCGATATGTAGCACAGCATAGGTATTCATTACACAGGAAGCATTGCAGCCGAAGTGTGTAGTTTTATCAAAGCAGTGCTGCCAGTAAGTGAACTGGTACTAGAATTTGAACCCAGTACTAAGCTTCCTGTTTTGTCACCTGTAAAATAATGGTAATGATACAAACTTCAGTAGATGCTTATGGAAGAAAAACCTAAAACAACTGTACCAGAATATAGATATGGTAGTAGTAATATCAAAGGATAATTTTGAACAGTAATATATAAATATTGTTGGTATTAGTGAATGCTCAGCAGTGGTTTCCCTTCAGGTATCATCTAATTAACATGAAGAATAAACCAAGTGGTCAACTGTTAATTGCAAAGAAACAAGCTAAAAATTACATGAAGTTATTGATTGATTAATTGTAAATGCTTTCAAGGTAAATCATTATACCAATGTGAATGCTAAAGAAAAAGTCACTAAAACAAATATTTGAGGAATTTTGTAAGGAGTAAGATGATAGGGGTCCCTGTGTGGCTTAGTCGGTTAAGCATCCGACCTCATGTTCTCATGATTCGTGGGTTTGAGCCCTGCATAGGGCTCTGTGCTGACAGCTCAGAACCTGGATCCTTCTTTGGATTGTCTGTCTCTCTCTCTACCCATCCTGCTTACACTCTTTCTTTCTATCTCTTAAAAATAAATAAACATTAAAAAAAATAGTGATATGATGCTGGAAAATAAAAATGAAGGTGTTAATTGTTAAGGCTTTTGTTAATATGTTAATAATAGCTCTAAGTCTTTAAGCCTATTTTCTAGCAGTAGTACATAAAGAGAAACTAAAACTTGGCTTTGATTTGATACTGCTGTTTGGTTAATGTGTTTTATGAATATTAAGTTTATCTGTACTTCTGTATTGTAATATTTACTGTTTATGTTTGTTCCCTGGCTTGACTAGGAAGGAAACATGCCTCTAGAAGATTTACTGGCATTCTATGGCTATGAACCTACAATTCCAGCAGTTGCAAATTCTAGTGCAAATAGCTCTCCAAGTGAACTTGCTGATGAACTACCAGACATGACACTAGACAAAGTAAGTACAGGCATTTAAAAGAAAAATTCAAGATCCATTACCATTGGCTGTTTTTTATTAGTTTCCTTTTAATTAAAAGCATTTTATAATTCTGAAATGTAAACTTCTTATTGACCCATTGCTCGTATCATTTTGGTGACCCAATTTAAGTATTGTTTGGCTTTGATCACACTACTTTAAAAATACTAATAGCTTCCTGCTACTTTGTATGTTTGAGTGTTCTCCCCTAAGTTTTTTCTTTCCTCTGCTGACATATTGTGTCTAAACTTAGATTTTGCCCTAACTTCTTTTGATCCTCTGAAAGCTTGAATGCATTGATTAATAAATCCCTTAGAAGCCTTCAAACCAAGCTGATTTAGATGTGGAGTGGTTAGAGGGAAGTTCTGTTTTGTTGGGCTCTGTGAGTGACAGCAGCCACAGCAGCCAAGGCTGTGGTGATATATCTATAACATTGTTGGTTGTGGGGAAGGCATAGTTCTTGCTGAGGAAAGTTCACACAGCCATGGTCTCTGCTAACTTTCTTTGGTCTCTGGAAAGCTTTCTTTGCCTTTCAGATGTCAGGCAGGGAGAGGAATCCACGTCTTGGAACCTCTTCCTGTGAGTTTTGTTGTTCCCCATTTTCAGTCAATTGTGATACTACTGAACCACACCTCAGTGAGCACAGTCACTTAGCGAATATTGAGTGCCTACTATGTACCAGGCACAAGGATAACTATATACTTAAATAAAAGTTAATTCAAACCTGTTAGTTTCATTTATTTATTTTTTATTGTTTTATTTTTTTCTTAAATAGTTTATTGTCAAGTTGGTTTCCATATAACACCCAGTGCTCATCCCCACAAGTGCCCTCCTCCATGCCCATCTCCCTCCTTCCCCTCTCCTCACCCCGATCAGTCCTCAGTTTGTTCTCAGCATTCAAGAGTCTCTCATGGTTTGCCTCTCTCCCTTTCCCCCACCATTTCCGCCCTTCTTCTCCCCCTTGTTCCTCCGTCAAGTTCCTCCTAATCCTCCTATACGTGCAAACATATGATATTTGTCCTTCTCTGCCTGACTTATTTCGCTCAGCATAACACCCTCAAGGTCCATCCATGTTGCTACACATGGCCAGATTTCATTCTTTCTCATTGCCATGTAGTATTCCATTGTATAGTTAAACCACATCTTCTTGATCCATTCGTCCGTTGATGGACACTTAGGCTCTTTCCATGTTTTGGCTATTGTTGAAAGTGCTGCTATGAACATTGGGGTCCATGTGCCCCTATGTATCAGCACTCCTGTATCCCTTGGGTAAATTCCTAGCAGTGCTACTGCTGGGTCATAGGGGAGTTCTATTGTTAATTTTTTTTGAGGAACTTCCATACTGTTTTCCAGAGGAGCTGCACCAGTTTTACATTCCCACCAACAGTGTCAGAGGGTGCCTGTTTCTCCACATCCTCGCCAGTGTCTATAGTCTCCTGATTTGTCCATTTTAGCCACTCTGGCTGGCGTGAGGTCGTATCTCAGTGTATAAACCTGTTAGTTTTAAAATGATATTACTAGTCAGAGCTTTTCATTAGTTAGATTTTTTAAGTTATTGGAAGAGAAGAGTTTGGAGAAGTTTCTGGTTTGTTTTATTTATGTTGGTAGAAAGTTTAATTATTAAAAAAAATTTTTTAACGTATGTTTATTCTTGAGAGAGAGAGCGTGCATGCCTATACGCGCACTCAATTTGGGGAGGGCCTCCAGACTCTGAGCTGTCAGCACAGAGCTCACACTCATGAACCGTGATATCATGACCTGAGCCTAAGTCAGAAGCTTAACTGACTGAGCCACCCAGACACCCCAAATTTAATTATTAATCACTTAAGATTATAAATCACGTAATAATTAATCACTTAAGATTATTTTGTTGTAAAGTCACTAAAAATTAGCCTGAAGCTTCAGATAAGCTTTCTGCTTATCCTTAAATTAAGCAAGATTGTTTCTTAAAAGAGTGTAAATAGTAAAGTTATTAAATATTATATGTAATTAAATATTAAGTGCCATCATAAATTCATGAAGTAAATTAATTGTAAGAATATTTCAGATTTATTTCTCTCAAGACTAAGGGGGCTTCAACAAATTTTTTCTTGTATCATAATATAGTAATATGTTTATGAATAATACTAAAACGACTTTCTTAAATTGATGAGCTGTGATAATTTTTTTATTCTTTAAAATAATTTTCTTAACTCTTAAACATTTTTTATGAGATGTAGTAATTTCTAACTCTAGCACTGCATTCCTATTCTTATAGGAGGAAATCGCAAAAGACCTATTGTCCGGTGACGATGAGGAAACTCAGTCTTCTGCAGATGACCTGACACCATCTGTGACTTCCCATGAAACTTCCGATTTCTTCCCTAGGCCTTTACGATGTAAGAAATCCAATCATTACTGGTTAATAGTAGCACTGATACTCTATCTAGCTCAAGTACACTTTATGGCATTCAGTAGTTTGTTAGAATATTTTAAGTGTTTTCTTTAATTGAAATGCAGTCCTTTAATAATCCAAATAAGAGTATAACTTTTTTATTGGGATAAAGGGAAACTAATATGTCCTTTAAAAACCTAAAATATTTGTTTAGTTTTGCAAGGCTGTATATTTTCTTTGCCAAGATTCCTCTGTTGCTATGGCAACCAGTTCTTTGGCCATGAAATTTCATGGACGTTTTTTGGACTTCTTTTAAAAGGCTCTTCTGGTTTTGAGAACTATCAGATGCTCAAAAAGTATTTTTTATTTTTAGTGATTTATTTAATTCTTTTTTTTTCTTTTTAGTTCTTGGCGTTATCTCTTAATGTATATCAACAATATTTAAAGGTCTTTGAGGTGAAGTAATTTCTTATCTGCAACCTTGCTTATTTTTTAGGTATTTTGATTGATTTGTTCATGTAACTGCGAATACATATACACTTGTATGTGCGCAAAAACATAATTTTAATGGACTTAATGTGCAGCTCTTTGTCTGTGTCCCACTCTGGTTAGTATATAATAAGAACTCTAGTGCTTTACGTTCTTTTTTTTAAAGGTAACCATAGTGGTTTTCCTTTTGCCTTCCCAAACTCTTTGACTATACCAGAATTTTTAAGGATATATACTTTCTTAGTATTTTCAGCGTCTTGTTTTGATTGGTGTTAAAATCTGAGACTAGTACAAGAAGTTGAGTATATTTGTGCTGCTCTTATATATTCAGCAGATTTTTATAAACTACCATGTGCCAACTGCTCTTCCGGGTGCTGCAAAAATAGGCAAAGAAAACCTTTTTAAAATTTAATTTTTTTCTTTTAAGCAAATACTACATGTGATGGAGATAAGGAATCAGAAGTTGAAGATGTTGAAACAGACAATGGTAACTCACCTGAAGATTTGAGGAAAGTAAGTTGAGTTACCATCAGAATAAGTTAGTGGACTGTTGGGAGGAACATAACTTTTAAAAACATTTCTGAAGTGATTTAAGATAATTTTGTTGTTGCAAGATGAAATTTCTTTTGACTCGTAGTAACTTGTGAGTTGGAACTTGTTTTTCAGTATATATTTTTATAGGGTATTTTTACTTCTGAATTTTCTTGTAGGAAATAATGATCGGTTTACAGTATCAGGCAGAGATTCCACCTTACCTTGGAGAATACGATGGTGATGAGAAAGGTAAGAAGACTTTTGATTTTGATTTTGATAATATTTGGTAGACCGTTTCCCCTAAAGATGTTTATTTAGTTATCTGATTATGTATGAGCCTTGGCAAAGATAATCTTGGCAAAGATAAATTTGGAGTCAGTGAAAGTTTGGGCCTGACTTAATAATATATCAAAATGAACTTTGAAGCTTGGAGAACCACTTCCTTCTCTGTACAGTGCTTCTTAGCCTTACAGGTATGTAAGGCACCTGCTAAAGTAGTGGGATGTCTCTGAGGGTGCAGCTGCTTGGTCTACATCCCACTATAGTAGAAGTGGGTAGAATCTTACCACCTGAGATAATCGGCTTGTTAAAGAGAAAATCCTCTTGGAAAGACAACTCTTAATGAGCAAAGAATCTAGAGGGAATTCTTTGTGACCCCTGAAAGAGAAGGTATTAGAATACAAGGATTCTTCTTTTGTATACCCCTACTTAAGTGTAGTCAGTTTTTTTGATATATCCCAGTTAATAGTTGGTTCTGAAAATGTGATGGAAAATAAAAATACAGGTACATTTCCGTAGCTGAAATTGGGAAGCTTGTAGATTTGGCCATGTGCATTTGACATTTTCCCTAATGAGTTTATTTGTTCTTGTGACATCATGGGACCAAAGCAGTATAGTGATACAACCCTTCCTGAATCTTTCTTCCTTTCCTTTGTTAGGTCATCCCCCCTTCAAAGGAAGGAAGGACTGGCTACCCTAGGGTTCTTAGCCTTTTCAGTCCTTACCAACAACATCTTCCTAAACTGCTTTCAAAGTGATATTGTCTCAGGGAAGCAAACAGTAGCTGATCATCTTCAGATCCCCCAGCCCCCCCCCCCCCCCCCCCCCAAATGCCACACAAACCCTGGAAGTCAAGTACATGCTCAGCAGCTGTTAGTTCTTAGATTAGACAATCGAGGGAGTCATCTCTCAGTTGTACACATTCAGGAGGGAAGGTATGGTAACCTTCTCTATCCTTGGAGGGAATAAACTCAAACTATTTTACCTCTTTTTGACCAAAGAGGTCAAAAAGAAACTGGTTCCAGAAATTTACATCAAAAGTCAGTCTTATTGTTTCATAGACACACTTTATTTTTTAACTTCCCTGCTCAGTGGGAGTGGTGATACCTGCCTGACAACAGTTGTGAATGAAAAGCACTTATCATGGTCCCTGGTACATAGTGAGCTTTCAGCAAATTATTTTATTACACACTTGAAGAATGCATTGCACTTGAAGCAGTGAGGTAAATACTTGGGGCATCTGTGTTAACTCTATTTTGTGAAGTAGAAGCTTTAAGTGTGGTGGAAATGTGTACATTGATAGAATATATGCCTTATTTGAGTGATCTGTGACTCATTAATATATCAGCTTCTTTAAGAGATTTTGGAAAGTTTACTTCTCTTACTGTTACCATTCTTTTTCATTTTTGATTAATTTGTTTCCTCCTTTAAATAAAATTCACCTTTTGGGAGGAAATCAGTAAAGTAAAAATCTCCCTTTCTTAGGTATTTCAGTATTGGCAGATATTTTGGTTTTTATTGTTGTTTGCTTTTTAAATTTGTTTGCAGTTTTAACCTGTATATAATCATCATAAAGGCAGGTAGGGAGTTGAAGAGAAAATTCCAGTGAGATTATTAAAGAATTTTCACAGGTTATTTTTAGCCCCTCATTAGGAGAATATAAAACCTCCCCTCTGAGTTTTACATTAGATTTCACTGGGCGTAGAAAACCTTCCCTATTGGATAGTAAATCCAACCAGCGAAAAAGCTACTTGTTATAGCCACTGGAACACTTGGCCCTTAATAAAGTTAAAAAAATTTTTTTAAACCTTTACCATTGAAAGACTCACCTTGCCAGACAATCAAATTGCTGGTGCCCTCAAAGTTAGTTGTCCCAGGGTGTAGCATATCAAAGAA
This sequence comes from Crocuta crocuta, assembly GCF_008692635.1. Lineage (NCBI taxonomy): Eukaryota > Metazoa > Chordata > Mammalia > Carnivora > Hyaenidae > Crocuta > Crocuta crocuta. The sequence continues at coordinate 4,219,498 of NW_027531877.1, read as the reverse complement.
GAGGAAGAACAGTTTGTATACGTCTATGAGTATGTTCATTATTTAATGTGTTAATGGGATTTTATCAGTGTATGAAAATGAAGACCAGCTGCTTTGGCGTCCTGGTGTGGTTTTGGAGAGCAAAGTTAAGGAGTACCTTGTTGAGACCTCATTAAGAACTGGAAATGAAAAAATAATGGATAGGATATCTGCAGGAACACACACAAGGGACAACGAACAGGTATACTTTAACTTTTGTTGAAACAGCAGCTTAGTCTCTTCCTGATTTTCTTATATTTGATTAAAATGTTTCTTACATGTGAACTGGATATCTCTTTTTCTGAAAGGTTTTTAAAACTTGGAAAACATATGGTTTAAAGTCCCAGGAGCTACTAGTGATAACCATCCCATATTGTTTCATGTCTTCTGGTCTTTTCTTCTATGTGTATGTACATATCTTAATTTGAATTACTTACTTTCCTTTGCCTTTGAGAATTCTTTAGTATCTCATTCCTGGTGATTTTACATATTCCATCCTGTAGCTAAAATATCATTTATTTAAATATTCTCTATGCTTAGACTTGTAGATTTTATTTATTTTTTAATTTTTAAAATGTTTTTTAAAAAATCTATTTCTGAGAGAGAGAGAGAGGGGAGAGAGAGAGAGAGACCGCATGAGCAGGGGAGGGTCAGAGAGAGAGGGAGACACAGAATCTGAAATAAGTTCCAGGCTCTGAGCTGGCAGTCAGCACAGAGCCCGATGCGGGGCTCGAACCCACGAACCATGAGATCATGACCTGAGCTGAAGTTGGACGCTTAACCGACTAAGTCACCCAGGCACCCCTAGACTTGTAGATTTTATAATAAAAATATTCTTTGGATTACTCTTGAACTTTATTCAGGAAATGTTTGAAAGTATGGTCTATTAAGATTGTATAAATTTGCTTTAGGAGCATCTGTCAAACTCTGTACCTATAGATGCAGAATACTCTTGAATGTATGTGGGATGGTGCTGGGAGTACTGCCTATTAAGTGTTATTTAGATGCCCTTCATTTTTGCCCTCTGATATAATTTTGTCCCTCTCATATACTTTTCACTCTGTATCTTTAGCCTAGGTGATCCTAACTGAAGTGAATATCCAGAGATAGCTGGACTCAGGCTTGAATTCCCAAGTAACAAAAAGAAGTCATAGTAACTGAATTTCAGAGTAGCTTTTCAATTGTCAAAAAGGATCCCCATTGGGTTTTTGTACTGATAATCCATGAAACTATAAATTAATTTTAGAAGAATTAGTGCCTTTAAAACATTAAACCTTCTAGTTCAAGAACATGGTCTGACTCTCCATTTATTTCACTTTTTTAATCACGCAAATATTTTTGTTTGGGCATCACATGCTTCTAATTAACTTAATTCTTCAATATTTTAAATACTTACATGATTTTAATTTTTTTGTAAATGGGATCTCTATTATAGTTGTATATTGTTAATGAAGAGAAATACTAATTTTTTAAAAACTTTTTTTCTCAAGCTGTTGAAACTAATAATTTTTCGGTTTTTATCAGGCTTTCTAGTCTTAAAGTAAGCATTAGTCATAACTCAGAGATGTTTGGTAGTGATAGTGATTTGAGGCCTGCTTTTCATGGAAGGTAATCATCTAAGGTTTTTACATTAGGAATAAAACCAGTGTGGTGCACCTGGGTAGCTCATTCGGTTAAGCATCCGACTTTGACTCAGGTCATGCTCTCCTAGTTGTGAATTTGAGCCCCGCATTGAGCTGTCTGGTGTTAGAATGGAGCCCACTTCGGATCATCTGTCTGTCTTTCTGCACCTTGCACCCATCCGTGCTGTCTCTCTCCCTCTGTCTCTCAAAAATAAACAAACATTAAAAAAAAGAATACTGGTGCTTGGTTTGATATAGGCTGTCTTTATTATAGTAAGGTAGTAACCATCTGCTTACAACTATCATAGTTTTTGTCTTTTTTTTTTTTTTTTTAATTTTATTTATTTATTTCTAGGAGAGAGAGAGAGAGACAGCGTGAGCAGGGGAGGGTCAGAGATAGAGGGAGTCACAGACTGAAACAGGCTCCAGGCTCTGAGCTGGCAGTCAGCACAGAGCCCGACGTGGGGCTCGAACCCACGAACCGCGAGATCATGACCCAAGCGAAAGTCGGACGCTTAACCGACTAAGCCACCCAGGCGCCCCTGTCTTTTTTTTTTTTAATGTGTATTTATTTTTGAGGGAGAGAGAGAAACACACACACACACAGGCTGAGTAGGGGAGGGGCAGAGAGAGAGAGAGAGACACGGAATCTAAAACAGGCTACAGGCTCTGAACTGTTAGTACAGAGCCTGATGTGGGGCTCGAACTAATAAACCATGAGATGATGACCTGAGCTGAGCCACTCAGGCACCCCTGTCTTTTTAAAATTAGAAATGGATACTGATTTATCAGATGTTCTTTTGGCAGCTAGATTGTTTTGTTTTTTTAAAGTTTTTATTTATTTATTTTGAGAGTGCACACAGTGGGGAGGGGCAGAGAGAGGAAAGAATCCCAAACAGGATCTGTGCTCTCAGCGCAGAGCCCATTGCAGGGCTTAAACTCACAAGCTGCAAAATCATGACCTGAACCAAAGTCAAGAGTCAGACGATTAACCAGCTGAGCCACCCAGGTACCTTAGCAGCTAGATTGTTTCTTAATGATTGTTGATTAATATCTTGTTTATTAACCTATTGATAAATTAATAAATTTACTAATATTGAGCCATCTTTGCTTTTCTTAAAAATTACTTCGGAAGTTGGAATATTATTTAACTTTCAGTTAGGTTCTCTCTGCTACAATTTGGTATATTTATAATTCCAAACAGATTTAATGAGAATAATTCTAATTTTTAAAAATTGACATGTTTCATAGTAGACCATGAGACTGTTATAAACCCTAGTCAATAAAGTACCCATCCTTCTCTTCCAGGCTAGCTGCTATTTTCTTTTATTGACACTCTTAAAGTCAGGGAATAGGTGATGTGAAGAAGACCATAATTCTGATTTTTCCCAACTGGAAAAATCATCTAAAATAGGGATTGCCCCAGCTCAGATGGCCTGACAATAAAAAATAAAAGTCAAGAGTGATACCGATGGGTGACTTCCCAGGAATAGAGTGAAAGTGAACAAACTCCTGGGATACTCGAGTCCATCACCGGGATAGTTAGTAGACTAAATGGGCAAACATACCCTCAAATGTCTTGTATATTTAGAGAGCATTTCAGACAATATTTGTCAGGACTCTCTGGTCCTGGTTTTTTTCTGTTTTAATGCTGTTAAGTGTGAATTTCTGGTAATTTTTATTGAATAGTTTTTTTCTTCCTCTTGTAGGCATTATATGAACTTCTCAAGTGTAACCATAATATAAAGGAAGCAATTGAAAGGTACTGCTGCAATGGAAAGGCATCTCAAGGTAAGCAAAGCTTGGGATCAAGAGAGGGAAATGATAGGGAATGCTCATTTGGGGACAAGCAAAGTATTGTAAAGGATGGAGCAGTCCTGTAACACTTTTGTAAGATTTATGTTCATCTTCATAGCGAATAATTGTTTCCTTTTCTTGCCCTCTATTTTTAGACGTACCAGAGATTGTTCAAATACAAATTAGTTACCCCCCTGTCACCTCCACTTTCTTGAAGAAATAGTTACAGAACAAAGCAGACCCCAGAGATGACAATATATCCAAAGTAATTAAAAAGAATGATTTTTATGATTTCATTGAGCAAAAAGTTGTTTTTTAAACTAAACAGGAAATGAAAAGAAGATTAAAGATAAAAAAGAAACATGTATAAAATATTCCATTATTACAAGAAGGATGTTTTTAGTAATCATGCAATAAAATTTTTATAGTGCTTCGGTTTTGCTTTGTGTGTGTCAAGGAAAATGGTTAACTTTAATTTTGGTCGTTTTGTTATTACATAAGTGAATTGCATGCACCATGGCTTTCATTAAGTATATAAAGAAATAATACTCTGTAATATTATATAAATGGTTTGGCAAAAATAGAAAAGCCAGAAAGAGTATGTTTAAACTTGTAGGTTGAGATAGTGTATTGGAATGTTTCCTTGTAGAAGTTGCTTTTTTAAGAAAATTAGTTTAAGTTCTTCTAATGTTGAGAACTAAATACTGTTTTTTTTTTTTTTTTCTTTAGTTCAAACTATGTTTTATCTTTATGGTGGACTACTCTTCATGGGGACTGGTCCCTAGTGTTTTTGAGGGAAGAACTCCAAATCTCCTCTGCTCCAGATAGATTTGAGTTTACTAATGTTAGCATCTTCTGGGAAGTTGAATGGGATTTAGTCTTTTGAGAGCACAGGCTAGCTCTTATTCCTATTGGATATCCAGACTGTAGCCCTCTGCAAAATGACTTTAAATAAATATATATTGATTACTTACAGTCTCTAATAAAAGCACTATGGTTTTGATATATAATAAAGCGCTTTTTTCCCATAAAGGAAATGACCTTTTCCCCTTAATTAAAAAAAAATGCTCATTGTTTAAAAAAATTAGAAAAACAATGAGTATAAATTATTTTTAAAAAACCCATTACATTCTTATTCTATCATGCAGAGAAAAAAATTCTGGGTTTTGTATTTTGGTATTGTAGATTTTTAAATATGATTTATAATGCGCATCCTTTTGGTAATCCTAACTGAAATCACTGGCATACAGAACTCTGNGTAAAGCCAATACTTTTTTTTTTTTTTTACATTTTTTTTTTAGAAGGAATGACTGCATGGACAGAAGAAGAATGCCGGAGCTTTGAACATGCACTCATGCTTTTTGGAAAAGATTTTCATCTTATACAGAAGAATAAGGTAAATTAGGCAAATTAGTACAGATTGCTTAGTAGTTACAATGAATATAAACAAATAAGTTATTTAGGTAGGAAAAAAAAGGGAAGAACTCGTTAGTGCTCTCCTGCCATTAACATTTCTTATATTGCTCTAAACATGACTAGGATTTGCCAAGGCCTGCTTCTGGGGATACTGATAGTGCATTCACCTCAACACATACACTTGTCATACTCCTAGAAAATGGATTTGCTTGGGATGCCTGGGTGGCTCAGTCAGTTAAATGTCCGCCTTTGGCTCAGGTCATGATTTTGTGATTCTTGAGTTTGAGCCCCATGTTGGGCTCTGTGCTGACAGCACGGAGGCTGGTGCCTGCTTCAGATTCTGTGTCTCCCGCTCTCTCTGCCCCTCCCCTGCTTCTCTCTCTCTCTCTCTCTCTCTTTCTCAAAAATAAACATGAAAACAGAAAACAAAATGGATGTACTATATTTTCCAGGTAGTCTTACTCTTTTACCATTTTCCTTGACTTTGATGTCTTTCTAAGCTATTCAGAGGTTTGTGGCCTCAAAAGTGTTCTCTTTAGCATCCAGAACTGCAGTTGCCCAAACACTGGTTACTAAAAGCAACAATGAATGTTCTGACAACACCAAATGCTGGTGAGGATGTGGAGCAACACGAATTCTCACTCTTTGCTGACAAGAGTGCAAAATAGTATGGCCACTTTGAAAAGACAGTTTCTTGGAAGACAGTTTGGTGGTTTCTTAGAAAGCTAACCATACTCTTCCCATATGATCCAGCACTTGTACTCATTGTTTTTTACCTTAAGGAGTTGAAAACTTATGTTCACACAGAAACTTCCACACAGATGTTAATAGCAGCTTTAGTCAAAATTGCCAGAACTTTGAGGTAGATGAATAAATATACTTTGAGAGGTTGATGGATAAATAGACTGACACATCCATTCGGTGGAATATTATTCAGTGGTAAAAAAGAATGAGCTATTAAGCCACAAAAAGACATGGGGGAACCTTTAAATGTGTATTGCTAAGTCAAAGAAGCCAATCTGGAAAGATTCTATACTGTATGATGTCAACTATATGACATTCTGGAAAAGGCAGAACTATGGGGACAATAAATAGATCAGTCGGTTAAAAATTTTTCATGGAGGGAGGGATGAATAGGCGCAGTACAGAGGATTTTTAAGGCAGTGAATCTATTTTGTATGATATTATACTGGTGGATATATGTCATTATATATTTGTCAATACCTATGTAATATGTAATACTGAGTGAACCCTAACGTAAATGATAGATCTTGGGTAATAAAGGTGTGCTGGTATAGATTCATTGATTGTAAGAGGTACTGTGGTGGTGGGGAATTGATAGTGAAGGGAGTTATGCATGTTTGGAAGCAGGAGGTATATGTGGGAACTTTGTAGTTTCTGCTCAAATCAGCTGTGAACCTAAAACTGCTCTAAAAAAATTCGGGGCGCCTGGGTGGCTCAGTCGGTAAAGTGACTGACTTTGGCTCAGGTCATGATCTCACAGTTTGTGGGTTCGAGCCCTGCATCGGGTATCTGTACTAACAGCTCAGAGCCTGGAGCCTGCTTCTGATTGTGTGTCTCCCTCTCTCTGTGGCCCTTTCCCACTCATGCTCTGTCTCTGTCTCTCTTAAGAATAAATAAAAAACATTAAAAAAAAAAACTGCTCTAAAAAGTAAAGTAGTTTTTAAAAAGTGTATGTGTGTATATTCTAGTAGTTTGGAATAGTTTTCATTTAAAAAAAGTTTTTTATTTTAATGTTTTATTTATTTCTGAGAGAGAGACACAGCGTGAGCAGGGGAGGGTCAGCGAGAGAGGGAGATACAGAATTCTGAAGCAGGCTCCAGGCTCTGAGCTGGCTGTTAGCACAGAGCCCAACCCAGGGCTTGAATCCACGAACCGTGAGATCATGTCCTGAGCTGAAGTTGGACGCTTAACCAACTGAGCCACCCAGGCGCCCCAGGAATAATTTTCATTAAAGTATGCTTTGTTTATTGTTACTATCTTTTTATCCTAAATGAACATAAGATTCTGAAGTGTTTAGGTGGGTAGGTCAATTTTTTCTGTCTTTTTCATTAATAAACTTTGTTTTTTTAGAGCATTTTCGTTTATAGAAAAATTGATCAGAAAGTACATAAGATTCTCATATACCTCCTTACCCCCCACAGCTTCCACTATTATTAATATCTTACATGAGTGTGATATATTTGTAATAATTAATGAATGAATATTGATATATAATTATTCACTGAAGGCCATCGTTTACATTTGGGTTCACTTTTTGTGTTGTATGGGTTCTGACCCCCGTGTACTGATATGTACCATTCCATGTATAATGATATCCGCTGTCATAGTATCATACAGCATAGTTTCCCAGACCTAAAAACCCCTGCACTCACCGTCTTCCACCCTATTCTTTCCCTCCCTGCAACCCTACTCCCAACACCTAGCTTTTTACTGTCTTTACTTTTTCCATTCAGAACGTCATAGGGTTGGAATCATATAGTATGTAGCCTTTATAGATTGGCTTCTTTGATGTAATAATATGCATGTAAGGGTTTCTCCATGTCTTTCCATGGCTTGAAAGTACATTTCTTTTTATCACATTTCTTTTTATCCCATTGAGTGGCTATACCATTTTTTCCATTCACCTGTTGGAGCACATCTTGGTTGCATTCAAGTTTTGATAGATACAAGCTACTATAAACATCTGGTTAAAGGTTTTTGACCTCTTTGGCTAAATGCCAGTGAGTGGGATTGCTGGATTGTATGGTAAGGGTATGTTTGGTTTTGTAGAAAACTTTCAAAATGTCTGCTAAAGTGGCTTTACCATTTTGTATTCGCACCAGCACTGAAAGTTCTGTTGCTGCACATCCTTGTCAGCATTTGTTGTTGTCAGTGTTTTAGATTTTGGGTGTTGTAATAAGTGTGTAATGTATCTTGTTTTATTTTGCATTTTCCTGATGACATTTGTAAGTGTAAAATGTGAAGCATTTTTGCATTTGCTCTTTTGCATCTGTATTAAGGAGGTGTCTGTTACAGAGGTCTTTAGCCTATTTTTTAATTGAGCGGTTTGTTGTCTTATCATTGAGTTTTAAGTGACAGTCCTTTATCACATAGGTGTTTTGCATATATTTTCTCCCATTCTGTGGCTGTCTTTTCATTCTGTTAACAGTGTCTTTTGCAAAGTAGAAGTTTTTAATTTTAATGAACTTCAGCTTAACAAATCATGCTTTTAGTATTACATCTAAAAAGTCATCATCATCCCCAAAGTCATCTTGGTTTTCTCCTATTTTATGTTCTAGGAGCTTTATAGTGTTGGACATTACACGTTTACATCTGTATTCCATTTTTAGTTAATTTTTGTGAAAGGTTTTAAGAACTGTGTCTAGTCTGTCTTCTCTTTTCCTTCCTTCATCCTTTCTTGTTTTATTTTTTGTTTTGTTTTTGATTTACTTGTGGCTCTTTGGTTGTTCTAGCACCATTTGTTTAGAAGACTACTTCACTGCATCACCTTTACTCTTTGTTAAAGATTAGTTGACTGCATTTGTGTGTGTCTATTTCTGGGCTCTCTGTTCTGTTGCATTAATCTGTATGTCTGTTTTTTCACTTGCAGCACACTGTCTTGACTCCTGTAGCTTTATTGTAAGCTTGAAGTTGGGTAGTATCAGGCCTCTAGCTTTGTTTTCTTTCAATATTGTATTGGCTATTGTATTTTTGTTTTGCCTTCCCATATAAACTTTAGAATTAGTATATAAACTTTAGAATTAGTATGTCAGTATTTACTAAATAATTTGCTGGGATTTTGACTGGAATTGCACTCAGTCTATAGGTTAAGTTGGGAAGAGCTGACATTTTAACAATAATGAGTCTTATTATCTGTGAACATGGACTATCTATTTAGATACCTTTAGATTTATTTAGATCTCTCATTTCTTTAATCATAGTTTTATAATTTTCCTCATATAGGTCTTGCATGTATTGGTTAAGATTTATATCTAAATATTTCATTTTGGGTATGCTAATGTAAATGGTACTGTGTTTTTAAATTTCAAATATCATTTGTTCATTGCTGGTATATAGGCAAGCAGTTGAGTTTTGCATACTGACCATGTATCCTACAGTCTTGTTATAACCATTTATTAGTTCTATGAGTTTTTTGTGGATTCTTTGGATTTTTGTTTATAGACAGGCATGTCATCTGTAAACAGAGACAGTTTTATTTATTCTCAATTTGTATGCCTTTTATTTTTTCTTCTTACTGCTTTTGTTAGATATTCCAGTATGATGTTGAATAGTTTAATGCCTTTTTGTATGTATGAAAATTTTGTGTTTTCTCAAAGATGAGATGAAATATTTAATTTAATGAGTAGATAAAACTTTTTTAAAGAAGGCTGGGTTGTTTAGGTCAAAATAAAACTTAAGTTTTTCAATGGCATAGGAAATTTATCGATTCATTCCATAGATAATTAAGTTCTACCATTTACTGCACATTGTTTTAAGTGCTAGAAATACATCAGTGAATAAGACAGGAAAGGTCTCTGTCCCCAAAAAGCCAGTGTTTGCCACAAAGGCTTATAGTTGTTGTTTATTGAAATATACGCTTTATTTCTTGGCTTAAAAAGTTTGTTCCTTACGTTATGCACTTATGTCATGATCACTAATCAGGGTAGAGATGCTGTGGGTACCTCATATGGTACCAATTAAGCAGTGGAGAAAATGTTTATTATGTAAGGACACAGAATTTTATCTGTTATGTTTGAACTCATACCTTTAGCTGTATATCGTTTGAACAGCCCTAGTCTGGATGTAGAGACACATTGGTGAGGGTCCAATTTTATTGTTTTTACCAAACTCGTGCAGCTGTGAACCAAACTCATGTTGAAGGAAAACACCCTACTTTTAGCTAGAAAATCATCTTAAAAAAATATATATATATATATATATATTTTTAATGTTTATTCGCTTTCAAGAGAGACAGAACCCAAGCGGGGGAGGAGGCAGAGACCGGGAAACACACAGTCTGAAACAGGCTCCAGGCTCTGAGCTGTCAGCATAGAGCCTGACATGAGGCTTGAACTCGGGGATGGTGAGATCACAACCTGAGCCAAAGTCTGACGATTAGCCAACTAAGGCACCCAGGCACTCCTAGAAAATTCTCTTAAATTGCAGAGAGAGTGCTGATCACTTTTCTAAGGGTTCTTAGTCTCTTAGAACCCTTTGATAATCTGATGAAGCTGCAGCCCTTTCCCCTAGAAAAGTGTACCTGCCTATAATTTGGGGATTTAATAGATGCCAATGAATCCCATTCATGGATCCCTCAGGGTTAAAGACACCTGCTACAGTCAGAATCACAGTAAGTGTTCAGTGAGGAAAAGTAAAGGTTGCCATTGTTTTAGGATTTTCAGGATCATTTCTGGATACACGTTTATTTTATAAACTAAAACATTCTGATTTAAATAACAAATCTTGGTCTTTTGAAGGTATCCTTATTATTAAATAGTATAAATATAAAGATATTTTTCTAACAAAATGCTTTTTGGGAGGATAGAAAATAAGACCCATGGGTTGAAGCTATAGCTCTATAGAGAAAAAAAAGAAAAGGAAAAAAATAACTAAAAATGGATTGGGTTTGTTGGTTTCTACTGAAAAATTCAACCTTTTTTTGTTAGGTGAGAACTAGAACAGTTGCTGAATGTGTAGCATTCTACTATATGTGGAAGAAATCTGAACGTTATGATTACTTTGCTCAACAGACAAGATTTGGAAAGAAACGATATAACCATCACCCTGGTGTTACGTAAGTACCATGGGGTTTATTTTAGAGACTTTTGTTTTAACTATGATATGCAGTCATGAAATTATTGTGGTATGTTTTCCAGGGACTATATGGATCGTTTGGTAGATGAAACAGAAGCTCTGGGAGGGACAGTAAATTCTTCAGCCTTAACTTCTAATCGACCTGAGCCTCTTCCTGATCAACAGCTGAACATTCTCAACTCTTTCACTGCCAGTGACTTGACAGGTAAAATGAGCATCTTTTTGTGTTCTTCAGGGGAAAATTGTGTCCTCTTTGTTTCATGACACAGGACCACTTAAACCATTTTCCATTTCTTTTTAGCTTTGACCAACAGTGTAGCAACCGTCTGCAACCCCACGGATGTTAATTGTTTGGATGATAGCTTTCCTCCATTGGGCAACACACCCCGTGGACAAGTAAATCATGTGCCTGTCGTAACAGAAGAGTTACTCACCCTGCCTAGCAACGGGGAAAGTGATTGTTTTAATTTATTTGAGACTGGATTTTATCACTCGGAGCTAAACCCCATGAACATGTGCAGTGAAGAGTCAGAAAGACCAGCTAAGAGATTGAAAATGGGCATTGCTGTTCCTGAATCCTTTATGAATGAGGTTTCTGTAAATAATTTGGGTGTGGACTTTGAAAATCACACACATCACATCACCAGTGCCAAAATGGCCGTCTCTGTGGCTGACTTTGGCAGTCTGTCTGCCAGTGAGACCAATGGTTTCATCAGTGCCCATGCTCTGCATCAGCATGCCGCCCTTCACTCTGAGTGACACGAGTGAGGAGCCCAGAGACAGTGGGTATGCAGTACCAGTAAACTTGAGGGAAGGATCAGGTTTGCTTAGTCTTTCACTGGAAGTTTGAACCTTTTTCACTATGACATCAGTGATGTCAGTATGTATAGAACTATATCTTGATTTATCAAGAGTATTTTCATTTTTCAATCCATAAATGTGGAAATGAACTATGATCAGCAGAGTTGGGAACTAAGACTGAACTCTGTGGTGCAGCTTTAAGCTCTGCTTATCTCTTCCTCATCCCCCAGTACCTCTTCTCCACTCCCTTCTTTTTCTATTCTTTTCTGTTCCCCACTGCCCTCACTCCCACTTTTAAAACCTGTAGACAGAGGCCACCGGCTCAAAACCAGCACAGATGTTCTGAACTGAATGGAGTGGCTTCTTTTCGTGTAAATTCCTTTTGCCGTAATGGATGCAGTGGAATAACAATGTTTACAGGTACCGATCCCAATCCCTGCTCAATGTAGCATTTTTTGGTTTTATTTTCTTAATTAAATAAAAGCAGGGGTAGGTTTCTTTAAACTGCACAAACATGCAAGGATTTTTTTAAAATGGAAACTTCTCTCATGTTATTCAACTAGAGCACTTCAGTTTACAAAACAGCAAGTCCATCTTTATGGAAGCCAGCACGAGGAACTGCGTGCAAATTATGAAGACGCTTGCTTGGATCCTGTATCAAAATTCTAGACCAGGGCTACCTTACACAGAATCTGCCATTTTACTGTGCGAAGAGTTCTGTGTACCTTCATTGATTGGCTAAAAATTTGGCTTTTAAAGATGTGGTATTCAGATGGGGTTTTGTCCACCATTGTCAAGATTATAATTGTAAAAATCATACTGGTCATTGATAATTTACTTTATCCTTAGGCAACTGACTTGCAGGACACAGTCTACAAAGCCTAGGATGTTGCCACTCAATGGTTTACATTTTGGGACACTTGTTAAGTTGTTTGTAGCACTGCAGTTCAAAGTGTTAATATTTTGGAGGGACTTCTAGATTTTACACTTAATGCAGTAGAACCTTGAAGTATATTTAAACTTTTTTTGTTTAGCTTGAACAGTTGGCAAGAAAAATGTGAGTTTCTGTCTATTGAAATAGAATGGTACTTTACCACTTTAAGTTTTAAAAAGTGATAGATGTTCAGATGCATCTCAAACTCAGTTTTATTTTTATTCCAGACATTGTGAATGAGAAGCCATTGTCAAAAACTTTGGCCATTTTTGCTCTATAGATATGCATCTTTAAGTTTAAAAGGTGAATTCACATGATATGTAATACAGTATTAGGATGTAATAAGCTTTGCTTTTATAGTTACAGTGGAATTTTGCTTTTTTTTTTTTTGCACCGTCTTAGTTGAAATTTTCAGTTTCTGCTAGTTGTGTTGCTTTGCAAAAAACTTAAATGTTTGGCTGCGTTGCTGATATTTGTAAGTATAAATCGCTTCAAGGTTGTGCTGATGAATAGATAGGTTGTAGTGACCTTAGTAGTGATGGAAAGGGAGGGTATTTATTATACAAACTGTGAACTGCAATGACATCCTTAGTTTTGGATGATGTGTATTCTTATTTTTGTTTGCAGCATTTTAATGAAGATTGCTTTGAAGTGTTTACGCAGTAGCATATTTACTATAAAATTTAGTTTAGCACAGTGGACAAAAGTAGTTAAATTAATAACTTAAAATCAGTCTTTAATTTATACATCTAAAGTCTAGCATTCCTGTATGCACACAGTAAATAATGGGTAGCCTGGGCTCTATGTTGCTTTCAGATATTTTTATCCAAGTTATCAGCTTCTTATTGCTGTGGTGTTGTGCTAAACTTTGAACCTTACTTCTTTTGTTAAAAATCAGTATACCTTTTATAATTTAGTAAGATACTGGCCATAATCTTCCATTGTTATAACTTTAATTTTCACTCTGGGTTTACAGTGGCTGGTTTGTATAAAATAATTTACACAAAGATGACTGAATGCTAATACCAGTTGCACTTAAATGAACATGCCCATTCTCAGTAGCTGATGCAGTAACATATTCAGTTTATCTATGCATTGCTGGGATCTTGATATAAGATGGAAACAGTGTTTCTTATCTAAAGTTTTGATTATCAGCAAGTTGAATGGACACTTTAGTTATTTAAAGATTTTTGACCAAAATCCAGAAAATGATATGAGAGAAAAATAAATTCCAGCTAGTTTAATAGATTTTTAAAAGTCAATCTGATTTTAGCCTCTTAGAGAGTGCTGACTAGCTGGTAACGTTTACTTTTAATTCCTTGTTAAAATGAGGCAATAATTTGCAAGATTTTTGTATATATATGTAAATTCTTCATATCTTTTTAGATCTAATTCAATATTTTCTGACTGCTTCCGCCATGTATAATACCATTTTTGTGCATGCTTGATGTGACATTCATAAATTGTACCACTATGACTTTATCCATGTAAAATAGCTATTTATTGAATTTTCTTTTAAAAGCTGATTTACTGGGTTTTGTTTTCTCCAGTTAAGCATCTTAACAGAGAATTTGTTACTGTTTATTAGAAGAATTGCGTTTGAGAGCATGAAAATAACTGATTTACAATTTTATGAAGAAACAATAATGCCTTTATTAAGTGTGAAGCACAATTCTTATAACAAACTGTGATAAATTCTTTTGTTTTCTTTTGCCGCATTATTTTCTTATGAACAAACCAAAAATCCATGGTGAGCAGTTGCATTGTTGGCTGATGTATCTTTTATGTACAGGGAATTTGAAGAGGACAGCAGATTCATTTAGAAGTGTAACTGGTGCTGTGATTATAGCAATACTTTTGTTAGTCGTACGTCATCTTTTCCATGCGAGCTTTTTAAATGTTTAGTTTTCCTCTTGTCATGGTCAACTGCTGAATTTACTTGAAGGGTGTAGAATACTGTTTAAACAATACTAAAGTGTGTACAATTAGGTCAAAGAATTGTGCAATTGTTTCCTTTTAATTTTTAAAATTGAGGGTCATAAATATTTGAGGACGTCAGATCTAATAGAGCATAGTGATCCTATTTAATTTAACCAAAGTCTCTAGTGAATATTTCAACTTTGAATGTAAACTAATGAATAAACCTGACCACCAAGGAGATTGTTTGCCCAGAGTTTCAAAGCACATTGTCTACAAATGGAAATTGAAATAATTTATAAAAATATTGACATTACTATGTTTTTTAAAAAGTTCTTAATTTTTTCACTAAAAGGAGGAAGGTATTAGTTTTATTGTTAAATATGGTAGATATTAAAATTCCTCTTAGATGACCAGTGATTCCAATTGTCCCAGTTTGAAATAAGTACCCTGTGAGTATGAGATTAATTAGTGACAATCACAACAAGTTTTAGTATCAGATGTTCAAGAGGAAGTTGCTATTGTTGCATTGATTTTAATATTTGTACATAAACACTGATTTTTTTGAGCATTATTTTGTATTTGTTGTACTTTAATACCTGGTGTACAGTTCCAGAAATAAACATCTGGAAATCTTTTTTTTTCTTGGTTCGTGTGAGTATTTGCCACAATTAGATTTTTATTTAATGAATCTTAAGCTATAACTCATGGGACATGGGTAGAGATTTAACCACTGTTCAGTTGGTTTTTGAGGTAGTAAATAAGATATTCGATAAGTGACAAATGGTAGATAAAATAAGTTTTCTTTAAATCTTCTATAACAACTTCTACCTAGGATAAAACAGCCATCCCAAAGTGAGGCTGGCTTATTGTACTTTTAATTCGGGAAATATTTGTTGAATGTCTGTTATGTTTCAAACAGTGTTCTAGGTTATTGTCTTTTAGGAAGGAAGACATGATGTCTATTATTCTGTTGTTATTTGACAGAATATATTTATGGTAAACTCGTCTTTTTTATCCATAGTATACATAGTTTAGTAGACTCTAGAAATATCTTTCTTAAACCTTCATTTTTCCAAGCTGAAGATCTCATCTTAGCCAAATTTCACAAGTTTGTTTCCATATTTCATTTCTTCTGAGCAGAGCTTTAGCTAGTTCTTTTTTTTTTTTTTTTTTTTTGGTTAGGGGGGGGGGGGAGGGGGGGGGAGNTTTTACTTTTGTTGGTTTTTTTTTTTTTTTTTTTTTGAGATAGAAGGGGGAGGAAGGGGAGGGAAGGGCAGGGAAGGAGAGAGAATCCCAAGCAGGCTCTGCACTGCCAGCAGAGAGCCAGAAGCGGGGCTGGATCCCACGAACTGCAAGATTATGACCTGAGCCAACATCAAGAGTCTGATGCTCAACCAGCTGAGCCACCCCTGCACCCCTGGTGCATTCTTAATATGCAGTGATCAGCTAGCACATAAGGTCCAGATTTCGTGCAAGGGCACAAAGAGGATAAAATGAAAGCAAAACACTCTTGACTCCTCTGCTCTGGTTACTTGTCTAAAATCACATTCCTTTGTGCACAGACGCCACAGAGCGTTCATGTTCAGAGCTCTCTGGTGGACACATACACATTAGTGCCTTCAGGTGGAGACTAAGCACAAATGTTTTCAATCCAGCCAACCATGCGGCCAAGTACCATGTGAGAGCTACAAAGTACTTGAGGCTTTTAGGGGAGGGAAGAGAGCCTTGTGGGAGCAGAATAATCTCTCGTGATTTGTAGACTTTATCCTTCTTGGCCATAATTTTCATCAATGATAGGCTTTGAGCTTGCTGCTTCTCTAACTTCTCAAAGGCCTGAGAGCATCTGTAAGTTGCATACTTCATTATGTACACTGGTGGAACATAATCAGTGTTTATCATTTCCCCTCCAGGTAGGTGTTCTCTAATCCTTAGAGTCTGTTTCTGTGTCTGTGTGGGTTCTCTGACAAAACTGTGTACTAGGGCACTGTATTCATGGTTCTAGAGGAGTGCTCATGTTTTTCTATGTTTAATACATTAGTTGACATTTACTTTAGAGAGACACACAGGCTGTTGTGTAACTCAAATTTGATGAGATGCTTGTACAAAGGTAAAGGTGACGCTGCTACAAAGTTTGTTTTTTTTTTTGGTGTAGAACTCAAAAGCATCTCATAAGCATGTCAGAAATGAAATCAGTCATTTATAAATCTAAAAAGAATTTTAGTAAGAAAAATACAACATGGTTTTTCTGTTTTAAAGTGTCATTGTTACATTAAAATAATTTTCACCCCTCCAGTGGAGACCAAGTCATGATACTAGGTGAGCTTTATACTCTCACCATGAGCATTTTATGAGTGAATCTCCCGGGACCCTTCACCTAGTCGGTATTCACTAAATGTTTGATGACCTAAATTACTCTTAAAATAATGGTGACTTTGCCCCTAGCTTTTAAAGAAAGACTTTTAAAGGCAAAAGTTGGAAGAATGATATAAAGAATAACTCAGATTGAACTGACATTTTACCATATTTGATCTCTTTGTGTATAACATGTTTTTTTCCTGCACTAATTTTAAAAAGTTACTGACATTGCCAGAGTTCACTACTAAAACCTTCAGCCCACCTAGTATGTCCACAAGAGTTAGTATTTCTGTATTTTACATAAGGTTCTGGATAACAGGGTCTTCTTGGTCAAGTAGATTGGCTTTTTTTTTTTTTTCTTCAAAAAATAAGATTAGTTCTCCCTGGTTTTCAGGATCTTGCTGACGCAAAAGACAAAGGAGGCTGAGAAAAAGAATCAGATCCTGTCACAAATGTACATTGACTATCTGTACATAATAAATCTGATAGAGAAAAAGAAGGAAAGTGTAATGGGATGTTTCAGGGCTGGCACCTGGGTGTTGTAAATTTCAGTACGCTAGTTGGGCAAGGTGGTGGAGGATATGAAGCATGTGGCTCTCCAGGGGAAGACCTTTGTAGGCACAAAAAGCTCATGCAGAAGCCCTGAAGTGTGTGTGTGTCCAAGAGGTTCAAGGAGTGGGAAGGAGGCAGATGTGCCTGGGGTGGAATGAGCAGATGAGATCAGATGTAGTGAATGGCTATATCCTATATGTGAAGGACTTTAGCATTTATTCCACTATATGAGGAGTAATGAGAGGGTTTTGAGCAGAGGTGGATGAAGATCTGAGTTACATTTACAAGAACCTCTCTTGGTGATCAATTCTGTAAAGATGGCAGGAGTGGAAACAGAGAAGGCAATTAGGATGCTACTGAAATTGCAGTAAACTGAAGAAAGTTGTTGATGTAGCAGTTAAGGTGGTTAGAGTCTAGTTTTACAGGTTCCATGTTAGGATTTGAGGAATGCAATAATAATACCCTGCTCTGCATCCAAGATTGAAACTGAGAGTTGGATGCGGGAGTCAGGTTGGAAATCAGGGAAGGATTATGAATGAAACTGGAGAATGTGGCTTCAGAGTTGTAGCCAGTTCAGCTTATTCATACTCCCATCTCTGAACTATTAGACTCTCACTAGCTGTGCAGAGAGACAACCAGGGTACTATATCTGCGGGCAGAGTCCACAGAAAAGGAAACGGGTCTGGGCCATGGGTGCCTACTTCTCCTCCAAAGATAACCTCAGAAAATCATTCTTCCTCCAATGGGTAGAGACACGTGAATGGCTTAGGCAGGTAAGTGTCTGACTCTTGGTTTCAGCTCAGGTCATGATCTCACAGTTCATGAGTTCAAACCCTGTACCAGACTCCATGCTGACAGAATAGAGCCTGCTTGGTATTCTCTCTTTCCTTCTCTCTCTGCCCTTCCCATGCTTGCGCGCACACACACTCTCTCCCTCTCTCTCTGTCTCAAAATAAAAAAAAGAGAATGAGGAATACGTGTTCCTCACATCACCACTATCTTTTGACTATATTTCCACGCTAAAATAATCTCTTTAACACTCTTTCAAGATTTGTGTGTGTGTGAATGTTCAACAAGAGAAGTTCCAATTTTCCCTTACCTAGCTAAAACAATTCTTAAATTACACACACACACATACATACATACACACACACACAATTAACTCATGGCAACAACATATAATTTTGGCTTTAGTTTATAATATAAAAATACAGTTTTTACAGAAGTTTATACACATCAACAGTGCAAGAATTGGTGATGACTTGGTTAAAATTTTATAAACCACCACACAAATACAAAATAAAAGAAAAATTTTAATTTCAGGCAGTAGGTTTTAATTTAATCAGCTACTGTGTATTTAGGTGAAAACCAATTACAGTTGTAACTGCATTACAAACTTGAAATTGTAATGAAGCAAATAGCTTTTAATATAAACACATTAATATCAATAAAGACCAAAGATTCCCACTCCAATTAGGCATCAAAATATTTGTTCTATAGGTGGAATTCAGAGATAAAATTAACAACAAAACATTTAGTATAAATAGTTGAGTAGAAAACCTAATTTCTAATTCATAGTTAGCTGACAATTGTATAGTAGTTTGAAAAAAGCTCTTCTCCTTGTTTGATGTCCCTGAGTGCTACAAGAATGACACATCGAAGAGGGCTGAAAACAAAAAGAATACACAAAATTTAGAAGGATTAACAAATCCAAGGTCATATTTTTAATACAACCAATTCAGGTGTTATAGCACAATTTTATTCAAATTCCTTACTCTTGTCTTAGTTATTTGATTTCCATGAGGAAATAGTTTTTAGCCCTGATGGAGTTATTTTAATTTTTTATTGATGGAGTTATTTTAAAGTACATTATGTCTATTCCACATCATTTTTAAAAAGACCACAAATCAGTAAGTTTATACACCTGACTACTACTTCTGAACATGTTGTTTTTATGTTCAGGCCCCCCACCTGGCATCACAAAAAGCATTTTAAAATAAAATTTATTATAGTTTAACATTTTAAAATTAATTTGTATCTTTGTATTCTGCAAAGATGGAAACATTACTTAAAATTAATTGGAATTAAAAAAATACTTTTATGGTCACCGTAAGACATAAGTAATCTTCAATGTTTCTGCTCAGTCAACTTTTCCTGTAATGACATTATGCTCCAGAGTATGTAGCTAAAAAAACCCAAATTGTTAGATATACAAACATACACACATATAGAGACAGAGTATGTATCAAGTACAGAGAAGAGTCAAAATTTGTTTTGTTTTTAGAGACAGTGGAAGTGGGAGGGGAGGAGGGAGAGTGAGAGAGAGCGAGGGAGAATCTTAAGCAGGCTCCATGCTCAGTGTGGAGGCGCCCAGTGAAGGGCTTGATCCCATGACCCTGGGATCATGACCTGAGCCGAAATTAAGAGTTGGACGCTCAACTGACTTAAGCCACCCAGGTGCCCCCAAAGAACAGTCTAAGTTTTAAATCTCATCCATCTTAAAAGGACAATTTAATGGGGCCCATACAAAATGAAGTTTGCTAGCAAATTGGCAGCTCAGTGACATGGCATAAAGATTATATCTTTCTAGAGCACTGCTAATAAAGAACTCTACAGAATTACTTACATTTAGAAATTGTTACTTGAATACTTTCAGACATTTGACTTATTGAACAGAAATCTTACATTAAAAATATGTATCTTTTGGGGCGCCTGGGTGGCTATGTCAGTTAAATGGCCACTTGGGCTCAGGTCATGATGTCACAGTTAGTGGGTTAGAGCCCCACATCAGGCTATGTGCTGACAGCTAGCTCAGAGGATGGAGCCTCTTTCAGATTCTGAGTCTCCCTCTCTCTCTGACCCTCCCCTGCTCATGCTGTCTCTCTCTCTCAGAAATAAATAAAAAACATTAAAAAATTTTTAAAAATATGTATCTTCTGAATATTTACTTTTTTTTCTTTTTTTTATGTTATTTATTTTTAGAGAGAGAGAGTGAGCAGGGGAGGGGCAAAGAGAGGGAGAGACAGAATCAGAAGCAGGTTCCAGGCTCTGAGCTGTCAGCCCAGAGCCCAACAGAGGGCTCAAATCCATGAACTGAAATTATGACCTGAGCCAAAGTCAGGCACTTAACTGACTGAACCACCCAGGCACACCTGATATTTCCTCTTTTTTTCAGTATTAAGTTTCCAAACCTAATAGTGAAATGAGCAAAAGAAAGAATAGTGTAATTTGGCCTTTTTCTTCAACTGGGTATTCTTAAGTGAGATGAAGAACATAATCCTTAAAATGATTAAAATAAAAATGTATTTGAAGATTGTTTTAAATAGAGGACTACAGAGAATAAAAATGGGTAAATAATGATAAATGGGTAATAAGCAGCAGAATGAGCTAAGTTCAAATAAGCCTACATTAACACATTAAGGTATGATGAAAATCAAAACTTAAGTTACATTTTTTTCCTAAAAAAAATTACTCCAAGTTCTATATAGCTTTTTCTTGGAATATATACATATATATACACACACATATATATTTAAGTTTATGTGCTTATTTTGAGAGGACACACATGAGAGGCAGAGAGAGAGAGAGAGAGAGAGAAAGAGAGGGTGAGAGAGAGAGAATCCCAAGGAGGCTCCACACTGTTACTGCAGAGCCCAATGTGGGACTCAAACCCACAAACCGTGAGATCATGAGCTGAGCCAAGAACAAGAGTCAGATGCTCAACCGACTGAGCCATCCAGGTGCCTTGGAATATATATGTTTTTTGAGTACAGCAGCAGACAGGGGATAGGAGAAGACTAACCTTTGTTTGTCACAGCTGTAGGCAATGTTTGGAAGATACTGCTTTAGTTCTATAGGGAAAACTGCAGGCACATTAAATTCCTGGTAACAGACATTAGCTGCTCTGTCTAGGAACAAGTATATATTAGAAATAGTCATTTTAGAAAAGGTCATAGAAAACAGAACTAAATTATAATACTTGGTGTGTCGTTTTCTAAATTATTAGAACATGCTCAAATTAATCATCACTATTAGATTCCAGGCATTACTAGATTATGTATGTTTTATTATCTACTTTTTGAAGATTAGAAAGCAGAGGCTCAGAAAGGTTGAAGGTTAAGTAGAAGAGTCAGGTTTCAAGTTCATATCTCCCTAACACCAAAACCTATGCTAATGTAGCCAGATCAAACTTATATTTTTGGGAAAGGCAAGCCCTAGAGAAGGTAAATGACTCACAAACGTAGCAACAGAAAGGGGATACCAGTCTAGTTTAAGCTACAAGTTTCTACTGAGGCCATGACAAAATGATCACTAATGCTCTCTCTTTGTTTAACTATTAAAAAGTGCTAAAATAATAATTATCAAAAGAGCATTTACCAGTTACCTATATGTACTGCAAAACCAGAAGAAAAATAGTAAATTAAAGAATTCCAATTAATGTATATCATTATTTTCCCAAATTCTTTGATATCTGATCTCTCAGTAGTATGGTTTACTCACAGGCTTTGAATAGCTGAGATGTTAAATTTAACTGCTTCTGGCACTCAGTCATATGGCAAAGGAGGAAAATTACTACTGCTGTATTTATATCTTGTCTCACAAACCCATGAGTCCAACTTACCATTTGAACAATTGTTGACATACTGTCCTACAGCGAGTGGATTACAAATTTCTGATGTTAGCCATGTACTGTCACTCATTTTTAAAGGACCAAGTCGATCCCTCCCATTGCAGGATCTGAAACAGGTGAAAGCATTAGCTAAGGGATTGTTCTTTTATGTCTTACAATAAAATACAAAAGTACAAAATTAACCCTAGAACTGAACAAGTCCAATTTCTCTTAAAAAAAAGTTTTGTCTAGTCAATAGGGCAACTGAGTTGCCACTTAGCAGCTGTCTAAATAGATTTTTATTTAAAGTGAAAAGGCCAGGGTCATGGCCATTTTGCTGTGGTTCTGTGTCCTATCATTATGTTTGAACACGGGCACTAACTTACCTGTATACGACTTTTGATATTCCTTTGTCATTTCCATCAATGAGTACGCCATCCAGGCATCTAAAAATAAATGGATTTCCAATAGACTGGAAAAAGATTGGCTCATACTTCTGATATACTGTACCTATTATGAAAGAAGATAAGGACATAGCAACATGTAAAAATTATTAACGTCATGGTAAGAACCTTTCTCGGGAACATAAACATAACATGAAAGAAGATAGTTTACTTCCTCTACTTTTTTCTAATATTTCACCTCCAGTCTAGATTATCACATTCTCTTTGGCTACTTTTTCCCTTTAAAGAATCCCCAAAAGTAAAAGGAGCAGAGGATCAACTTGTTCACAGAGCCAAAGAAAATGTGACTATTTTGATTAATTAAAATGTGAACACCACATTTGAGATTCAGCTTTACAAAGTTATGGGGCTTTTTGTTTTGTTTTTGCTTTTTAAAATACAGTGTGACTTGACATCTATTAGAAAGTCTTTTGGGTGCCTGGTGGTTCAGTGGTAAGCGTAGACCTTCTGCTCAGGTCATGATTTCATGGTTGTGAGTTTGAGTCCCACATCGGTGAACTCAAGACCTGCTTCGCTTCAGGTAAGCTCAAGCCCTGCTTCAGGTGAGCCGCGTTTCTCTCTGTCTCTCTGTCTTTGCCCCTCCAGGGAATTCTCTTTCTCTCTGTTCCTCACTGACTTGTGCCCCACCTCTCTCTCTCTCAAAAAAGTCTTTTTTTAAGAAATTTATTTTGTTAATAACCAATAACATTCAGGTTGTTTTGTTAATAACCAATTAAATAACATTCAGGTTGTTTCTTTCACTAGCAATAGAAGAAAGGAGAAAAATAGTATTCACTGGGTGCCTCCTATGTTATGGGCATCCTCATCTATTAAATTTATTTTAGTATTAATTTGTTAGCAGCTCCTTCTCTTTAGTCTTTACAGTTAGGTTAGTTGTGTAGGAGGAAACCAACTATTTTGCTTAGGGGTGTAAAATTAGAAAAGAGTAGAATGACATTTTGAAGACATATGTCTGAATTAAACATTCACAAATAATGTAATCTTAGTTTAACAAATAACATACCCTACTGAGCATTCTAGTCAATGATCTTTTTGCAAAGAAGCTGCTTTACTTTCAAAGCATAGAAATGACAGGAAAGTCTTTATTCACTGATTTACGGGTTTAAATTCTGTCATTCCTGTTTTAATCCGTACTATTTTTACCTTTAGTTGTCAATTATGTAAGCCAACTAACTTATTCTCTAGTGCTTTCTAAGTAATTCATCTAATCAAAGTAGGCATACTATATTCTAGATTTAACCACTGACTACAGAAATTTCCTTAAAGTGCTTTTATCCAAACACATACTCAAAGATGCTAACACATAAACTAATTTACAGTTATTTTCCAAATCAGGATTTACAATTGTATAAAAGTCTCAGTTTCCAATTCAGCCCCTTACTCAAAGGATTATAGGAATATTGTGTTGAACTTATATTAATTGATAAATAGGAAACTCTCGGCAAAGCACTAATTGTGCCATTACCAGGATACATAGATACAACCGCGCCTTTTGGTACCAGTCCTCTGGAAACGAAGACACCTTTTCCAGCAGAAATCAACGAGCTAGTTGCTCGGACAACACTGAAACCCATTGTCTTATAAAGAATTTCTTCTGGTTTAAAGATATTTTGCTGTTGATGTCTGTATTCAAGCAGTTTCACCCTTGGATGTTGAACTGACAGTAGATCATGATATTTTGATTTAACAGTTTCTGGAAGCATACTCAAGATATCTGATTGCTTATTGAAATCATTAATGAAAAGAGCCTGGAAAACTTTCAGTAATGCTCCTAGGACATCTTCATCTGAGATAACTTTGTCTTTGGATTCCTCTGGAACATATCGGAGGGTCCTGAAAACAGGAAAAATTTCCATTCACTATCCTTCAAGTGATTAAAGTCAGGCTTCATGCCTTCAGGTCTTCTGAGTTGCTGGGCTTAATGACGATTGTTCCCATGTGTGTGAAGGGCATAAAACTAAAAAGTTCAGAAAAGAGTTGTTTGGGGATGGTTATAGTTACCTAACTCCCAGCAACACCTACCCAAGTTAGCAATAGCCAGTTATCTGTGAAAGGTTCTATCTGTACCAAAAGCTGTTGGGTCCTTACATTCATTATCTCATCTTTGCAGACAGGGAAACTGAGGCTTGATGTTGGGGAACTTGCCCAAGATCCGAAAGCTGTTTAGTGGGAGAGCCACAGCTGAAACAGAAATCTTCCTCCCCCTACATCCATGGCAGTTAAGGGAATATCACATAAGAATCCTCATATTGCAAAGGCTCTTTTTATAGGCATATAATTTCAAAGACAAATTTAACATTATATACTTTGTCACATTCTCTCCCGGGAGTACTTACTTCTTTAACGGCTGCATCATTTTTACTTGCATAATGGTAGTAATTTTACTTCTTGACAAAAAGTCTTTTCCGCTAAACAACACTATAGTAATCACGGCCCTGAATTCACGTTTCCGCGGTATGAAACTTTGGAAAAGCTCTTTGGTTATTAACTAGCCTTCAGCATTGCTCGTTTTGCCTATTTAAGTGAGCATTAGTGAGCTTCTTCCAGATCACTAGCGCGCCACTTACTAGAACCGGAATTAACACTGACTCCACCGCCACCCACTCAAGTAGATTCCTTTCTTCAGGCATGGACCATTCTAAACCCAACACTCGGAAGCGTTTTTTGACATTCTGCTTGTTTTTCTGCGTCAGCTAGTGTAAGCTGTCATCCTCACATCCAAGCCGGGCTGCTTTCAACAGATAAACTACGGAGCTGTGAAAATAAACCTCGGTTTGTCTTTTCTGAGGAACTTCTAACTATGCCCTGGCGGAGAGAAGGCCATGCACCCTCACGCTGTATGAACTTTGTTCTTTTTCAAAAGTTTCTATTTTTTGCCAGGACAGAAGCACCCGTCAGCGAA
>NW_027531877.1:4180019-4193692 GCF_008692635.1 Crocuta crocuta | reverse complement strand
GCCTCACGTCCCACCCTCCTAGGACTCCCCACCCTCGTTAGAATGCCAGCTGTCTTCGGACTCCGCCCACTTCGGGCCCGGCCCCACTTCAGGTTCTACCCACTACGGGCCCGCCCACGTCGGGCCCCTGGGCCGCCTGAGGCTCCGCCTCCCAGAGACTGCCGCTTTAAGGGCCGTCCGCCGGAGACCCCGCCCACTACGGGCCCACTTGCCTAGGGTCCAGCGGCCCCGGCGGCTTCTTGGGGCTGAGAGGCGTCCCTGGTGTGCCGGCTCTCCCTCTCACCTCGGGTTGTGGTTTAGGTTCAGCGCGATCCAAGGAACGAAGCGGTACTTGTAACGGCGCCATCGCTGCCACAGGCCCCGCAGCAGGCGGCCCGGCATGGCTGTCCCGCGGCGCTCTGACGGGGACAGCCCGGGAGAGGTGGGTTGCAGTCTGGGGCCCGCCCTGGCCCGGGGAGGAGCGGAGGCCACGCCGTCCCGCCCCTCTTCGGTCTCCTCCTTCAGTGCCGCGCGCGGTGGCCGAGGTACTCCCTTGGATCCTGTTGCCGGTGGCCTCCGTGCCTCAGCTTTATTGACCACAGCTGGCCGAATCCTGGGTGCGTAGAGCTGAGGGACGCCCTCTATTCCACTCTCCTTGTAGATTTGCTCGTGTATTTGCACACACACCCGCCCACTTGGGACAAGTTCAGACCACGCTTAGAGTCAGTGGATGCAAACTACAAGAATCTCTCAAATCAGTAGGTGTTTAATAATAATTTATGGGGTGCATGGGTGGCTGAGTTAAGCCTCCGACATCAGCTCGGGTCATGATCTCACCGTTGGTGGGTTCAAGCGCGGGGTAAGGCTCTGTGCTGACAGGCTTGGAGCCTGGAGCTTACTTCAGATTCTGTCTGTCTGTCTGTCTCTCTCCCTCCCCCTCTCTCCCTCTCCCCCTCCCCCGCTCGCACTCTGCGTCTCCCTCTAAAAAATGAACAAACATAAAAAAAGTTATCTGATGTGTTTTTTACCACTCTTATTTCTTAGTGCTTGTATACCTGTGTATATTCCTACAGAAGATCATAGAAATATGTGTGAATGTTTTAAAGCTACAACCATCCGCAACTTCTTTTAGTCAAAAATGTATTTTGGAGTTTTCCCATGTTAGCTTGTATATTTCCACTTTATTAGTCCTTCTGAGGTTTTAACATCAAGTTTATTATTTACTGTAATTTTCTGGTAAGTATACTTTATGAGTTTAAAAATTTCTAGTTGTGGTTTGTAAAGAATTTTTGTTTTAATTCTAAGTTAATGAGTATCACATGCTTTTCTGTGCTCTTTTCTGAGGTGATCCCATAATTTCCCTATGTTCTTCTGTTAGTGTATGAATTATAATGGCACATTGTCAAATGGTGTTTACACACATGCTTGGATTTTTGAGACAGCTAGATAGTTCTGAGTAACACATTGGTCATACCCTATAGGTTTTTATTTGCTTTAGTTGCCTCACATTTATTTCGAAGTGTGTTCTAAAATTTTCAGTGTCATGGCTTGTTTGTAGTTTGTTTTCAGGTTTTGGTGTTAGGCTTATGCTGACCTCATAAAATGTGTTGAGAAGCATTCTCTTTCCCTCTACTTCTGAAAAATAAACAAAAATTTGTATAGGAATGCTGTTATTCCTTCCTTGAATGTAGATAGAATTTACCAGTGAAGCCATTTGGGCTTGTAGTTTTCTCTGATAATGAATTCCGTTTTTAAAATTTAAGTACAGTTGTCATACAAAATTAGTTTCAGGTGTACATAGTGATTCAACATTTATATAGATTAGTAAGTGATCTCCATAAGTCTAGCTACCATCCGTCATCATACAAAGTTACAAGTTTTGAAATAGCAAGATTTCATTTTTTATGGCTGAGTTATATTCCATTGTGTATATTTATACCACATGTTCTTTATCCTTTCATCTATTGATGGGCACTTAGGTTGTTTACATATCTTGGCTATTGTAAGTAATGTTGGAGTGAACATGGGATGCATACATCTTTTCAAGTTAGTGTTTTTGTTTTCTTCCCAGCTATGGAATTGTTGGATTGTATGGTATTTCTGTTTTTAATTTTAGGGGGGAACTCCAGACTATTTTCCGCAGCTGCACCATTTTGCATTCCTATCAGCAATAATACAAGGTTTCCCTTTTCTCTGCATCTTTGCTGACACTTTTTATTTCTTGTCTTTTTTTTTTTTTTTAAAATATTTTATTTATTTCTAGGAGAGAGAGAGACAGCGTGAGCAGGGGAGGGTCAGAGAGAGAGGGAGTCACAGACCGAAACAGGCTCCAGGCTCCGAGCTGGCAGTCAGCACAGAGCCCGACGCGGGGCTCGAACCCACGAACCGCGAGATCATGACCTAAGTGAAAGTCGGACGCTTAACCGACTAAGCCACCCAGGCGCCCCAATTTTCTTGTCTTTTTGATACTAGCCATTCTGACAGGTGTGAGGTGATATCATTGTGGTTTTCATTTGCATTTACTGAAGATTAATAATGTTGAGTAACTTTTCATGTGTCTTTTGGCCATCTGTATGTTTTTGGAGAAGTATGTCTATTGAGGTTCTCTACCTGCTTTTTAATTGTACTTTTTTTAAATTGGTTGTTTGAGTTCTTGATATATTTTGGACATTAACCCTGTTTTATTAGTTGCAAATGTTTTCTCCCACTTAGTAGGTTGCCTTTCATTTTGTTGATGTTTTTGCTTCACTGTGCACAAGTTTTTTAGTTTGATGTGGTCCCATTTATTTTTACTCTTGGTGTCCTTGCCTGAGAATGCAGATCCAAAAAAATATTGCTAACACTCATGTCCAGGAGCTTACTGCCTATGTTTTCTTCTAAGAGTTTTATGGTTTTTGGTCTTACATTTAAGTATTTAACCCATTTTGATTTAATTTTCTATGTGGTGTTAAGAAAGTGGTCCAGTTTAATTGTTTTGCACATAGCTCTCCAGTTTCTCCAGGACCAAAGTACTGAAGAGTCTGTCTCCTCCTCATTGTATATTCTTATTTTCTTTATTGAAAATTGACTGCATAAGGGGTGCCTGGGTGGTCCAGTCGGTTAAGTGTCCGACTTCGGCTCAGGTCATGATCTCACGGTTCTTGGGTTCGAGCCCCGCATCGGGCTCTGTGCTGACAGCTCAGGGCCTGGAGCCTGTTTCAGATTCTGTGTCTCCCTCTCTCTCTGACCCTTCCCTGCTCACGCTGTCTCTCTCTCTCTCAGAAATAAATAAATATTAAAAAAAATGTAAAAAAAAAATTGCATAAGTGTAGGGGTTTTTCTGGACTCTATTCTGGTGATCTATATGTCTGGTTTTGTGCCACATCACACTGTTTTGTTTATGATAGCTTAAACAATTTTTGTTTTTGTTTTTTGTTTTGTTTTTTACAAAAGGTTGCTTTTTTTTTTTTTTTCAAATAGTTTATTGTCAAGTTGGTTTACATATAACACCCAGTGCTCATCCCCACAAGTGCCCTGTTCCATGCCCATCCCCCCCCAAACAATTTTTTTTTAATGTTTATGCAGTTTTGAGAGAGAGAGAGCGTGAGCAGGAGAGTAGCAGAGAAAGAGGGAGATGAGTCTCTGAGCTGTCAGCACAGAGCCCAATGCCTGGCTCAAACTCACAAACCATGAGATCATGACCTGAGCAGAAGTTGGCTGCTCAACCGACTGATTATCGTAGCTTTATAGCATAGTTCGAGAGCAGGGAACATGATGCTTCCAGCTTTGTTCTTTCTCAAGGTTGGTTTGGCTATTTGGCATATTTTGTTTCAGAAAATTTTGGGGTTGTTTCAGTTCTGTGAGGAATGTTATTGGTGTTTCGATAAGGATTACACTGTCTGTAGACTTCTTTGGGTTGAATGGACCTTTTAACATTACTAATTCTTTCAATCCATGAGCATGGAATGTCTTTTCATTTATTTGTGTTGTCTTTAATTTTTTTCTTCATTATTTTATAATATTCAGTGTATGGGCTTTTCATCTCCTGGTTAAATTTAGTTCTAGATATTTTTTGCTTTTTGATGTAATTGTAAATGGGCTTGCTTTCTTATTTTTTCTTTGTCATACTTCATTATTGGTGTTTAGAAATACAACAGATTTATGTTTATTATTTTTCTATTCTGAAACTTTATTGGGTTCATTCTTTTTTTACAAAAAATTTATTATTTTGAGAGAGAGAAAGCACACATGCACAAGTGGGGGAGGAGAAGAGAGAGAGACAGAGACAGAGAGAGAGAGCGAGCGTGCGCAAGAATCCTAAGCAGGTTCTGCATTGTCAGTGTGGAGACCAACACGGGGCTCAGACTCAAAAACTGTGAGATCATGATCTGAGCCTAAGTTGGATGCTTGACCAGCTGAGCCACCCAGGTGTGCCTGGGTTCATTTATTCTAGTAGATTTTTCGTGGTAGTGTTTACGTTTTATATGTATAGAATCACATTTCTGCAAATGGTGATATTTTTACTTATTGTTTTCTAATTTGGTTGCCTTTTATTTCTTCTTTGATTGCTCTGCCTAGGACTTCTAATACTTAAAAAAAAAAGTGGCAAGAGTAAGCCTCCTTGTCTTATTCCTGATTTTAGAGGAGAAGCTTTCAGCTTTTTACCTTTGAATATTGTTATCTTTGGATTTGTCACATATGGCTTTTTTAAAATAACTTATTTAGTGTTTTAAAGTACAACCAAGTTAGTTAGCATACAGTGCAACAATGATTTGAGGAGTAGATTCCTTAATGCCCCTAATCCATTTAGCCTCTACCCCCTCCCACAACCCCTCCAGCAACCCTGTTTGTCCTCTATATTTAAGAGTCTCTTCTGTTTTGTCCCCCTCCCTGTTTTTATATTATTTTTGCTTCCCTTCTCTTAGGTTCATCTGTTTTGTACCTTATGTTCCATATAGGAATGAATAGTTGGCTTTCTCTGACTTACTTCACGTAGCATAATACCCTCCAGTTCCATCCACGTAGTTAACAAATGGCAAGATTTCATTCTTTTTGATTGCTGAGTAATACCATTGTGTGTGTGTGTGTGTGTATCACATCTTATTTATCCATTTATCCATCAATGGACATTTGGGCTCTTTCCATACTATTGTCAGTAGTGCTGCTGTAAGCACTGGGGTGTATGTGCCCCTTTGAAACAGTACACTTGTATCCTTTGGATAGTTACCCAGTAGTGCAATTGCTAGGTGGTAGGGTAGTTCTGTTTTTAATTTTTTGAGGGACTTCCATACTGTTTTCCAGAGTGGCTGCACCAGTTTGCATTCCCACCAGCAGTGCACAAGAGATCCTCTTTCTCAGCATCCTTGCCAGTATCTCTTGTTGCCTGAGTTGTTAATGTTAGCCATTCTGACAGGTGTGAGGTGGTATCTCATTGTGGGTTTGATTTGTATTTCCCTGATGATGTGTTGAGCATTCATGTGTCTGTCAGCCATCTGGATGTCTTCTTTGGAGAAGTGTTTGTTCATGTCTTTTGCCCATTTCTTGACCGGAGTATTTGTTTTTTGGGGGTGTTAAGTTTGATAAGTTCTTAATAGATTTTAGATACTAACCCTTTATCTGATTGGCCATTTGCAAATGTCTTCTCCCAGTCAGTCAGTTGCCTTTTTGTTTTGCTGATTGTTTCCTTTGCTGTGCAGAAGTTTTTATTTTGATGAGATTCTAATAGTTCATGTTTGCTTTTGTGTCCCTTGCCTCTGGAGATGTGTTGAGTAAGAAGTTGCTGAGGCCATAGTCAAAGAGGTTTTTAACCTGCTTTCTCCTCTAGTATATTGATGGTTTCCTGTCTTACATTTAAGTATTTGATCCATTTTGAATTTATTTTTGTGTATGGTATAAGAAAGTGGTCCAGGTTTGGGGTGCCTGGGTGGCTCAGTCGGTTAAGCTTCCAGCTTCGGCTCAGGTCATGATCTCATGGATCGTGGGTTCGAGCTCTATGTCAGGCTTTGAGCTGACTGCCAGCTGAGAGCCTGGAGCCTGTTTCGGATTCTGTGTCCCCCTCTCTCTCTGACCTTCCCCTGCTCACGCGTTCTCTCTCTCTCTCCCTCTCTCTCTCTCCCTCTCTCTCCCTCTCTCTCTCAGAAATAAATAAAACATTAAAAAAAAGGGGTCCAGTTTCATTTTTCTGCATGTCGCTGTCCAGTGCTTCCAACACCATTTGCTGAAGAGACTGTCTTTATTCCATTGGATGTTCTTTCCTGCTTTGTCAAAGATTAGTTGGCCATACATTTGTAGGTCCATTTCTGGTTTCTCTATTCTGTTCCACTGATCTGAGTGTCTGTTTGTGTGCCAATACCATACTGTCTCGATGATTACAGCTTTGTAATCCTGCTTGAAGTATGGGATTGTGATGCTTCCAGCTTTGGTTTTCTTTTTCAAGATTACTTTGGCTTTTTAGAGTCTTTTCTGCTTCCATACAGATTTTAGGATTGTTTGTTTTAGCTCTGTGAAGAATGCTGTTTTGGTAGGGATTGCTGTGGACTTTGTTATGTTAAGGTATGTTCCTCTTACCCACTTTGTTGAGAATTTTTAACTTAAGTGGATGTTGAATCTTACCACATGTTTCTTTCTGTATCTATTCAGATAATATGATTTTTATCCTTCTTTTTGTTAATGTGGTATATCACATTGATGATTTGTGGATATTGAACTACCCTTATATACTTGGAATAAATCCTACCTGATTCTGTATGATTTTTTCATCCTGTTGTTGAATGCAGTTTGCTTATATTTTTTTGAGGATTTTTGCATCAATGTTCATCAGGGACATTGGCCTGTAGTTTTCTTTTTTGTGGGTATCTTTCTTTGCTCTTGATATTAGGGTAATGCATAATGGAATGGGTTCGGAAGCCTTCCTTCCTCTTCAATTTTTTGGAATAGTTTGAAAATGATTTGTATTAACTCNGAGAGAGTGAGAGCAAGTGACAGCGTGAGCAGAGGAGGGTCAGAGAGAGAGGGAGACACAGAATCTGAAGCAGGCCTCAGGCTCTGAGCTAGCTGTCAGCACAGAGCTCGACAGGGGGTTTGAACCCAACAACTGTGAGATCATGACCTGAGCCGAAGTCAGATGCTTAACCGACTGAGCCACCCAGGTACCCCTTGAATTCTTGAGTATTGAGTTTTTTGATTACTGATTCAACTTCATTACTAGTTATAAGTTTGATCAGATTTTCTCTTCTTGATCCAATCATGGAAGATTGTATGTTCGTAATTTACCTATTTCTTCTACGTTTTCCCATTTTTAGCCTTCAATTGCAGGACTTTTCTTATGATCCTTTATATTTCTGTGGTTTTGATTGCAACTTCTCTCTCATTTCTGATATTTATTTGGGCCCTCTTTCTTTTTTTCTTGAGTCTGTGTAATGGTTTATTGATTTTGTTTATCTTTTCAAAGAACCATCTCTGTATTTCATTAATTTCCTCTGTAATGTTTATTTCCTTTCTTCTAAATATTAGGCTTAGTTTTTCCTTTTTCTAGTTCCTTCAGGTTTAAGTTTAGATTGTTTATTTGAGATTTTTCTTGTTTCCTGAGATTGGCTTGTATTGCTGTAAGCTTCCCTCGTAGAGCTGCTTTGTCTGTGTCCCACAGGTTGTGGACCATTCATTGTGTTTGCATTNTCGAACCCACGAACCGCGAGATCATGACCTAAGCGAAAGTCGGACGCTTAAGCGACTAAGCCACCCAGGCGCCCCAGTTTTTTTTTTTTTTTTTTAAATTGGCCTATTGGTTGTTGTTGAGTAGCATGTTATTTAGCTTCCATGTGTTGTTTTTTTTCTCCCCCAATTTTTTTTCTTATAAGTGATTTCTGGTTTCATACAGTGTGGTCAGAAAAGATGCTTGATATTATTTCAGTCTTCTTAAATTTATTGAGACTTGTTTTGTGGCCAGACATGTGATCTACTTGGAGACTATTCCCTATACACATGAAAAGAATGTGTAGTCTGTTGTTTGGGATGGAATGCTCTGTGTATCTATTAAGTCCGCCTGGTGTAACATGTCATTTAAAACCATTGTTTCCTTGTTGATTTTCTGTCTGGATGATCTGTCCACTGATGTCAGTGCTATTATTTCATTACTGTCAATTTTCACCTTTATGTCTGTTAAGATTGTTTTATATATTAGGTGCCCCAGTGTTGGGTGCATAGATGTTTAAAGGTATTACATTCTTTGGTTTGGTTGAACCTTTTATCTTTTTTAATGCTCTTCTTTATCTTTAGTCGCAGTCTGTGTGTTAGAATGTTTTTGTCTGATACAAATATTACTCCAGCTTTTTAAAATTTCTATTTGCATGGGATATCTTTTTCCATCTCTTCAGTTTTCAATCTGTGTGTGTCTTTAAATCTGAAGTGAGTCTCTTGTAGGCAGCTTATAGATGGGTTTTGCTTTATATGTTTCTTTTCTTCTGGTTTTTTTTTTTTCATAGTCAACTGAAGAAATTTATTTTTTTTAGGTACATAAGATGACATAATTATAGACAAGTTTTGATACATAGGAAAACCCTTCTGTCCACCTTTCTCTTTGCTAAATGAATCATCAGAATAATTTTTACAATTTTTAAAACAATACACAGCTTTCCTGGCTATTTTTTTTTTTAATACATTTATACACCTTATGCCTTTTGGTTGGAGCATTTGGTTCATTTACATTTAATGTAGTTATTGGTAGATAGGTACTTATTGCTGTTCTGTCAGTTTTCTGGTTGTTTTTGCTGTTCTTCTCTGTTCCTTTCTTCTCTTCCTTTCTTTCTTTGTGATTTGGTGACTTTACTTAGTGTTATGTTTGTATTCCTTTTCTGTATGCTATTTTTTGTGTATTATTTTTGTGTGTCTATTTTTTGTGTGTCCTATTTATAGGATTTAGTTTTATGCTTTATATATAACATGAGGTTTCTACATAGCATTCTGTGTATATATCTCTTTTAAGTTGATGGTCATTTAAGTTCATGTCCATTTAACTTGAAGTTAAAAGCACCACAGTTTTACGACCCTCGCCACATTTTATGTTTTTGATGCTATGCTTTACATACTACTATGTTGTGTATCCTTTAATTATTGTTGGTCCAGATGATTTAACTACTTTTGTCTTTTAACCTGATAACTCACTCTGTAGGTGGTTGATCAGTTGTCTTTACTGTATGTTTACCTTTACCAGTTACATTTTTTTCTTTCACAATTTTCTTATTTCTGGTTATGGTCTTTTCTTTTCCACATAAAAAATATCCTAAATGTTTCTTGTAAGACTGGTTTGGTGTTAATGAACTCCATTCGCTTTTGCTTATCTGAGAAGTTCTGGTTTCTTCTTCAGTTCTTTTTTTTTTTAATTTTTTTTAAATGTTTTTTATGTATTTCTGAGAGAGAGAGACAGCATGAGCAGGGGAGGGTCAGAGAGACAGTGAGACACAGGATCTGAAGCAGGCTCTAGGCTCTGAGCTAGCTATTAGCACAGAGCCCGACACGGGGCTCGAACCCATGAACTGTGAGAACATGACTTGAGCCAAAGTCGGACGCTTAACTGACTGAGCCACCCAGGTACCCTTCTTCTTCAGTTCTGAGTGATAACTTTCTCAGGTAGAATATTCTTGTTTTAAATGTTTCTGACCTGTGAAATCTGCTGAAAAACCACTGATAGTTTGCTGAGATTCCCCTATACATTACTAGTTGCTTTTCTATTGCTACTCTAAAGATTTTGTCTTTAACTATTGACACTGACTATTATTATGTGTATTGGCGTGGGTCTCCTTGGGTTCATCTTGTTTGGCACTCTGTGCTTCCTGGAATGGGCTGTCTGTTTCCTTCCCCACATTAAGGAAATTTCTGTCATTATTACTTAAGATAGGTCTTCTACCCCTGTATGTCTCTCTTCTGGTATTTACATAATGCAAATGTTTCTGTGCTTCCCACATGTTGTCGCTGGGAATGTTGCCCCAGAAGTCCCTTAAACTATTCTCTTTGTGTTTGATTCTTTTTCCTTTTTGTGGTTCCCATTCGTTAGTTTCTACTACTCTGTCATCCAGGTTTCTGATCCATTCTTGGGCATCATCTTATCTACCACTATTTCTTCTTCTTCTTTTTTTTTTTTTTAATAAATTTTTTTTTAATGTTTTATTTATTTCTAGGAGAGAGAGAGACAGCGTGAGCAGGGGAGGGTCAGAGAGAGAGGGAGTCGCAGACTCTGAAACAGGCTCCAGGCTCTGAGCTGGCAGTCAGCACAGAGGCCAACGCGAGGCTCGAACCCACAAACCGCGAGATCATGACCTAAGTGAAAGTCGGACGCTTAACCGACTAAGCCACCCAGGCGCCCCTACCACTATTTTCTTCTAGTGTGTTTTTCATGTCAGTTTCTCTTGGGCTCTGATTGATTCTTTTATATTTTGTTTGTCTTTGTTGAAGTTCTCAATTTGTTTATTCGTTCTCCAGAGTTCGGTGAACATCTTATGAACATTAATTTGAACCTTAATCAGGTATATTGCTTCTCTATCTTTATTCCTTTTTCTGAGATTTTGTCTTGTTCTTGTGTTCTGAACATATTCCTCTGTCTCCTTCTTGTGCTTAACCCTTGGTGTTTGTTCCTGTGTATTTGGCAGATCAGTTATATCTTCCAGTTTTGAAAGATTGGCTTTATGCAGAAGTCCTGTCAGGCCCAGTTGTGTAACACCCTCTCTCACCTCCTCATTACTTGAGGCAGGTGCCCTAGTGGTCACTCTTGTGTGGGCTGCATGCACCCTTCTGTTTTAGCTGAGTTGCCCTGGGTGTGAACTCACTGGTGCACAGGCCTTGTGTGCAGCTTTCTCTGGGGCTTGCCATGTCGACTATGGATGTCTTGGTGACTGGGGCTAGTCTTTGGCCTGTCTGGCTGAGAGTCCAGGACATAACTGCTATGGGCATGCTGGTGTGCATGGTTGGCCTCTTGTGCAGCTGGCTGTGAAGTCCTGCTGCTGCAGCTGCGGCCATGTGTGTGGGAGGGATAGGCCTCCAGTGTGGCTGACTGTGATGTCCAGCTGTGACTATTGCAGGTGTTTGGAGTTTGCTTGGTGGGGATGGGGTTAGTGGGAAGCTGGGGCTCCAGTACAGCTGCCTCCACCCCCAGGTGTGGCAGTTGTGGGAGCTGCTTTGGAGGGGTGCTGGGCTGGGGTGGCAAAATCTGCAGAGGAAGGCTGGGGATAGGCGATTGGTATTATAACACACAGTAAATAGAGTGTCAGAAATGGCTCCTGCCAGGCTGAACCAGCTAGGTAGAAGGGAAATGGTGGAAAAAAAAAAAAAAGTTGTCTGCTAACACTACCATCTTTGGAGAATGTTCTAACAACACATCCCTGCCCCTTTGGCACATGTTCTAAAATTGGTCAGTGGATCTCTTTTCCAGGTAACCCAGGTACTTTTCCAACTGCTGCCTCTGCTCTGGAACTTGGGATGATTGAGATTATGCACCTCCCCTAGACTATGGAACCTCAGTTTCCTCTTGCTTTCTGAGTCTTGCACACATAAGCCCCACTGTTTTTCAAAGCCAGATATTATGGGCGCTCATCTTTCCAATGCTTAGCCTAATAGTCTCTGGCTACCATTCTCTTAATTGGGCATCCAGATGTGGGGCTTGGACTCCTTGTTTCTCTTGAAGGGCCTGTATGTTTGATATCCTTCCTGCAGAGGATCACTGAGCAGGGGCTGTGGGGCCTGATGAGATCATTTCTTCACCCCTCCCACCCATCTTAATGTGGCTTTTCCGTCATATCCTTAGTTGTATAAGATCTGTTCTGGTAGTCTTCAGTTTGTTTTCAGAGACAGTTTTTCTTTACGTAGTTGTAGATTTTGGTATGTCCGTGGGAGGAAGTGAGCTCAGGAGCGTCCTACTTTGCCATCTTGATCCCACCTCCTGAATTCAATTTCTTTGAAAGATGTAGCACTCTTGAAAATTTGTTTCATCTTGTTTCAAGTTTGGTAAGATAGGCTTCATGAAATTTGTTCATCTATGTTGTCAAACTTTTGACAGAAAGTTCATAAATATAATCTTAAAAGGCGACAGATTTATACGATCTGAAGAGAAACCAGAGTATATAAATATAGTCTTAATATCCTTTTAATGTCTGTATGATCTATAGTGAGAACCCCATTTTCATTCCTGATTTTACTGGGGTTTTTTTCCTTTTTCTTCATCTTGGTAACTTGGGGTTTTTTTTTTTTCCCCAAGAAAACAGCTTTTGGCTTTATTAATATTCTCTTTTGTTTGTCTATTTTCTATTTTATTAATTTCTGTTCTCTATTACACATTCTACTTACTTTGGTTTTACTCTTTTTCTAGCTTGATAGGTAGAACCTTACATCACTGATTTTAGACCTTTTCTTTTTGTTTCAAATTTTTATTTGAATTCTAGTTAGTTAACATATAGTGTAATATTAGTTTCAGAGTAGAATTTAGTGATTCTTCACTTACATATAACACCCAATTCTCATCACAAGTGCCCTTCTTAGCCCATCCCCCCTTCCCACCTCCGCTCCAACACCCCTCAGTTTGTTGTCTATAGTTGAGAATCTGTTTTATGGTTTGCCTCTCTCTCTTTCCCATGTTCATCTGTTTGGTTCGTTAAATTATGCAGGAGTGAAATCATATGGTATTTGTCTTTCTCTGACTGACTTTCTTTTGCTTGGCATAATACTCTCTAGCTCCATCCCCATTGTTGCAAATGGCAAGATTCCATTCATCTCTTGATAGACACTTGGGCTGCTTCCATAATTTGGCTCTTATAAATTATGGTGCAGTAAACATAGGGGTGCATATATCCTTTCAAATTAGTGTTTTCATTTTTTAATAATATGATATTTTTCTTAATCACTGTATTTTGCCATTTTCATTACAATATGTCTTGGTGTGGATCTACTTTTGTTATTTTTGAGGGTTCTCTGTGTCTCCTGGATCTGGATGTCTGTTTCTATCCCCAGGTTAGGGATATTTTCAGAATATTATTTCTTCAAATAAATTCTCTACCCTCTTTTCTCTTTCTTCTTCTAGGACTCCTATAATATGAATGCTGGTATGTTTGTTGGAGTCACTGAGTTCCCTAAGTCAGTTCTCATTTCGCATAATTCTTTCTCTCTCTTTTCTTGAGCTTTATACTTTAATTATTCTGTCTTCTAGGTCGCTAATTTGTTTCTCTGCTTCTGCCAGCCTGCTGTTTATTACATCAAGTGTGTTTTTCTTTTTTATTGAGCCCTTTATCTCTGCTATGTTATTCCTTGTCTCCATGTAAATGGTCTTACTGATGTCCTCCACTCTTTTCTCAAGTCAGGTAAGTATTCTTGTGATCGTTGTTTTAAATTCTCCTTCAGGTATGTTTATTATATCTGGCCATGGCGTTGTCCTGTTCTTTCATTTGGTTGAAATTCCTCAGGTGCCTGGGTGGCTCATTGGAAAAGAATCAGACTTCAGCTCAGGTAATGATCTCACAGTTTATGATTTCCAGTCCCACATTGGGTGAGCATGAACCCAGCTTCAGGTGAACATGAGCCCTGCCTCTGGCAAGCCCCACTTCTCTCTCCCTCTCCCTCCCTCCCCCTCTCTCTCCTCCTCCCTCCCTCTCTCTGTTTCTCTCCCCCCTCTGTCTCCTGCTCTCTCTCCTCCTCCCTCCCTCCCTTTCCTGGGATTCCCCCTCTTTCTCTGCCCCTCA
>NW_027531877.1:4173153-4174678 GCF_008692635.1 Crocuta crocuta | reverse complement strand
TTTTTTTTCCTTTTTCTTCATTTTGGTAACTTTGTGTTTTTTTTTTTTCCCCAAGAAAACAGCTTTTGGCTTTATTAATATTCTCTTTTGTTTGTCTATTTTCTATTTTATTAATTTCTGTTCTCTATTACACATTCTACTTTGGTTTTACTCTTTTTCTAGCTTGATAAGTAGAACCTTACATCACTGATTTTAGACCTTTTCTTTTTGTTTCAAATTTTTATTTGAATTCTAGTTAGTTAACATATAGTGTAATATTAGTTTCAGAGTAGAATTTAGTGATTCTTCACTTACATATAACACCCAATGCTCATCACAAGTGCCCTTCTTAGCCCATCCCCCCTTCCCACCTCCGCTCCAACACCCCTCAGTTTGTTGTCTATAGTTGAGAATCTGTTTTATGGTTTGCCTCTCTCTCTTTCCCATGTTCATCTGTTTGGTTCGTTAAATTATGCAGGAGTGAAATCATATGGTATTTGTCTTTCTCTGACTGACTTTCTTTTGCTTGGCATAATACTCTCTAGCTCCATCCCCATTGTTGCAAATGGCAAGATTCCATTCATCTCTTGATAGACACTTGGGCTGCTTCCATAATTTGGCTCTTATAAATTATGGTGCAGTAAACATAGGGGTGCATATATCCTTTCAAATTAGTGTTTTCATTTTTTAATAATATGATATTTTTCTTAATCACTGTATTTTGCCATTTTCATTACAATATGTCTTGGTGTGGATCTACTTTTGTTATTTTTGAGGGTTCTCTGTGTCTCCTGGATCTGGATGTCTGTTTCTATCCCCAGGTTAGGGATATTTTCAGAATATTATTTCTTCAAATAAATTCTCTACCCTCTTTTCTCTTTCTTCTTCTAGGACTCCTATAATATGAATGCTGGTATGTTTGTTGGAGTCACTGAGTTCCCTAAGTCAGTTCTCATTTCGCATAATTCTTTCTCTCTCTTTTCTTGAGCTTTATACTTTAATTATTCTGTCTTCTAGGTCGCTAATTTGTTTCTCTGCTTCTGCCAGCCTGCTGTTTATTACATCAAGTGTGTTTTTCTTTTTTATTGAGCCCTTTATCTCTGCTATGTTATTCCTTGTCTCCATGTAAATGGTCTTACTGATGTCCTCCACTCTTTTCTCAAGTCAGGTAAGTATTCTTGTGATCGTTGTTTTAAATTCTCCTTCAGGTATGTTTATTATATCTGGCCATGGCGTTGTCCTGTTCTTTCATTTGGTTGAAATTCCTCAGGTGCCTGGGTGGCTCATTGGAAAAGAATCAGACTTCAGCTCAGGTAATGATCTCACAGTTTATGATTTCCAGTCCCACATTGGGTGAGCATGAACCCAGCTTCAGGTGAACATGAGCCCTGCCTCTGGCAAGCCCCACTTCTCTCTCCCTCTCCCTCCCTCCCCCTCTCTCTCCTCCTCCCTCCCTCTCTCTGTTTCTCTCCCCCCTCTGTCTCCTGCTCTCTCTCCTCCTCCCTCCCTCCCTTTCCTGGGATTCCCCCTCTTTCTCTGCCCCTCA
>NW_027531877.1:4081198-4173041 GCF_008692635.1 Crocuta crocuta | reverse complement strand
CCCTCTCTCTGTTCCTCCCCAACTTGTGCTCCCGCTTTCTCAAAAAAAAAAAAAAAAAGAAAGAAATTCCTCTGTATTCTCATTTTGTCTGAGTCTCTGTGCCTGCTTCTGTATATTAGGAAGGTCAGCTGTGTCTCCTGTTCTTGAGAGTAATGGCTTTATGAAGAAGAGGTCCCTGCATGTAGTGTCACCTTTCCCCTGGGCCTGGTGGTTTCTAGAGTGTCTCCATCGTAGGCAGCATGTGCTTTGCTGTTGTGTCCTGGCTGCTTTATCTATCAGGCCAGTAGTCAGCAGAGGCTCTCTTTGCCTGTTGTGGGCATTGCTTGGCCCCTGGCGTGAATGTGGCAAGTTTTACCCACGTGTACCCTGGTCTGCTGTGTGAGAAGAGACCTGTTGCCACTGGGCCACTGCTGCCAGAATCAACCGTCCCCAAAACTTCCATGTCAGGGGATGAGGCATGAGCGTGGGTTGGGGCCCGTCTTCTGGGAAGGGCCTGCCATTTTGGGACTGAGGCAAGTGTGACTGGGAGGGATGGCTCCACCGGAGCGTGGGGGTGCAGTCCTTGGTGTAGGCAAATTAGGCAGCAAGTGTCTGTGCTGGTTCCTACAGGTAGTCCTGTGCTTATGCTGAGAGACAGGGTGGGAAATAGTTCCTTTAAGTTCTTTCCTTCCAGGAGGGGCCTCTCTGTGACATACTCTGAGATGAGCAACTGACCTCACCGTGTGTGCTCCAGGTGCTCTTCAGATCACTCTTTCCATGTCATAATTCTACAGAGTATTTGACCTGCCTTTTCTCCAAGAGTAGTCCAGGGTCCTCCAAGCTCTCCCAGGGCCAAGCATGCTGACCTTTAAAACTGCCGGTTAAGCACCACTGGGTGTAAGAACTCAAGAAATTTGGGTCCTCTTCCTTTCTAAGCCAATTGCTCTGGGGATTCATTTTCCCCGTGTGCTCCCCTATCCGTGTGTCTCTTGCCTTTATCTGCGGCCATGGCTCCCTCCTCATTGCAGTGGCCGCAATCTGTTTCTCTCCCAAACCTGTCTCTGTACTCGCTATCTTCTTTGATGTGGCCTTTCCCTTTAGTAGTGGAGTTTGTTCTCTCAGTCTTCAGGTTGATTTCTGGGGTATTTAGGATGATGTGATAGTTGTCGAGTCGTGTTTGTGGGGAGAGGTGAGCTTAGGGTCCTCCTACTCTGCCAGCTTCCCCTGTCTCAAGAATCCGTTCTTTTAGTAAGCCAGAGATAAAATACCTTTGCAAAAATATAAAAAATGCCATTCTTCTCACTACTTGTCGGGGGGGGGGGATGGTCTGTTTTTCATAAAGGTGTGTTATCCATATTAAGACGTATTAGATTTTGAATTTTTATTTTTAATGAATTGATAAGTAAATATTTTTAAAACATCAGTTTTCAGGTGATAGAGAAAATATCAGTGGATATATCCTACATAAGCAAAAGCTCCTTGGGGACTCTTGGTAATTTTCAAAAGGGTAACACAGTCTGAAGACAAAAATGTTGTAGATGGAGTGTTAGAACTATAAATTGTGAAGCAAAATTTTGAGGAAAGACCTTTCATTGGAGTTAATGCCCATTCTGTGAATTATAGTAGTATGTCGCATATTGATAAAATTAGACACAAAGAATTTTGAAGTTATCTTGTGCCATAGGACCTAAAGTATTTCTACCGTATGACCTAAAATATTTCATTAAAAGGGGAAGAAAAACAATGATCTCTGCTAGTCTCCGTGTGAATTTGCAAAGCCACTTCTTCCTCCAGCCACTTTACTGCCATCTAGTGGAAGGAAGTTGTAATAAGTACACACATCTATTAGGACTATCGTGTGAATAATGCCCCATAGAATTGCGTAGTTTTGTGGCAGCTTTGCATATCAATTGGAAGATTCTGTGAAATTGGTTTTTAGCCACTTCTCAGACCAAATTAAGAGACCAAGAAGTTTGAAAACCACTGGCATGAGCAAAGGTACAGAGATGAGATTGAACACAATGGGTTCACAGAGCAGGACTACAGTGATCTGAGTAAAGCAAACATTTGCATTAGGAATAGCAGGAAATAAAGTTTTTAGGCAGAGTAAGATCACACCATTGGAAATGTTGAGATTTGAGGCATTAGGGAGTAGGTAGTCATTGAAGGTTTAGAAGGTAGAAATAGCTTAGGAACTAGATGGCAGGGTAAATGGATGGTGGATGGATGGGTGGGAGCATGGATGGCCAGCTCGGAGCTGGGGGGTTTTCAGAACAGGAGAGTAGGAAAGAAGTAATCAAGTGTCTTGATACAGCCTCTTCTTGGTCGTGGTGTCTGTCAGAAGAGAATGAGAAAATAGGGATGTCCTGTCAGACAATGAACATTGAGTCTAGATTTTAGATTGGAAAAATAGAAGTCTCAGTGATTGCCTTTAGAGCTGTTCACTTTTCTCAGAGGAACACTGACACAACTGCTTTATTCATGAGAGAAAGGTGGCATAGACTCTAATGTTCAGATAATTGGCAAAGCCAACACCAAGATCATCTTTTAATTAAAGAAAAATTTTCCTCTGCTGCCCTCTTCTGGAGATTATATAATTGCCTAAATAATTCTTAACACTGTCGGTCACTTAGTATGCGCTGAATTGCCACTGAAAGGGTGGAAACGAGCTGCAAAAGAAGGAAATCAAGGTAAAATATAAAAAAGAAATGAAGCCAAACCAAAAAATATACAAACTTAGAAATATTTCACCAAGTTTTATTTGAAAAATTCTAACCTATGGAAAAGTTCAATGAACAGCCATCTGTCTTTTATGTAGTTTCACCAGTTGTTAATATTTTGCAGTATTGCCTCCCTTTCTCTCTTTTTTTCCTTTCCATTTGAACATAAA
This sequence comes from Crocuta crocuta, assembly GCF_008692635.1. Taxonomy (NCBI): domain Eukaryota; kingdom Metazoa; phylum Chordata; class Mammalia; order Carnivora; family Hyaenidae; genus Crocuta; species Crocuta crocuta. The sequence continues at coordinate 4,170,172 of NW_027531877.1, read as the reverse complement.
TTCTGCATATCAGCTTTACAAGAACAACATTTTTTCTATGTAATCCCAGTATCCTGTCTTTAAAATGAGCATTAATTCGGTGTCATGAATAGATATAGTCCCATACTCAAATTTCTCTCATCTCAAAAATGACTTTTATAGCTGTTTTTTTTCTTTTGTTATTTGGTGTTTAAATTGGATTAAAGTTCACACGCTGCATTCAGTCTTTTTTAATCTGGTCTAGTTTAGTCTACCCCTGCTTTTACTTTTCATGACATAAAACTTTTACAAAGAGATCAGACCTGGTGTCTTGCATAACTGTTTTAAGTTCACCATTTCATGAGAGGGATATTTATCCTGTATGCTATATATAATGTGTGCTTCTTCCTGCATCACATCAGGAGTCACATCATTTCGGGCTATCCTGGTATTGTTGATGCTACATGTGACCACTTTTAAAAAAATGACAACAGGGGCGCTTGGGTGGCTTAGTCGGTTGGGTGTCCGACTTTCGCCTAGGTCATGGTCTCGCGGTTCGTGGGTTCGAGCCCCGCGTTGGGCTCTGTGCTGACTGCCAGCTCAGAGCCTGGAGCCTGTTTCAGTCTGTGACTCCCTCTCTCTGTGACCCTCCCCTGCTCGCGCTGTCTCTCTCTCTCTCTCTCCTAGAAATAAAAAACATTTTAAAAAATTAAAAAAAAAAAATGACAACAGACCTTCCCTGGAAGATAATGGTTTCCCTTTGTATTTATAAGTAATCTCTAGAGTGATGCTCTGTGACCTTGAGAGTATCTTTTTCCCCAACATTTCAGTCAGTGGTTTCATCATCAACAAGGAATTTTGTGTGAGTCAGTTATTACACGGGGGTTCATGAAATGATGGGTTTTTAATTAGAACCCCTTTTCTATATTTGTTTATTAGCTGATATTCTTTTATAAAGAACAACTTTCCTTTTCTCATTCTCTGCCCTCTTGTAATCACTGTGGACTCATGGGTTTTTTTTTTTAATTCAACATGTTAACATTGTTAGCCCACTTGATGATCAAATTGCCTCAAATTTATTCTGTAGGAGCCCTGTTAAGCTACATCTTTAATTCAAAAATTTTTTAACCATTTATTCATTTTTTTAGAGACAGAGACAGAGCGTGAGTGGGGAGGGGCAGAGAGAGAGAGAGAGAGAGAGAGAGAGAGTCACAGATTCTGAAATAGGCTCTGGGCTCTGAGCTGTCAGTACAGAGCCCAGTGCAGAACTTGAATTCATGAACCATGAGATCATGACCTGAGTCGAAGTCAAGATGCTTAACTAACTGAGCCACCCAGGTGCCCCTAAGCTGCTTCCTTTGAAAAAAAATTTATTTATTTGGGGAGAGAGCATAAGTAGGAGAGGAGCAGAGAGAGAGAATCCCAAGCAGGCTCTGTTGCTCTCAGCATAGAACCCGAAGCAGGCCTTAATCTCATGAACCCTGAGATCATGACCTGAGCTGAAATCAAGAGTCAGATGCTTAACTGAGCCACCCAGCATCCTGAGCTGCATCCTTTGACAAGCCTCATTAGGCTAATGTACTGGGCTCACTTTTTATTTTATCGTTCCAGATATGAAACTAGCTATTTCTGTGAGGAGCCCTGTTTTGTTTTTCATTTAGGTTTTCAGCCTTGGAAGCCAAGATTGAAGAGCTAAGTATGCTCAGTTGTTACTAAAAACTATATTTTAAAAACCATGAGTTCATATCCAGTTGAAATTTACTAACATTTGATTCTTCCCCACCTCTTCCCATTCATATTTGTATCTTCTCCCACAGTGAAAACACTGTCTTTTGATGGCATCAATATATTTTCTTATTCACTGTATCCTGTAAAATGCAAAATGCTTTGAGAATTACAGTATTGCTACTGAAACCAAATATATATTTGCTTTCTTTTGGTCTTGAATATGTCCCACCAAGAATATATAGTCCGAAAACTGTTCTCATCAGATGCTTAAACTATAAACATATCAAAAAAATTTTTTTAAGTTTATTTATTTATTACAAGAGAGAGAAGAGAGTGCACGCCTAAGCGGGGGAGGGGCAGAGAGAAAGAGACAATCCCAGACAGGCTCCGCACCATCAGTGCAGTGCCTGATATGGGGCTCCAACTCACTAACTGTGAGATCATAATCTGAGTCAAGATCAAGAATTGGACACTTAACTGTGCCACTCCACCCAGGTGCCCCATTCATCTGTAAATATTTTAATTAAGTTAGAAATCAACTCCGTTTTTTTAGTCAGTAATTTCTCCTTGCCATTTAGTTCAACAAACGTAAGTTGAGTCTCTCTTTAGTCCCTGTATAAGTCATTGAGGGCACAGAAATAAGTAAGATACTGTTCTTAGAGTTGCAAAACTCAGTCTCATACAGAAGAAAGGTATTTCAAAGATTATAGCCCAGTAGGGGGAGGACCAAAAAGTTGAGTTATGGGTGCCATAGCATTATAGGAGAGAATCGTCTGACTGCATGGACAGGGGTGACTTCTTAGAGGAATTAAGAGTAAGTCTTGAAGGACTAGTTGGAGTGAATCAAGTGAAGAGAGGGACAGAATGCCCTGGTAGAGGAGTGTGATGATAAGGGAGATCATACCCTATGCTGGGAAATAGCAATGGCTGGGAAGGTATCTTGGTCATCAGAAGGTGATAGTTTAGAAGGTGAGGGAGTTAAGCAGAGGTCAGACCATGAAAAGGACTTTTAAGCATCTAGACTACTTCCCTTTGCTTTTACTCCTATGTATTTTTAAAAAATGATCTATAGCAATGTATTCGTTTTACAAGTACAACATAATGATTTGATATATTATATATTGCTAAATGATCACATTAACATCCATCACCACACAGTTATAATTTTTTTCTTGTGATGATAACTTTTAAGATACTCTCTCGAATATGCAATACAGTATTGTTAGCTATAGTCACCGTGTTGTGCTCAATACTGTACATACATCCCTAGGATTTACAGCTGAGAGTTTGTACCTTTTAACCACCTTTACCCATTTTGCCCCCCTTCTAGCGCCCCCACCCTCAACTCCTGGGAACCACCAATCTGTCTTCTGTATCTAGGTTTTTATTATTTTTTGAACATTTTACATATTTGTGGATCATACAGTCTATCTAGTCTTTGTCTTTCTCTGACATAATTACTTCACTTAGCTTAATGTCCTCAAGGTCCATCCATGTTGTTACAAATGGTAGGATTTCTTTCTTTTTTACAGCTAAATAATATTTTAACACATCCCACTTCTTTATCCGTTCATCCATTTGATGGACAATTAGGTTTTTTTCATGTCTTGGGTATTGAAAATAAACCTGCAGTGAACATAGTGGTGCAGATACCTTGCTGAGAAACTAATTTCATTTCTTTTGGATAAATACCCAGCAGTGGAATTGGTGGATTATGTGGAAATTGTTTCTTATTTCTTGAGGAAACTTCATACTGTTTTCCGTAGTGGCTGCACCAATTTACATTCCCTGAGGTGATGTCTCATTGTGATTTTGATGTGCATTTCCCTGATGATTAGTGATGTTGAGCACCTGTTCATGTATCTATTGGCCATTTGTATGTTATCTTTAGAAAACTATTCAGATTCTCTGTGCATCTTTTAATCAGATTGGTTTTGCTATTGAGTTGTGAGTTCTTGGCATATTTGGGGTATTAACCCCTATGAGATACATGATTTGCAAATATTTTCTCCCATTTAATAGGTTTCCTTTTTATTTTGTTGATTGGTTTTTGTTTTGTTGTTTCTTTTTTCTGTATAGAAGTTTTTAGTTTCATGTTCCACGTACTAATTTTTGTTTGTGTTGCTTCCACTTTGGTGTCCTATTCAAAAAATTGTGCCAAGAATTTTTATTCCTGTGTTTTCTTCTAGGACTTTCAGATTTTTGAGTCCCATGATGAAGTCTTTAATCCATTTTGAGTTAATTTTTGTGAGTAATGTAAGATCAAGAGTTCACTTTCATTAATCTGTATATAGTTATCCAGGTTTTCCCACCACCATTTTGAAGACACTTTTCTTCCCCCTTACTGAATATTCTTGACTCCCTTGTCACGTATTAGTTGACTGTTTATACAAGGTGCATGCCTACGCTCTTCATTCATTTCCATTTGTCACTGCATCTGTTTTCATGCCACTATACCATTTTGATTACTATAGCTCTCTAGTATAGCTTGAAATGAGGAAGTGTGACTCCTCCAGCTTTGTCTTTTTTCTCAGGATTGCTTTGGCTATTCGGTGTCTTTGGTGGTTCCATACAGATTTTAGAATTGCTTTTTCTTTTCCTTTGATAATTATCACTGGAATTCTGATAGAGATTGCATTGACTCTAGGGCTTTGGGTAGTATGGACATTTTGACAGCATTCTTCCAGTCTATGAACATAGATTATCTTTTCATTGATTTATGTTTACTTAGGTTTCTTTCATCATTGTTTTATAGTTTTCAGTGTCTAGATATTACACCTCCGTGGTTACATTTATTCCTCTTTTATTGGTTTTGATGCACTTGTAAATGAGATTGTTTTCTTATTTCTTTGTTATTTTGTTATTTTTTAATTTTACAATACTTTTAAGTTTTTAAAATTTATTTTGATAGAGATACAGAACAAGTGGGGTAGGGACAGAGAGCAAGGAAGACAGAGAATCCCAAGCAGGCTCTATGCTGTCAGCTCAGAGCCTAATGTGGAGCTTGAACTCCTGTACCGTGAGATCATGACCCAACCTGAAACCAACAGTCAGACGCCCAACCAACTGAGCCACCTACGCATCCCTCTTTATTCTTTATTTATTTTTTAGATATTTCATTGTTAGTGTATAGAAACAGCTGATTTCTGTCCTGTTCTGTTAATTTCGTACCTGCAACTTAAAATTTTTTTTAAAGTACAGTTGACATGCAATATTGTATTAGCTTAAGGTGTACAAAGTAGTGATTCAATATTTATATTATGAAATGCTCACTATGATAAACATAGTTACTGTTAGTCAACCAGTTATTTTGGTATTATTAAAATTTTTTTTAATGTTTATTTATTTTTGAGAGACACAGAGAGAGACAGAGTATGAGCAGGGCAAGGGCAGAGAGAGAGGGAAGAGACACAGAATCCGAAGCAGGCTCCAGGCTCTGAACTGTCAGCACAGAGCCCAACATGGGGCTCAAACCCACAAACAGTGAGATTATGACCTAACCTACTGAGCCACCCAGACACCCCTATTTTGGTATTATTGACTATATTCCCTATGCTGTGCTTTTGATCCCATTACTTATTTTATAACTGGAAGTTTGTACATCTTACTCCACTTCAGCTTTTTCCTCGTTACCCCACTGCCCCCCTGCCATCCTACTCCCCTGTGGCAACTGCAAGTTTGTTCTCTGTATTTATAAGCCCATTTGTTCATCTGTTTTGTTTTTTTAGATTTCACATTGAAGTAGAATCATGTGGTATTTGTCTTTATCTGACTTATTTCACTTAGCATAACATACCTGCTACATCCATCCATGTTACCACAAGTGGTTAAGATTTCATACTTTATTTTTTATGGCTGAGTAATATTCCATTGTATATGTTATATACACATACCACACCTTCTATATCCATCCGTTGATGGACACTTGGGTTGTTTCTGTCTTTTGGCTTTTGAAAATAAGGCTACAAAAGACATAGGGAAGCATATATATTTTTGACTTAGTGTTTTTGTTTTCTCTGCGTAAATACTGAGAAATGAATCACTGGATCATATGGTAATTCTATTTATAATTTTTTGAGGGACCTCCATACTGTTTTTAATAATGGCTGCACCATTTTGCATTCCCATCCACAGTGCATAAGGGTTCTCTCTTTTCTCCATGTCTTTCCCAACATTTATTGTTTCTTGTCTTTTTGATAGTAACTATTTTGATCACCGTGAAGTGAAATTTCATTGTGGTTTCGATTTGCCTTTCCCTCATGATTGATGATGTTGACCATCTTTTCATGTGTATGTTGGCTTTCTGTAGATGTCATTTGGAAAAAATAACTCTTTAGGTCCTCTGTCCGGTTTTTAATTGCACTGTTTGTTTTTCAGTGTTCAGTTGTATGAGTTCTTTATATATTTGGATATTAACCCCTCATTGGATATATCATTTGCAAATATCTTCTCCTATTCACTAGTTTGCCTTACTGTTTGGTTGACGGCTTCCTTCACTGTGCAAAAGGTTTTGTTTGATGTAGTCCCAAGAGTTTAATTTTGCTCTTGTTGTGCTTGCCAGAGGAGAGCGCCAAAAAATATTGCAGGCTGATGTCCAAGAGTTTATGGCCTATGTTTTATTTTAAGATTTTTATGTTTTTAGCTCTTGTGTTTAGGTCTTTAATCCATTTTGAGCTTATTTTTGTATGTGATAAAAGAAAATGGTTGTTTTAGTTTTTCACTTGTAGCTGTCCAATTTTGCCAACACCATTTATTGGAGAGACAGTCTTTTCCCCATTGTATATATAGTCTTGCTTCCTTTGTCATAGATTAATTGACCATATAAGTGTTGGCCTTTTTCTGGCTCTCTATTCTCTTCCATTGATGTTTCTATGTTTAGGCCAGTACCATAATGTTTTGATTATTATAGCTTTGTGGTATAGTCTAAAATCTGGGATTGTGATACCTCCAGCTTTGTTATTCTCTCTCAGGATTGCTTTGGCTATCTGGAATCTTTTGAGGTTTCAGACAAATGTTAGAATTCTTTGTTATTTTTTTTTAAAGTTTTTTTTTAATGTTTATTTCTGAGAGAGAGACAGACAGACAGCGTGAGCAGGGGAGGGTCAGAGAGAGAGAGAGGGAGACACAGAATCTGAAACTGGCTCCAGGCTCTGAGGACAGAGCCTGACACGGGGCTCGAACCCACGAACTGTGAGATCATGACCTGAGCCGAAGTCGGACGCTTAACCAACTGAGCCACCCAGGTGCCCCTAGAATTCTTTGTTCTTGTTCTGTGAAAAATGCTATTGGTATTTTGATAGGGATTGCCTTGAATCTTTAGCTTGCTTTGGACAGTATGGACATCTTAACAATACTAATTCTTCCAGAGTCGGAGCATGGTTTATCTTTCTATTTACTTGCGTCATCTTCACTTTCCTTGAATCAGTGTTTTACAGTTGTCAGAGTCCAGGTCTTTCACCTCCTTGGTTAAGTTTACTCCCAGGTATTTTATTCTTTTTGATGCCATTGTAAATGGAATTGTTTTCTTCATTTCTCTTTCTGCTAGTTTGTTCTCATTGAATAGAAATGCAACATATTTCTCTATATTGATTTTGTATCCTGCAGCTGAATTAATTTATTCTCACAGTTTTTGGTGGAGTCTTTAGTTATTTTCTATATGTAAGATGATATCATGTGCAAGCAAAGACAACTCCTTCCTTTCTGATTTGGATGCCTTTTAGTTCTTTTTATTATTTAATTAATTTATTATTTTTAGAGAGAGTGCAAGCGGGAGGGGGGAGAGAGAGAGAGAGACAAAGAGAGAGAGAGAGAGACAGACAGACAGACAAAGGCCGAATATTAGCAGCTTCCATGCTCAGCATGGAGCCGATGCCGATGTGGGGCTTGTGCCAAAACCTGGGATTATGACTTGAGCCGAAATCAAGAGTTAGATTCTCAGCTGACTGAGCCACCCAGGTGCCCCAGTTCTTTTTCTTACCTAATTGTTCTGGCCAGGAAATTCCAGTACTCTGTTGAATAAGATTAGTGAGAGTACGTACCCCTGACTGTTCCTGACCTTAGAGGGAGAGCTTTTCACTTTTCATCTACATCACAAAGTTATGTACATCCCTTATCGTGTCAGCATGTTCTGTGAATGTTGAGAGATCTCCTTGAGTAAATTGACTTTAAAATAACAGTTACATATATGGAAACTTAGTTGAGTATGTTAGCTGTGTATTTGTCATATTATGGCCTTTACTATTTTGATGTGTTTCTTCTTTACCCAAATTGTTGAGCATTTGTATCATAAAATGATATTGCCATTTTGTCAAAAGCTTTCTGCATTTATGTGGCATGTCACCTGTCGGTTTGTAGATGTTGAACCATGCTTGTATCCCAAGAATTAATTCCTCTTGTTCATGGTTTGATCCCTTTCATGTGCTGTTGAATTGGTTTGATAATGTTTTGTTTTGATTTTTTCCATCTCTATTAGGGATTCTGGCCTGTAGTTTTCTTGTGGAGTCCTTAGGGCTGTGGTATCGGTAATGGTGGCCTCATNTTGTATCATAAAATGATATTGCCATTTTGTCAAAAGCTTTCTGCATTTATGTGGCATGTCACCTGTCGGTTTGTAGATGTTGAACCATGCTTGTATCCCAAGAATTAATTCCTCTTGTTCATGGTTTGATCCCTTTCATGTGCTGTTGAATTGGTTTGATAATGTTTTGTTTTGATTTTTTCCATCTCTATTAGGGATTCTGGCCTGTAGTTTTCTTGTGGAGTCCTTAGGGCTGTGGTATCAGGGTAATGGTGGCCTCACGAAATGAATTTGGTAATGTTCCCTCTTTAGTTTTTTGGAAAAGGAGGATTTGAGGAGGATATTAACTCTTTAAAGGTTTGATAGAATTTACCTGTGAAAAAAATCTAGTCCTGGGCTTTTCTTTTTGGGTAGTTGATTACTGATTCAGTCTCCTTACTTTTATCAGTCTATTCACATTTGCTTTTTCCTGATGATTCAGTTTTGGTAGGGACTTTTGATGGTGCCATGACGCTGGTGTCACTCTCACTTCTTAATTTCTTCTCTGGATACAGCAGTTATCTTCGGACTTTGTACTTACCTCTGCTACTAGCTGGTTTGATTCTTCAAGATGCTACTAGCACGATCTTTACAAAATACAAATGCAGTCATGCCAAGGATTTTTCAGTATCTCTCATACCATGTTATCTTTCCCCCTTTCCTTTCTTCCCCTTTCCTAGCCACATACTCCTCCTTAGTATGTCTTTATACGTGTTGGGAAATCTCCCTCAGCAAATTAACTTTAAGGGGAAATAGCATTTAGTTATCTCAAAAATAAACTCCGACAGAAATTTCAGTCCTATGGGAGATGGAACTTTGGTGCATGATGCCTTTGCCTTACACCATCAGGTTAGCCTAGTTATATCTCTACATGGCTGGCAAAGTAGGAGGGCCATGAGGCCTGGGCTGTAGTGATTCTGGGTTAACTACAAAGTGATGAGACTGGCTTCAGTCATGAATGGAGTCCTATCCATTGGTCACAGATAGTGCCTATCTATTGTCAAATAAAATTTACAAAGTTATCTATATCACAGTAATGGCATATTTGAATGCTACATATGCAGAATATGCTACCTGCTAATCAGGCTTTAGTGGTAAACATTTCACATCAGTGCATATAATTAGACATCAGTTTTCTCTTCAGAGGTTAGTTCTCTGGCATCTATAATCAGCATCTCTACTTTCCCCTCATCTCATAGCTCTTAAAAGACAAAAGTCCTGGACCCACTTTCCTGTTTTCTACCTTCTTTCATTTTAGAAGCCTGGACCAAAGTCAGAGACCAGTATGTGGCTGGCCACAGGTCAAATCCAGCATATGAATTTTGGTTAGCCTATAGTTCCTTATCTAAATTCTAAATTAGTTTCTCTTGTTTAAACAAACAACAGGAAATTGTAGATAAAATCCCAATTTCCAGCTTTTTTTGAAAATTTAAAGGCTTTGGCAATGCTTTTTGTTCTGTTTTTTCCCCCATTTCAGTGTGGCAAGCTTGGACCCCTTTCTTGGACATGAATTTGGCATGAATTTTCAGGTTGGCCACAAGCCCTGCTAAGAACACTTCTACCCACATAGAAGTATTTGAGTCTGTGACCTTGGGGTCACTCATTCATTCATACAAACATATATTGTACACCCACTGTGCCTGGTAATTCTCGGTCACTTACATAGGTTCTTCTACTTCACACAACACTGTCACTTTCATTTCAAAGAAATAGAGATGAAGGTTCAGAAGGTCAAATGGCAAGTGGCAGAGTAGATGTGACCCAGGTTATGTTTTTCATGCTCTGTAGTTTCTAGGTCCATCCTTATGATCTACTTTAAAAGGCCCATCCTTTCCTCCCTTATGTCATTTCAATCTGAGATTTTTGCTTACAGCTTAAGTTAAAAAGGGCCAAACCTAGGGGTAGTTGTTTAAGGGTCCGACTTTGGCTCAGGTCATGATCTTGTGGCTCTTGAGTTTGAGCCCCACGTCAGGCTGTGTGCTGACAGCTCAGAGCCTGGAGCCTGCTTCGGATTCTGTGTCTCCCTTTCTCTCTACCCCTCATCCGCTCATGCTCTGTCTCTCAAAAATGAATAAATGTTTAAAAAAATTAAAAACAGAGGCACCTGGGTGGCTCAGTTGGTTAAGCATCTGACTTCAGCTCAGGTTATGATCTCCCCATCCCTGAGTTCGAGCCTCTTGGCAGGCTCTGTGCTGACAGCTCAGAGCCTGGAGCCTGTTTCAGATTCTTTGCTCCCCTCTCTGTCTCTGCCCCTCCCTCACTTGTGCTCTGTCTCTCTCAAAACTAAATAAACATGAAAAAAATTAAACAAATTAAAAGGACAAACCTAAGAATTGTCATGACACAGAAAGATGATAGTTTGCAAGTTTCTGTTAGTCACTCTTTTCCCCACTGGCTTCAGGATTTCATGCATTTTATTTTGTAACAGGTGTATTACTGTATTAGTTCACATATGCATTCATTGGCATTTCTGTGTAAGCATGATACCCCAACATTTTTCAGATTATCTCTAACCTACAGGTATCGTCCTTTTACACAATTATTAATGTCATTGAAATAGAGTAAAAGAACAATAGAATTTATCTTAATTCCTGAGGCAAAAACCTGTTCTCAAAAGTATTTTCTCAAAATGACAAAAGTGTACCCTTCAGCAGTAATATCTAGAGCCTACATAAAAGACACACATTTTCAAATAATATGGAAGCTTTAAAACAAATGTAGACCCAAAATGCCATCTGAACCCACACGTACTCAGTGACATTACCTGTTTTGCAGAGTTGATTCGTCTTGTTTCTGATGAGTTTGGTCCTGTGAGAAATGACTGCTGACAGAAAAATGAAGGATTCATGTGGAAATGAGCACATACCCACAAGGTACAACGTAAGACTAAAACTGGGGAGGGCAAGCGAGCTTGCTAGCGTAGCTTGAATTGGAGAATGATTGAAATTGCCCCATTTCCGTGATTGTGAAATGGAGTGTAATCACTGTGTTCCAAGGTATGCCTGACAAATGCTAGCCGGTGAGTAAATCTTCATTCCCCTTCTAAGCAGTTTAACATAAGAGGAAAGTTTTTGTTCTTTCTTTTAAATACCATATGAAAGAAAAAGAGTTGTACGAACAGAATCTTTGCTGCCTGGGAACAGTAGTATCTATGTGAAAGTATGTAACATGTAAAGCCACATAAGGTAGATTGTTAAAGAGTTAGAATTTTCACTTAAGATATATTAAAAAATTGTTTTAGAAGAGCTTTCCTTCTTCTTGTCAAAGTGGGGGAGCTGTGAATAATGGGTCCAGGAGGCGTATTGGAAATCTCTNATCTGTGTACACACACACTATAATATGTATGACTTTCATGTGTACCTGTAAGATAGCTTTTAAAAAAATGTATATAACATGTATATATTAAAGCCCATAGGTAAGCTGAAACAAAGGCCGTCCAGCAAAGGTTGGGCCCTGGGGAAGGCAGGCAGCCTCATGGGGATTAGGAAGATTTGAGATTGGTTATGTGGGGGGAGGACTTGAACAAGATATATTGAGGTAGATAGGAGTCAGGTTTTTCACGGTCTAGGAAAGGAGTTAAAAATATGTAAAGAGGGAAAGCTTGAATGAACTCTGGTGGTGGTAAACTGGAATTAGATTGGTACAACTCATGGTTTGTGTGTATATGTATGTGTATTTCTCATATGAGCAAAAGAAAAGCTGTGTGTATAGTGTGTGTGTATATACATATGCATATATATGTGTGTAGATACATATGCATATACAGTTTTGTTTACCAGGAGGATCTGGGAGCAAGTGACAAAGTGACACCCAGGAGCAATGAGTATATCTAGCACCCTGTTTTTATTTATTGATTTATTTAAAGTTTATCCATTTATTTTGAGAGAGAAAGAGAGAGAAAGAAGTAGAGAGAGAGGGGGAGAGAGAATCCTGAGCAGGCTCTGTACTGCCAGAGCAGAGCTTCGACATGGGGCTCGAACTCTTCAGCTGCGAGATCATGACCTGGACTGAACACAAGAGTCAGACTCTTAAATGACTGAGCCACCCAGGTATCCCCACTTTGTTTTTAAGGTGTATCCATTTATTTTGAGAGAGGGAGAGGCAGAAAGAAGGGAGAGAGTTGCATCCTGATTTTAAATACCAGTCTCCATCAAAGATATCTTTGGAAAATGGCATATCTCAGGGCTGAAGCAGAAAACACACAAGATGGGTCTGAAAGTACGGAGTGTTCAGACAATAATGGTGGCTTGCCAGTGGACAGAGAAGCTAGCTTTCAGAGTCACCCAGTGGCTACGTATGACAATTTGAGCAAATACATGACAATAATGGATTTGCTCTCAATGAATAGGAATCCACAAATCCATTTTATTATAAATAATAAGTTTTTATAGCAAAATGACTATTACTAAAATATAGATGGAATGCAGGAACTAGAAAATCACCATTTGGCAACTATCAGTAACAGTTCAGAATTCAAGAAAGTGAAAAGCAAAGAGTTAAAGTTGAATGAAGAACAAACTATTTATGTAGCCTCAAAATATTACTTCTGCAAAATACTTAACATAAAGCTACATACTAGTTATAAAGGGAAAGAATAACTTTCTATTGGTGAAGTCTAGTCAGATGATCACAATATCACCAGCATCAGGACAGACTGACTTGATAAGCACCTCCTCATAAGAAGAGCATAGCATCACCTCTGTGATACTCCTGTCACAAATGCATACTCTGAATCCGGTCATGAGGAAGAACCAAACTCCCAAAGAAGAAACCTCTATAAAACAGTCACCTGTAATCTTTAAAAATATTAAGGTCATAAAGGTCAAGAAAAAACTGAGGAATGGTTCTGGATTGAATGAGTGAGTCTTGACAACTAGTAAGAACATGTGATCTTAGTTTGAATCCTTTAACCATAAAGGACCTAATGGGGCACTGGCAAAATAAATAAAATTACCAACCTTTGTTCAAAAACTTTTATTTACTATAAAGACAAAACACCAAAATAGGTACAAATACTATAAAATTGGTTCAATGGGGTAAAAATTTTAATTAAAATATCTCGATATATTTAAAATAACAAAGGATACATTTAAGCCAAATTTTCTTAACCCAGAGATTTTTTTTGTAACATTTGCTTACACAGTAAGGTGCTAATAGAAGTTAGCCCTTAAGCCCTGGAAGTCTTAGGAATCATAGTCACACAGCAAATATAATTTCATTGTGAAAGTGAACTTTGGTAGAAGAAAAATCTATAGGACACCTGAGGTAGTAGAACCTGGAATAAACAGCAGTAGACATTATTTACAACTTGAGTACCAAATAACATTAAGAACACAAAAATAATTACACAATACAATTTTCAGTCCAGCTTTGATCCAAAGAAAATAAGAATATTATATCACATTTGCATTGAGAACAAAACAAAACAAAAAACAAAACACCACAATTACCAGCAAGCTGAGGGAACTGCAAACAAACTCAAACAATGGATTTGGACAACTAGAGGCAGTTTGAGTTTGAAATGTGGTGGGCATGGTGATCTACAAAGTAATACTGATTAGCTGAGGTTCCTCAGTTTATACAGTTTACATTTCTGTCAGACACAGTACTGATCTGACCAGTGATCTTCCAGTACATCAAATGGCAAGAGTGCATCCGTTAAAGCTTGCACATGAGAAACTTGGAAACAATCTTATTAGAGCTGTGAAAAGAGCCAGTAGTCACACACACACACACACACACACACACAAGATAGAAAATAAAAAAGAAAGTCAAGTACAACACATTTAGAGCTACCAAACTTCACATTTCGGTACTATTTTTAACTCTTCAAATATTGCCAATCTTCCAAAACAAAGGAATGTAAAATTTCACTAACAGACACATTCACATAAAAAAAAAAGCAAAAAACAAAAAAAAAAACAAAAAACTGTCTTTTAAAAATTATATGCAATATATCCCTGTAAACTTATCTTGTAACTTATTTTACTTCCAATTTGTGTTGTACATTTAAAATGTACTCTATATAGCTTATTTAGTTTATCCTGAGTCTTTGAGAATAACCAATTCTGTTTCACTCTGCAACAATTCAACTGGCTTCTGAAGAGTTAAAACTTAACATCTCAAAAAGTTGTATTAAATATTTAATCAGTACTTGATTTTAAAAGACTCACAAAAAAAAAGGATAAAAGAGCTGCCATTTTCCTTCAGGATTGCATGCATCTGAATCCCACTCAGATGAAAACCATTAGATAATTGTGCAAAATCTAAGGATTAGCGTGTTAAGTGGAATCCATTTCACTTTTCTTTTTAAACACATTTTCAAAGTTCTAAGCAGATTTATTTTGTAAAAACGCTATTACTCATTGATAGTTGAGTCATTAGTTAATTTTTCTTTAATTGTCAGCCAGGCCAACTGGAAAGAGATGATGCATGGTAGAAGGAAAATAGCAGTTTCATGTTATTATTAGTGGTGGTGATGAATGATGGACTGTTACATACAAAGTAAAATTTCAATGGTGTGATGTTTCCTACAAAAGAAACCCATACATTAAAAAAATTCAAATAAATTTCAAGGTAATCTTGATCTTGGTTGTGAGCTGCATCACAGAGAATAGTAGATTTTCACTTAATTTATATTTAACCTGCATGAAAAGAGCAGTGACTGACTCAATGAAGGTAGTATTTTATTAAATTCCAATTTAAAAAACAAAATTAAATCTGTATTAAAAAAACTCTTGCAATAGCAAGATATTTAATAAACTCTAGTTCACATCTAGTTCTATTTTTTTTTTTTTCTGGATTGAAAAGATCACCTTTCCCTGAATATTAAACAAAAGTGAAGGTGAAATGAAAATACAGAACCAAAATTTCCAAAAACGAAATGATTGGGCCAACAGTAAAATGCACAGTGAACCACAACTGCCCAGGCTTTTAAAAAATAAAGGTCAACTGTGGTTCATAAAGAAGTCATCAACTTTTAAAAATATAGTTATTTACTGCTACTTATAGCATATTCTGACCTAAAAGAGGCAGATACTGATTTATAGCCAGTGACAAAAAACTGAACGGAACTGCAGAACCCCCTGCCTATGATCATGATATGAAATGGAAGAATAATTGAAACATTAAAATAGATCCTGAGCCCCTCAGCTGCTAATATTGCTGAAAAAGTGCTCCAAAAAACCCCAAAATATGCTTCCGTTCATTAGTCATGCAAACGTCATTGCTTTCCTGTTTACCTATGGCCAGTTCTTTGAAAGGCACGGTTTATAGTGTCTGCACAAACTGTGGACTTTTGCATACTAAGCTTAGGTACAGATCATGATTTGTCAATCACATACTTAGGTAAGGGTTCCCCACTGGTCTTGTTCATAGCTGTTCAGTGGCATGAAGGCCAGCAGATTATCAACGTGGTTCCCCACAAAAGTTTTTTTTGCTCTTGATGAGCATCCTGTCCCCAGTACAGTTTATTTGTATAAATGGCTACCATGTAGTACGGAAGACCGGATGCTTCAGTAGCTCTCTTGATGGAGGTCTGTCCTGAGGTTGAAGTTCCAAACACCGAAGAGCCACATCCCGTAAACCAGGAGACAAATGTGAAGGGATCGATGGAGCAGTAGTCGCACTTGCAATCTGTAAAAAACAAAGCCACTAATGTTGGAACATGCCACAATTGGAACTTTGGATGTACTAGTACATGTGCATAGATTTCATAGCCTCTGTATGGGCATCTTGTATACAGAAGCACTGAGGCTGAAGTGGATGGACTTCTTTCTGACAATCTGTGGAAAAACACCTGGTGGATAGGAGGCTTCCTTCAAGAACTTTCAAATTTTAGGATTTTAGAGTGATCAAGTACATCCTGATCTGATGGATCTGTGGTTTCCTTCCTGTCTCAAATAAACAAGACTAAGTGCATCAAAATGGTCAGACAGGTATCCAGTTTGCCATATGCTTTCCTCATATTCACTCTCCAGTATGGCTTGTCATCTTGGCTTCATCATGCATTTTCTAATATTCAGCACAGCGAGCTGTTCCAGTTGAGCAAAACCAAACCTGCCACTACCTCAGAAACACACCTGCACTGAAGGAGGAAGTTCTAGGAGTGTGAAAAGGGCTGAAAGAGGTTCTGGCAGGTGTGAGTTGCTGGGGAGCCAGTGCACAGGACTGATACTGTGCACACAGGCAGCTGTGTGGGCGAAGTGCTTCACTAAGACCCAGAGGTAATTTTGTTTATCCCCCATAATAACCCAATGAAGTGGGTGCTGTTATACCCATTTAATCACCAAAACAACAGAGGGTAGACAGAAGATGTAATTTCCCTATTCACCCGGCTTTATGGAGCCAGGGTTTGAAACCAGGTCTGTATGGCTCCAAAGCTGGAGCTTTTACCTAGCACATGTCTGGATCAAAGGCTAAACATCTCAATTATGCTATTCTCAAATGGAAATGGACAGAATGGATTTGAGAGTTACTGGAAAGGTAGAACAGACAGGATTTGGCACCCGACCCAGGTGTAAATTTTTTAAATACAGGAAATAGTAAATCAGCTAGTAAAAATTTGTGGATTACATACATGAAGAGCCTTATGTTTTTACATTTCAAAGTCTTTTTTCATATTTTTTAAAATGTTTTATTTATTTTTGAGAGAGAGATAAAGACAGTGTGAGCAGGGGAGGGTCAGAGAGAGAGGGAGTCAAAGAATCCGAAGACAGGTTCCAGTCTCTGAGCTAACTGTCAAAACAGAGCCTGACGCGGGGCTTGAACCCACGAACCGTGAGATCATGACCTGAGCCAAAGTCGGAAGTTTAACTGACTGACCACCCAGGCGCCCCTGAAAGTCTTGAGATACAGATTTACACACATTTCACCTAGGAAAAATGGCTGATTAATTGCTAACCCATTGTTCACAGTGACTTTATGGAGCCTAACTACTGCGAAAAATGAGAACCAACTGTACATGCTGCCAGCTTTCACTGTACCACATGAATCCCTACAGATGTATACCTACATAACTGTTTCAAGGAAGATCTGCCCGGACATTAGATTGAGAGTTAAGAAGAACCCATGAAAAATCTGCCTCCTGCCAATTTTAGGGGCAAGAAGTCATTTTTATATCACAATTACCTTAAATATCAAAGCAAGATGATTGGAGTGTTTTTCTGCATTCCAGGGTGGTTTAGCACAAGCCATTTCTATAATAGCACAGCCAACACTCCATACATCACAGCTCCTACCATACTGCTGACCTCTTAGTACCTAAAATAAAGCAGGAAGTTAATTTGGAAATAGGACTCATTAAAAAAAGAGAAAGACATTCTGTAGTTAGGGGTTCTAGCTTTTTATTTCAGACCAAAACAAATGGTACAAACAGCAATTCCATAGACTAGACTGATGTTTCATTTATTTCATCAAGTTTATGTGGTACAAAAATATTGTGGAGACCAGGGAGATTCTGAAGAAGGATCACATCACAGATTTCAAAATAGCCCCAGTGCACTTAAAGTGAACTATGGGGCCAGAGGACAACAAATTATACCTACATAGGAACACAAAGAGTTCCGAACACAAGCTGAATTCAGAATCACAATGTTTATTTCAATTTCTTTTACTACTACTAAATCCTGCTTCTCTGCCACCTCCCTTTGCTGTTAAGATTTCCAATTATGTGCACTTTGGGTTTACTAAAAAACAAGTAGTATAAATTATCCCACAATTCTTTGTTAGGAATAGCCTTTAAGGAAATCTACAAAAACCCATACTTTAAAAATTTTGTCAAGACAAAGATGGAAAGGCAGGGATTAAGAGTCTGAAATCAAGGATATCATTAAAACCTTATTTTTAGACCCATGGACTTATAAGTGGTAAGCATATAGTGAAAAACATGGCAAACTAATTTGCTATCATTCTGTCACACAGAACTCCAGATACTTTCTTTCAGCACATTCAAAGCTGCTTCTCACCTCAGGTGCCATAAATGCAATTGTCCCCAATAACTGTCCCTGAAACTCTCCTGCACCAGTTCCTTTTGATGCCAACCTGGCGGCAGCTCCAAAATCTGCGATTCTCAGTCTCTGACCTGTGCTGTCAATTAGCAAATTGGCGCCTGTCAACAAAAACAGCAAATGACCTTGTATGTTAAAAAACCAAAGGACAGATTAATATCTCAGTAAAATACTACTAATAGGACAATCAAAGAAGAAGTGGACATGTCAGAGGTTCAGAGAACTCTCCCCTCTCAATTCACTTCATTATTGCTGAAGGCACAAAGGTAACAACATGTAAAACAAGTAAAATCCAAATCCTCAGAGGGAAGATCAAAGTAACAAGGCATAAAGAGATAAAGGCAGACATTTAGTGAAAAGTTACTAGGTGTTGAAAACCTTTAACATAATTATTCCCAACAAAAATCTTCCCTCAACATTAAAGTTTTAATGTAGTTTACATCTTACGACAGAATTCCATTGAAAAATACCTAAGACCAATTCAAAATATACACTGTCAAATACCAGCCAAAGACGTTTATGTCCAGAAAACCGAAGCTCCTCTTAGCAAAATGAACTGCAAAATATTTGAAAGGCTTCTTCTCAAAGGAAGTTCATAACATCCCAGTTATTTTAAATAAAACCAGGAATGGGAAACTTGGGGAGGCAGTAGAGATCAGGAGACCAAGAAAGGTAATCAGAGACCTGAATTTTATACTTGGTTTGCTGTTAGCAGTACAATGGAAAAAAAAAAAAGCAGTAAGAATAGAAAAGTCACAGCCTCTCCAAGGAAGGCAGATGATAGGACTCCAAAGGTTCCTTTCACTTCTAATAATTCTAGTGATTTGAGTTACTCAAGAGAAACAGTCCCATAGTTGATCAAGTTAGAAATTATCAACAAAGGTCTGAGTTTTAAAACTACATTTGTTTTCTACCTATTGCTAATAGGTAGTAATGAAAAGAATTCCTACCTTTGACATCTCTGTGAATGATCTGGTTTTCATGGAGATATGAAAGGCCACGAAGTAGTTGTTCAGTATAGTTAATAACTACTGATTCCTTAAAGGCTCCATATTTACTGAGCAAATGAGCCACTGATCCCCCTGTAAGACAAACATATAATAATCGTTATCATAAATTTAAGCCAAATTAAAACCGTTGATTACACTTTAGTTACATAAGGTTGCACCACATGAACTCACATTCACGTTTGAAATGTTACATTTATACTCTGCATCAGAAGTGAGACTGATTTAAAAACACATTCCTATCAATTGGACATTTTCATGAAACTTTCATGAACTAGTTTTTTGGAAGTTGAAAGATTTCAGAAAGCTTTAAAACTTAACAGTTCTACACAGAACCATTTCTGAAAAGCACCATTCACCTCCCTGTCCTTTTGACAGATATACAATTTTTTTTTTTTTTTTTGAGAGAGAGCATTAGCAGTGGGGAGGGGGGAGGAGAGTGATTCTTAAGCAGGCTCCACCCCCAGCATGGAGCCCAATGTGGGACATGATCTCATGACCGTGAGATAATAACCTGAGCCAAAATCAAGAGTCCAATGCTCAACCAACTGAGCTATCCAGGTACTCCCAAAATACCTTAAAAAAATTTTTTTTTAAATGTTTACTTTTGAGAGAGAGCACATGGGCAGGGGCAGGTCAGAGAGATGAGATACAGGATCTGAAGCAGACTCCAGGCTTTGAGCTGTTAGCACAGAGCCTGACACGGGGCTCAAAATCATAAACTTCGAGACCATGACCTAAACCGAAGTTCGGCACTTAACCCCCTGAGCCACCCAGGTGCCCCCAAAATACCTTTTTTATTAATAAGACTTAAGTAAACAAATGCTCACATGTTATTTAGGAGAAGGTAAAGAGAATAGGAAGAGCCAAAAGATCCAACACTAGGCTTCATATTCTATTATCTATTAGCTGTGACCTGGGACAAGTTATAAACTGAATAAACCTCACTAGGAAGTATTTGTAATAGTCAACCTGAAAACAAGCATCAACCCAGCTACAACCAACATCAAAGAATGTATTAAGAACAATAGAAATCAATTCTTCAAACACAAAAAAATCTCAGAATTTAAACCACTTATTCATTCATTACATCCCAAGTTACTTTACTGTATATATGGTATATTTTAGGGTTCAATTTTATACTTCATAGCTTAACTTTTCCAACTTAGATCTCAAAAAACTTTTTTTTAATGTTTATTTATTTTTGAGATACAGCATGAGCTAGAGAGGAGCAGAGAGAGAGTCTCAGAATACAAAGTAGGCTCCAGGCTCTGAGTTGTCAGCACAGAGCCCAACGTGGGGCTTGAACTCACAAACCATGAGATCATGACCTGAGCTGAAGTCAGAGGCTTAACTGACTGAGCCACCCAGGTGCCCCTGCAAGTTTTATCTTAATTTCACTTTTATATTGTCAAGTTAAAACATCTCAAATCTGTCCAATTAATGATAGCCACCTGGAAAAATATGGGTCTTATACATAGGTTTTAAAAAAATTATTCTTATAAAAGAATGCTCTATAATCATTTAAAAAGAAACACTGAGGGGCACCTGGGTGGCTCAGTTGGTTAAGTGTCCTACTTCAGCTCAGGTCATGATCTCGCCATTATTGAGTTCCAGCCCTGCATCGGGCTCTGTGCTGACGGCTCAGAGCCTGGAGCCTGCTTTGGATTCTGTGTCTTCCTCTCTCTCTTCCCCTCCCCTGCTTACAGTCTGTCTCTTTCTCTCAAAAATAAACACTAAAAAAAAAAAAAACAAACACTGAAAAAGTTAAAAAATTAGAGACAGTGAATATTTTATTTGTATTTAAATCAAAGACAAAATGAAATATTTACAATTCATATTATGTTAGGGGTGATTTGCTTTTAGAAATTCAAGAAATTGGGGCACCTGGGTGGCTCAGTTGGTTAAGTGTCCAACTTTTGCTCAGGTCATGATCTTGCAGTTTGTAGGTCTGAGCCCTGTGTCAGGCTCTGTGCTGACCGCTCAGAGCCTGGTGCCTGCTTTGGATTGTGTCTCCCTCTCTCTCTGCCCTTCCCCAGCTCACACTCTGTCTCTCTCAGAAATAAACATTAAAAAAGAAAAGAAATTCAAGCTATTTAATAAAAATAAGTGTTCATAAAACTGTTTTTCCTTCATTTAATATCAACCAAAAAGTTAAATTCATGTACTATTATTGGTAATTTAAAATGTGAACATACCTGCCATCCATTCGATGAAGAGATTATAATTGCTCTTTTCACATGTGGCTCCCAACATCCTAATGATGTTAGGATGATTCAAATTGCTCATCATTCTGATCTCTTCTCTTAATGCTTCCACTACTTCTTCTTGCTCAGAAGATGTATTTCTGACATATGTCACCTGTTTCAATAACCATGTTTACAGAGTTTTGAATTCTGATGAATTTCTATTTACAGTTTTCACTAACAATCTGACCTAAATTGGACAAATTCATATTAGTTATAAAGTAGATGCTTTATAAAAAACCAACTAAAATGCTTTTAGATAGTAAAGGTGTAGCTTAAGCAGTGAAGTATCAGAAAAATGACCAAAAAAGGGACACAGCCAATCCTCCCAAACTGAAGACAGAATGAGAAAGGCCTATTCATGGAAGAACCAATGTGATTTAAAAACAAAAACTTCATGATTTTCTTATTTTGATAAGCATGCTCATCATGAAAAGTAAACTACCAGAGGCCCCGAGATGATGGTGCATTCGTAACATTGCTAAAAGGAGTATGAAACCACACCTCTGTTTATAAAAAACACAAACAAAAACCAAAAAACAACCACTATGAGGCCCATCTTGATGTTGGATCTTAAAATCATCATGCAGTCAAGTACTTTCAGGGATCATTTATATAATTTGTTAAAATAATTATGCTTCAGCTCTTCAATAGAATTCATGATACTTTTGATGCTTTGGCAGTGTTTACTTTGAAATTTAGGTTTCTGAAAATCAAGGGGCTAAAGCATATACACAAAGGGAACTAGGCTTTACTTATTTGCTCATGCTTCAGTTTTATAATTTAAATAATTTATGTGCTCACTAGATACTTATTTACCTGTTTAACAGCCATTAAAGTTCCAGTTCCCACATCTTGAGCCTGATAACAAGAAGAAAATGCTCCAAGGCCTATCTGCTGACCTTTTAGCCATTCAGTGTCTTCTCTGTAAGGTTGCTTTGCTTTGGTATGTCCTGGTAGAGTTTCGGGTGTCTACATATTAAATGAAAGCAATCTTTTTACTGTTAAGTTAAAAGAGGAAAGAAAGATCTGTGAAATTAGCCTGGCAGGATACTAGTCTTGTTTTGTCTGGCTTCCCATACCACCTATAAAGCCGACCTCTGAATGTGCAGTGTTGGTGACCAATGTCAAATGCAGAAGAAGTGATCGTCATTATAGAATCAACCAGAAATGCCTCTGAAATAGTCAAGGAGTGTCTATGTTTAAGCAATGACATGATATTATATACAGTGTATAATTCTATGTGAAAAATTGCTTCTAATGATTAACTTGTGTTAAGAACATCATTTCTGAATTAGATTTATTTTCGCTTAGTCCAAGGAAACTCTAATCTCTTTAAGACTATACTTACATCCTGTTGAATAATGATGATATCTTCTCCATTTTCAACCTGTAGTTGAGGAACTATGGGGAGGGCATCCTGAGACGCTGACATTGCCATGGCAATTGCTAAAGCTTCTTCTTCTTCAGCTTCCATCTTTTCTTTGCACTTCTGATTATGATTCACATCATCTTTGTAGGTATCATCATTTTCATCTTTTTCAGGAGAGAGGACAGCAACTTCTGACTTAAAAGTTACTGTTGTGTCACTTGAAGGCATAGATGCTTCAAGAAGGTCCTCAATGCTGGAATTGAGTTCTGTATTGACGTCTAATCGGCATTTCTCTTCTACTGGGGTGAATACTGTCTCGTCACTGGGTATAACAGCATTACTGTTATTGGTGCTGCCACCAAAGCTGTCATCACATTTGGAAGTACTGTTCAGATCAAGTGTCATGCTATTCTTTGAGACATCTCCCTGTTTACTTGTATTACCTGGGGTAGGTCGAGATGGCTTTGGCCTGTGTATAGTACTAGACGGCAGGGGTCTTGACTGAGTAAAGATGGGGGAAAGTTTATCTGAGTCTCTGTTTTCAGAACAGTTTCTCTGGAACTGTAGAGAAAACTTGCGCTGTGTTTGAGGAGATGCAGAAGGTATTTTGCAGGGAATGAAACCCTGAGGTCTATGCTTAGAGAGATCTGTTCCGGTGCCAGTTGGTGCAGATGGGGAAGATGAAGAAGGAGTTGACAAGGATGGAAACACTAATGGGGAATGATGAGATACAGGAGAGGAGTTCAAACATTGACTGTGGGGTCTGCCTTTAGTTTGAACCACTGGCTTTGGTTGCTCCACTGTTGTTGAACTAGAAAGTCCTACTGAAACGCTGCCCAGCCTGTCAGTAATGTCTTCTGAATTGGCACTCAGTTTTGTGGCACACAGTCCTTTTCCAGTTTTCTCTAAGTGGTCTGTGCGCTCAAGAGAGCTGTTCTCTGTGGTTTCTGGAGAGCTGGGAGAAAGAGATAACTGCAAAAAGCTGTCACGTTGACCATCCAAGTTGTCTTCTATGCCCAGCTGGATGGCCTCAGCGATTTCCACCTCATCTGCAATAGCCATCAGACGACGACGCATCCTGGTGAAATGAGTGGAACTGGAAACATTCAGCATTTCTAACAGTTTTGAAAATACATGGGGTACTGCAGTAACCATTCTTGCAGAACTCAAATATATCCTTCGAGAGAGTTTACCAACCATTGAGTGGGAATTATCAATGGACTGCAAAGCAAAGGTTAAGAGGGACAGCAGCTTTTTATACCTGAAAGAAAAAACACATTCAATTACTAGACAAGTTAAAATTACTGTAAAATACACACAAATAAAAAAAGGTATTAATTTACAGCTTATACATCTAAAAACAGTCCTTTCAGTACAAAGGATCTATAAATTTTTAACAGGCCAGGCTTGAGGCTTTTATGTCAATCAAATATTAAGGTATTAGTAACCTATATATGCTCTGTAATTTCTAAGTCTTTCATGAATCTAAAATGTGTCCTTTTTAGGGCGTGAGGGGTAGGCTGGGGATGGGGTAGGAGGGAAGAACAAATAACATATTTGCAGAAGAAAAATTACCTGACTTCAACAGGCTCAGCTTGTGAAACATCAGTACTGGCGATATGAGGGTAAAATTCAGCAGGAAATTCCAACAGCAGTCTGTCCATAAGACAAAGGCGGCCCAGAAGTTCTTGCCAGTTGTTTGATTCAGTTTGGTTTCCAAGAATACAACTTAAGACATAATCAACACCACCAATACCAATGGATCCTACAGAAAGGAAAGTAGTAACACATAACTGAAAAATAGTGATACTAAAATCTAAAACAAAACATGATCAAAATAGCATAAAGGCCAAGAAAAATACTCTAGTTATATTCATTTTAAGTACTGTTTAGATTAATTCCTATTTCTAATGTTAGCTGACTGAATCAATTTACACAATTACTTCAAAATCCTGTATACAGCTGCCTTATCAGAGACTATACAATTAGGGTAAGACCTGCTACATTTATTTTAAGTAAAAAGATTTTACCAGCTTTAAGTATTTCTCTGCCAACTGCCAACTCTCCTGCTTGGCCTTTGCACAATTCCAGCAGTGTTGATATAGATAGCTGACTTGTGCGACTAAAAATGAAAGAAGCAACATTAGACTTGGATCTTGGATAAAATACACATTAGAAGGACAATAGTTATGTAATGCCATATGAAAAGGTGGCAAAAAATAGTTCCACCACTAAAATCACATTTACAGTGTTGCTACGGATAATATTCATTATGTAAGGTCTAATTTCATAAACTTTACTTCATCTGTGTTAAGCACAGAATCTTAATAGTGGCTCTTAGCAAGCACTGATTTAAATAGCAAACCAGATAAAAAGCATATTTTGATTATTTCATTAAAGTAAAAAAGGCAGAAGACTCATTTTGATTTCTGAATTTTCACTCAGAATCTCTTGAATTAAAAACAAAAACTTCCTCCAAAACCTTTATGTTCTCTTATATAGCCAGAGAGAATTCCAAATTATCTTAAAACTTCTACCGTATTTATAATGTTCCGTCAGTGAAGCAACCAGGTGAACAATCTAACTTTAGAATTCCAGAAGGCATACAACACACAACTGCCACAAAAGCAGTGAAGTTTTCAGAAAAATACTGATTCTCATATTGAAAAACCATGTGATTTTTCTATGCATTTTGCAAATTATTTGTCAATTTGCCTATTAATATTTTTCATATATTACAGTACTCTCTTGAATAAAGAAAACCTCTAATACTGTCAATTCATAGGCTTGGGTAGAGAAAAAAATGGAGGAAAAAGAGTTTATGAAATGAGAAGCAAATCAAATCTAAGCACCTAATTTTTGAGACTGGCTGCAAACAACAGAAGGCGATGGAGGGAAGAAGACGGGGGCTGGGCTGAGAGAGCTCCAAATGGGTTTAACGGCAGACGCACAGCAAAGGCGAATCCATGCTTCCTACCACCTGAAATGGGCTGGTCATGAAGAGGCGAGAACCACCAAACAATGTTCTCAGCTACGCTCACTAAGTGAAAAGTGATCTTTTCCTCCAACTTGACAGAATGGGAAAATAAAAGCAAACCAGTGGTCCCATAAAAGCACAGCTTGAGCTTATTTTTTACTATGATTATGCCTCACTTCTCTACCTTACTATCTCTACTCCTCCAGTTAGCATTACTCTTGATCCCTGTCAGTTTTTACATATATCGCAATTTGTTATTGTTTTAAATATTAACTATCATAGAGTAAAATTCCATTATACAGCAAATATGGAATGGTTTGTTTTTTTGAAGCAGGTATAATGATTTTATTGGTTCCTATTCTGAGTAATTCATTCTTTAAAATGAGTTTATATAGGTATCACTTCCTATTCTTTCCAACTGGACTTGAGATTAAGAATACTGCTTTCTAACAAAAGAACACAGTAATGTGTTTATCCATGCAAAAACCAGTTTGTTACCCTGGTTTTTACTTGCCATTTGCCCTTCTCCCTAGTGCTCAAAAACTTTAAGTGTTACATTTTAATTTCGAATCTAGTAATAGAAAACAATACTCAAAGCCTCATTTAATAAGTATGTATCAAATACTCACCAGGTGTGAGGCTTTTTGCTAGGCTTTTACTATAAGAGAGTTTGAAACGATTCATCAATAGGGTCTTACCTATTGGCATCTGCACACTTGACTAGGATGGTGTCTACAACTGGCCGGAGAAGTCTCTGCAGTTTGATTCTTTCTGCCAAACTATGGCAAGGAGTATAAACCAGCATGGCTCTCAACGTTTTCTGTGGGAGTGGGAGGGGAAACCTGAAGGTCAGTTTAACTGCATTTGAAAAGCATCAGAGACTCTAGTATAATGTGAGACAATTTAATAAACACAATAAGTAATGGCAGGAATAGATTATAACCCATAAATAAAAAATCCATGAATCCATACTGATACAAATAAAAAACTGAAGAATAAATAGATGGGGTAGAAAGAAATACTCTGAACTATTTCTACAATTTTTAAAGTATGAATTTCAAAATGAAAAGCTTCCAATGGCTGAAACTGGAATAATACGAGCAACAATTTAAATGATGACAGGATTGCATTATAACCTAGAGACTAAAATAAATACTCATCAGCCTATATTGACATAAACTTAAAAATTGGATAAAAATAGATGGGGCAGAAAAGACACCTCCTCTTTATAGAAGAATTCCTATTGATGTAGAAGGAATGAGAAAAATAGAAAATCACCATTAGAATACCACAATAACTGCTGTAGACAAGATCCACTGACAAATGCTAAAATCACTGGGCCAAATTCTGAAGAGAAACAGGGTATTTGCATAGTCTCAAAGTATCTGCCTCAAAACATTTATTGTCACTTTATAGCAAGAAACCCAGTAGACCTCACCTTAACCAAGTGATGAAGGACAGCATCACCAATACTAGACACATCAACATCATGTATCCCTTGACACAGTGCACTATAACAGAAATGCATAAACTCAACCTAGTCATGAGGAAATTGCTATCAGATAAACCCAAAACGAGAGACATTCTTCAAAATAAGTGGTCAGCACACTTCCAAAGTGTCAAGATCTATGCAAGACAAGGAAAGACGGAGGAGCTGTCACTGATGGGAGCACGGTAACTAAATGCTATTTGAGTTTCTGGACCGGATCCTTAAACAGGAAAAAAGACATTATGGGAAAAGTGGTAAAAACTGATTAAAATCTGCAGCTTAGCTGTAAAGAACACTGCTGGAACAACTAGGGATACTGGAATGTGGACTTTCTAAGTACATAATAGTATTGTTAATGCTAAATTTCCTAAGTCTGCTGATTGCATTGTGGTTCATACAGAATAATGCATTTATTAAGAGATATCTGCTAAAGTATATGAGGTGAAATGTCATGTCATGATGCCTTACAAATTAACTCTCAAAAGGTTCAGCAAAGAAGTATGTATGGCAAGGGAGAGGAGAGAGGGAAGGGGGAGCTTTAAGGGAAGGAGCCACTTCTGCCTGCATTGTACCTGGCACACTACATAGTTACAGAAGAATCAGAATATAGGATGATTCTCAGAGTCCTTTCCATCTATAGCTCACTAACTAGATGGGAAACCATCTGAACTTAAACAACCAGACAGACAGTCTAATGAAGAGTCAAATATGTCTGAAGGTTTGTGTTAGATAACAGTAAGAAGAGATAAAAAGCTGGGCCAAGAACATTGGTCTTTACAGTATGCTGGTCCCTGAATATTCCACTTGAAAAAACAGACCAGGGCAAGACAGATTTGGGAAATAATGCATCCTACTCCTTGATCTCATAGATTCCTAATGTGTATTTGCTTGCTGAGGGATCTTAGAACCCTTGCAGTGAACAAACCCATTTAATTTGTGTAATTAATTGTCCATCAATTTTAACTGAATACAGAACTCTTGTCTTAAAGGGAGGTTTTCATTATCTTGCCAAACTTCCATAGAATATGCTTTTGGAAATGCTGCTAAAGCAAGAGAAACCTCTAAAGGTTTCTAAGCTGGGGAATAATCAAAGTGGTCTTTAAAGAATACTGATGGCTACTGTACAGTCAATGTTCAATGTTCCAGACATTATGGATAGAGGTTTTACACAATCTCATTTCAAACCCAAGAGATAATATTTTCCTTATAGATTACAAACATGAAATTTAAGAGTCCTCAGCACAATGCTAACCAATGGAAGAACTGGAATTTGAATAAAGGTGTCTATAATCTTGACCTTATGTCCAGATTACCTATGCCAGTCCTATCTAAACTACCAGATTATTCAAGTGTCCCGGTTAGGATGATAAATTATAAAGTCACTCAGTTTTGACTTCAAATTCTATATTACCTCTCAAAAAGAAGATTCATAGGCATAGCTGTTACAGGATGGATTATAAAAAGAAAGTGGAAGCTGAGGGATTAATGAGTTCTGAAAACTGGCTAGGTAAGAATTATGGTGGTTGTCAGCTGGGGCGATTCTGACCCTCAGGGGACACAGCAATGCCTGGAAACATTCCTGGTTGTCATGATAGGGAGGAGGAGGAAGAGAGGTATCCAGTGGGGGAGAGGTCAGGGATGCTGCTACACCTCCTGCAGTGGACAAGACAGCACCCTTTCCCTCAACAAATAATTATCTGGCTCAATGTCAATAGTGCTGAGGTTGAGAAACCCTGTCCTAAAGATATGTATACTCAGAATGAAAAAAGTCAAATTAGCCTCCAAAATTATAAATGAAACACCCTATTCTATCTCACTCATGAAAGACAACTTCTAACAGGTTAAACTAGAAAAAACAACTCAATCATCTATGTCCTAGAACCTTCCTCTGTGAAAAGGATCCTGAATTTACATACATGATGTTGATTAACAATCAGTTCTCCTTAATGTCTAACTAATGGCAAATTCTCAAAAAAGTCAAACTAACTTTGATCACTTGCTATCCATTAAAAACATTTTAAAGCTGATCATGTGTAAGATGTAAGGTTAATGTAAATATATGAACAGTGAAACACTGCTATTTTAGGGGAGAAAAGTAACAGTATATAAGAAAACTTGAATAGATTAAAACAAGTAAAATCCAAATGAAGAGACTAAATGGAAAATTGCAATTTCCTGGGACTATGGAATAAAATCTGAATTTTCCAAAATTAAATCAGGTAAAGTAGTTTTACTGGATTTTAAGGATGATATCTACAAGCTTAAACCCACACCCATAATGCTTTGGTTATATAATAAAGCTACTTACTAAAGCAGCAACGTACACTTTGTAGACAGGGTCAGCACAGACCATTGATAAAACGTTGCAGCATGCCTCTACCACATCTCCTGAGATACTGGTCTGGGAAGACCCACTGGTGGCTCCAGCACTTGGGCTGCTTCTACCGTTGCTTCCAGAATTTCCAGTGCTCTCCCCATTTGCCAATAGCAGAGCCCCACTAACATCATGGGAAAGACGCCTGAGAGCCATCTCTCTTACATTCCAGTTTCTAGAAAATAAGCAGCCAACGAGTTCCATTCCAAATACCTATAATCAAACAAATACAATGAATTTAATGGGAAGAAAAACCAATGAACCTAAAGTATTTGGTAATAAGCAGGAGTTCTGAAAAATTGTGGTCTTTTCTTAAATCTTTACCAATCTACACAGGTTCAAATATGTCCAGTCACTTAAAAATCCTAAGGAGGAATTTTATACTCAAGTTTAGCTGGTAATTATCAACAGTCCTTAACATTTATTAGCTCAAATAAAATTAAGAGTGAACTCCATTAAGTAATTAGATGGATATTTATATGTTTCTGTAGTCTTATGCTTACCACAGGAAAAAATCTGTGAAGATTTTTGTCTTGTAGAAAAAGGTTAAAGAAAAAAAAAACCCTCATCAAAATTAGATGGAATTATAATGAATGGAGTGGAAAAATCTAAAGCCAAAAGAAAAAAAACTCTTGTGTTCAAATTAGCAAAGGATAATGATAGGCCTATAATTAAAGTGCATGTTGGGGCACCTGGGTGGCTCAGTCAGTTAAGCATCTGACTCTTGATTTTGGCTCAGGTCATAATCTTACAGTGGTGAGACAGAGCCTCATGTTGGGCTCCACAATGGGTGTGGAGCCTGCTTAGGATTTTATCTCCTTTTTCCTCTGCCCCTTCCTTGCTTGCACTCTTGTGCTCTCAAAAAAAAAAAAAAAAAAAAAAAAAAAAAAAAAAAAAAGAGCATATTATTACAGTCATCATTACCATGCCTCAAAGCTGGAGTCTCTAAATAAAGGAAAGGGTACATAGTCTTGACATTATGGGCCAATTAGCTAAAAGTAAACTTAATACCGAATTTATCACATGAAGGTAATTTATCATATGAAAAATTTCCAAATTTTAGAGATGAATAAATATAATTTTGGGGAAAACAAATGATGACTTATTTATATATGTTCTAATTTGACAATAAAGGGGAGTAAGTTAACTTAGTTACTTATAGTAACTTATTATATAATAATAACTTATTATATGCCTGACACTCACTGTTAAAAAGCATACCATGATCTAAGTCTTAATTCTGTCTTATATCATATTCTTAGTAAAAAAATAGGGATAGATAACACAGTCCAACCTACGTCTTAAGCAAAATACACTAGATATAACTGCCTTGAAAGAATGGCATCCAATAGCTCAGTATCAACTTTAGAGTTCTCTCGAGGATTTACAGGTGAAGGCCCATGTTAAATATCATTAATGAACCAGATAAATAAGCTTTGTTTATTAAGTTTGGAAATTTTATTAGATTCATGATAGGTTGTTTACATGCTAAGAAGTGTTTCAAAAGCTGCAGGACTGTAACGGTCATAAAAAGAAAAAGGAAACAAATCCTAATGACATACAAAGTGAATGAGTGTCTGTTGACAAATTTAATAGTATGAAACAGAATTTAACAGATTACTGAAAATATTTTACTTCACTATTATCTACTGGAGACATTCTTTGGGATTCTTCATTCATTCATTCATTCATTCATTCATATTTTAGAGAGAGAGTGAGCAAGGGGCAGGGAGAGGGTCAGAGGGAAAGACAATCTTAAGCAGGTTCCATCCTTAGTGTGGAACCCAACATGGGGCTGGACTCCATGAACTGTGAGATGACCTGTGCCAAAATCAAGAGCTGGATGCTTAACCGACTGAGCCACCGAGGCACCCCTGGGATTCTACATTTTTAAACATCATGGACTAAAATAACAAAATCACTAGAACCCAACCAACCAACCAACCAGCAGAAATTCTGACTGAGAAAGAAAAAAATATTTCATCCAAAGAGAAAATAAAGGAACAGAAACTGTCCTTACAAATAAAAATGACTAATGTAAGGCAAACATACATTTTTTTCTTTTTTATCCACTTGGCAATTATTAAGCAGCTATTCTATATATATGCCATGAGGATACAGAAAGGAGAAATTGAGTTTAAATGGCAGTAAATAAAAAAATGATCAATTCTTAGTAGAAATGGGATTAAATATTTGAACAAGTTAGCACTAAAGGGGTCTAGTGTCTATCCTTGGATAATCCTTAATGTCTGATGGTCCTAGAGATGGGCAGCTGAGACTCCAAAAATTTTCAAAATTTAAGCTCTATAGTAAGCAGCAAAGTATTAACACCAAAGGTAGAAATTTCAGTCAAGAGTTCATGATGGAGGCAAAGCAAATGTATTTTCTTAAACTATAAACAATTGGGACACAACTACGTTAATTGGTTTATAAAGGTTTATTTGAGAAATGAAGAATAAGAACTACTTACCTGAATCCATGGCTCAGCTAAATCTTTGTAAGCAGGAGGAATCTGCTGAGTTCCGTAATGAGTAAGGTTAAAATTGCTCTCCTGACTCCTTCGCTGTGATCCAGCCAAAGGCTGCTGCTGTATGGTTTGCTGCTGTGCAGCTCGCAGGGAAGAAGGGGAATCCACAGGGCTTGACAACTCGTGGCTAAATGAAAAATTAACAAAATCTTGTTAAAAATAATTAACAGATTTAAATAACATTTGGGGAACACTTTTACTTTTTATGAGACATATCTAAACCATTAATTCAAAATTGTTACCTGTAGAAATCGTGAGATCTCCACTTAGACCTACAAAGGGGACATATTAAAGGTTCTCTATTTCTTCTACATTCTTCTGCCCCTGAAAAGTTAAAGGGAAAAAACTTTACAAAAATATAAATGCTCAACATTAAGTAGTTATATATAATAACCATTACTAATGGCTAGTAGAGGTTTATATTGAAAAAACCTCAAAAAACAACCAGATCTATTTACCTAGAAGTAGGCAAACACAGTAGGTTAAATTATGTACCTAAATTATCTCCCTAGTCTCCCCAAAAGTCATGTTAAAATCCTAAATGATATAGTTGGCTCATAGAGCCAGTATGCTGAGTGAGCATGGGGAGGGAAGAGCCACATACAGATTGACATGCAGTGGTGATGCAGCTTGTTCCTGCAGCCGTCCTCACACACAGTAAGACTCTCTTCGTCAAGCATGCCCAACAAGCAAATAGGACACATCTGTTCCTCCTCATCTTTGATACTGTAAGGAAGGAGAAATGAAAGCATTAAACACAAAAGAAGAGTACGGAATTAATGGCATAGCTAAAAACAATTCTGGATTCTTTACAATATGAAAAAATGAAATAGAAATTCTTGTTAGGAACATCTTATATAGAACTATTTGAGAAATATTTATTTCTCCTATTCACTAGTACAGAATAACTTTAAGATTCACACCACTAAGTAGTGACAGACTGTGGGTATGAGTTAACCTTTCCTTGCTATGAACAGAATTCAGTATATGAACTATAATCTTAGAGACCCACGTAGCCCCCAAATTCTGCTTGTGTACCTTTTGAACAAACTGCTACAAGGTTTGACTAAATGTTATACTTCTATTACCTTAAGCAAAAATTCCTGAAAAACTGTTCTGAATGAGAGGTAGCAAAATAAGTTTCTAAAAAAACGTTCCTAAAAGCTAAACAAACAGGTCTAGTAAAGTCATGATACTTTGCTAGAGGCATACTTACTAGTCTCTCTCCCTCCTGATTATCTACCCCTTTTCTTTATCTTTTTTTATAATTATGGAATTACATGGAGTGGGGAAATGCTGTCAAAGTATGTATGTAGCAATGACAAAAATTAATAGAAACATTGGAGAAATGATTTATACAACAATCTATAATAAAAATATTAATGGCTAAGATGATCCCAGGTCAAGTAACTTTTCAAATTACACCAAAATTAGCTTACTCAAAAGACTTAGGAGAAAAAACCCACAATTCAGTCCAACTGCTAGTATAACTTACTATTTAAATGCTTTTCTGATTTAAAAATTCCATTCTGGAATTTTTCTGCTCATCTTTTTTAAGAATATATTTTGTAAACATTATTTAGATCATTTATTTATATACATGTACAATTTCATATTCTTAAAAATTTTATAAAAATTCTACTTGTTATTAAACTCTTCATAAGCATAGTAAATGGTGGCATCATTTTCCACTGACTAGACAGATTCTAATTATGTAAGCATTTACTTATTGTTGGGAATGAGTTGTTTCCGTATTTTCACATTTTAAGAAACAAGTAGAAACATCTTTGTGCCCACTTTTACATTTCAGATTTTCTTTTCTTTAGCAGTTTTTTCAGAAGTCAAGTCATGTGAGTAGAGAGCAGGTATTAGCATACTTCTAGGGGATCAAATTAGCCTGTTACCAGCTTTAGTAATTAAAGTTTTATTAGAACACAGCTATATCCATTCATTCACATATCCTCTATGGCTGTTTCAGCTAGAAGGGCAGAGGTGAGTAATTGTGACAGAGACCTACTGAACCTTAAAGCCCAAATTATTTAAAGTATAAAAAAGTCACCCATAATAAGGCCACGTCTTGATAACCATTAAAATTTGTCCTCATTGTAGTATGTATGCACCCATAATACCCTTTATATATAAAAATTGGGTTCATGCATGACATACAGCATTAATACTTGGATTTTTTTTCATGCCAGTCAGTATTCTTCAGATGTGTAATTTTAATGACTTACATGAACTATTCCTAAGATGGGTATACTTTAACCACTCCCTTGCTTGATATTTAAGCTGTACATTTACTGGATCAATAAATATAACCATTTAAAAAAGCACATTGTTGTCCAGAAAGTCTATAACACTTGACATACAGTGAAGCAGATTTTTAAAATGCTTATTTATTTACTTTGAAAAGAGAGAACGAATCCCAAGCAGACTCTGCACTATCAGTGCAGAGCCCGATGTGGGGCTTGACCTCAAGAACTGTGAGATCATTCTTTTGTGAATATTCTCTTCATGCCTTTTGCCCATTTGTGTACTGGGACCTAGGTTGCTATATGCAGCTTTAATTTTTTTAGTAAAGTTTTTAAAGTATATTCAATTTGTCCTAATTCTGTTTTTTATTGTTTCTTTTATAATTTAAAATTAATACAGTGCCATCAGGTTTCCAGATAAATTTTCTTTTTACTTAAATTTGAGTCTTTAGATATAAAAATCTGTGATTATATGAAACATTAATCTTCATAGCAACACAGTATAATCTCGGTAAAATCTAGATTATAGCTTCTGCGGTTTCTTCTCACAGATACGTTAATCCAAATGAATTAATATCCATATTATGGCCAGCCCATATTTGGAAGGTACCTTTGTTTAAATTAGAGAGAAAGTTTCTAACATAACTTTGGCTACTTGGTTTTAAACATTTTTTTATTTTTTCCAAAATAAAAAGCTACAGGAATGTCAATCAAAAGGAGAAAGGCTCCAAAATGAGTTTGGGTCAGGAAGCTTGGGAAATAAAGTTCCTTCTTTCCATCTATTTAGAAGAGATAAGTAGTAAGAGAAAGAGTCCTGAATTAGAAGTCAAGATACTGAGGTTCTATTCTGCCTTTGCTCAGCTGAGCGGCATGACCTCT
The DNA here is from genome assembly GCF_008692635.1 of Crocuta crocuta. Lineage (NCBI taxonomy): Eukaryota > Metazoa > Chordata > Mammalia > Carnivora > Hyaenidae > Crocuta > Crocuta crocuta. The sequence continues at coordinate 4,134,800 of NW_027531877.1, read as the reverse complement.
TTTGCCTTCACTTATCACAGAACCATATAAACTAGAAATCTCTAATTCCCAAAAAAACTTGTAAAACTATGATTCTAAAACAAACTCTTTTAACCAAAAATAAGAAAATTCTAACATCTGCTTTTTAACCTATAGGTTAAAAAAATGGGTCTCTCCATCTTTCACAAATCTCCTGACCTGATAACTGTCTGTTATTCGTGAATTTTGAAGTAGTTACAATATGTAAAAATTTCATGGGATGAAGATGGGACCTAATCGTTTAGACCCATGCTTCTCAGACAGGTGCCTCAGGAGCACACAGGAGGTGCCCTTTTAAGAGAAGCAGCACTCCTTTCTGGAATACTTTAAAATCACATTTTTACATTAATCTCAATAAGGAAGTTGGAAAAGACAGACAACTGACAAGAAGTTTTATGATAATACTAGAGACTTGAAAAAATTTTCACACTGGTCATTTTAGGCTATATCCTTCAGTATTATGTGTTCATTCTTACCAGCTAGGCAATGGAAAAGTTTGAGACGCGCTGTAGATATTAAATAATAATTGTCATTAATGGCTACCGTATGTATTATTTAGTTGATTAATCTATTTGTTTACAAGAGTATCCTTGGGTTCCCACAAGTTAAACAGCCTGTAATGAGGATTCCCTGAAAAGATCTATGAAAAAAGTAGCGATGTCATACAATTTAGAGATCCTGCATTTCAAAGTGATTTTGGAAAACCACTTGTATATAATTTGTTAGTAAAATTATAGACCTATCTTTTACACAGTGTCTCACCTTCATTATCTGCAAAAGAGTAATAAAACCTACCCAATGAGGTTGGCATATGAACAGAATAAGACAACATATATGCTTGCCACAAAGTAATGATTAATAAACAGCAGCCACTTATATTTTATACTTGCACTTGATTTTTTTGTGAAATAACTCTTTACTATATTCTAATATTTAAGGTGACATTTTTCAACAGTGTGGTTTTTCAGGATGAAAAGTCTAAATATTTATATGTGTATATGTGTGGATATACACACATGCTCAGATGACCTTCTACATTGTTTACCCTTGATTTTAATGTCAAAGCCAAGATTCAGTAGGTCAATTATTTTAGAGCAACTTAACAAGTAGGTTTATAAAATTACCTCTAAAGTTAAAAAGTTACACTGGATTAAGGCTTTTAATTCCTTAAATAGTACTAACCTGTTTTCTGAACTAGATGTAGAAGTACTAGATGATGACAATGTATGAGAATTTGACATGCGTGAAACAAACTTCTGGATGGTATTACGAGATGGAGCTTTGATCCTTGAGCTACGCCTACTGTGATATTTCTGGAACAAACTTTCAACCTAACATTGAAAAAAGACAGTAACAATGATATTCATGCCATAACAACATGTAAAGAATTCTATAGAGGTTGAATTACTTGTCTTTTAGTTTTTAAGTTTTTTACAAAGCCAATTTAAGAACTTCAAAACAATAGCAGGTCAGTGTTTACATTTTTTTTAGTCTGGAATAAAAAGCTAATTTAGTCCATTGATTATAAGAGATAAGGCTCAAATAATTCTTCTGTATCTTTACGACTTAAAAATGACTCCTTGTGGGAAAGTGTCAGGAATGAGCCATAAAAATTTATTAACAGTTTTACTCTAAGGCATTTATTAAAAATTACCTCAAAATTCTTTAAAGTTTTTCTCCATAACATTGGGTCTGAAGGTTCTAGTTGAAACACTCGGAGCATAACAAATAACAGATGAATACAAAATGTTCCACGCCCACAGCTGCAGTTCTAGAGAGTTAAAAGAGAACCTATGGGTTAACAAATCTCTGGTTTTATTAGAATTCACAAGATAACTTTTTAAATATTTCCAAGTTTAACAAAGTTTCTATTAATTCGCTTCTATCTTCTTATATAATAAGATATATAAGGATATACAAGAAAAGTCTATTATCTATGAACTAATCTCTTATTTTTGGTAAACTTAAACAGATCAAATTTGTATTCTCATGTATATTAAGTCACCGTAGAAACCTTCACAAATACACTGAATAAAAATGTTTATCATTCCAAAATAATTTTTAAACTCACTTTAGTTTACTAAAGGGAAATAAGTGATCTAGACTTAAGAATGTTATAGTACATATATTTGAGTTAATACCAGATACTAATAAACTGTAGAATGGTGAATGATCCTACCTGAGGCCCAATAAACACCCGGTATTTATTGTCTGGACTGTCTCCTCCAATCAGGAAAGAGTTGGGTCCTATTTGTTGCAGTAAGTACAGCCTGGCCCGCATGACTTTGTTTACACGGCGGTTTGTCTCCTCAGGGCTATACGGTGAGAAGCCATCAGGGGAAGGGGCTCTTCGAGGTGGTGTGATTCTCCCGCTCTGAAACTTCACAACATTGTTTTTGTATTAGGTAAATTGCTTACTTCTTGATAAGAAACACTTGCCTTAAAGGTCATACCAGATGGCTACGTGGCATTTTATATTCTGAAAAAATGCCCCCAATACAGTGGGACAAAAATGCATATTGCTAGTGCTTTTATCTGACATACGCATCACAAGAAAACTAAAATCTCAGTCATCCCTATAAATAATGATAAATATCTGGCTGAGTGAGACAACCATGTGATAGTTTTACAAATTGTAAATACATGAGTTCTTTGAAAAATATTATGTAAACCAAGATGGGAAGCATTAAAATTAAGTCATAAGCAAGCAAAGTGACTTGCTTCTAGTGATAAAAATTAAATATCCAACTTCCCACCTTCCACTTAAGGTGTTACCAAATGCTCTTTTGCAACTGATAATTTATAAATACTACCAAGCAGTTCCTCCCATGGTGCAGTCTGTAGAGAACTAATGGTGAGTGACTTTTTTCAGATTAAGACATCTCACCAAAGACTGACAAAACTTCACCTATGGTCAAGGTGACAAATATCACTCTCATTCTACTCTACTGATTCCCCGAAAACTTGGGTCTTTCCATCGATGGCCAGTGGGAATTCTAATTCTTTTTGATGCCTAACTTAATTGTTAAAGATAATAAATGTTGGTGGGAACATGAAGCGTTAGAACTCTCATACAGTGATGGTGGGAAAATAAAATGGTACAGCTGCTTTGGAAAACATGAACCAGCAATTTCACTTCCAGGTATAAACCCAAGAGAAGTAAAAAGTTAGGTCCACACAAAGATTCATACACACATGTTCACAATAGCATTATTCATAATAACCAAAGAGTGGAAACAACCCAGATGTCCACCAACTGATGAATGGATAAACCAAATGTGTATATCCACACAAAAGAATGTTATTCTAGAACTTGAAAAAAAATGTAGTACTTCTCGGGCACCTGATGGCTCAGTCGGTTAAGCGTCTGACTCTTGATTTCAGCTCAGGTTGTGATCTTGCAGTTCATGAATTTGAGCCCTGTATCTGCACTGACAGTGTGGAGTCTGCTTGGGATTCTCTCTCCCTCTCTCTCTGCCCCTCCCCAGCTCTCTCTTGCTATCTCTCTCAAAATAAAGAAATAAACTTTTAAAAAAAATGGAAATACTTCCAAACATAATTAAAGAGAAGTGGGTGGATCAGAAATTAGTTTTGAATGTTAAACAACAACAAAAAGGAATAAGAATGATAAAAGGCACAGCTAATATTTTTGTGTTAAAATATTAATGCACGTGGCAAAAATCAATGCACACATTGGTAAAAACCGATTTTTAATGTTTGTTTGTTTTTGAGAAAGAGACAGAGTGCAAGCAGGGAAGGGGAAGAGCGAGCAGGGGATAGAGGATCTGGATGGAGCAGGTCTGCGCTGCAGACAGCAGAGAGACTGATGTGGGGCCTGAACTCACAAACAGTGGGATCATGGCCTGAGCCGTAGTTAGATGCTAACCGACTGAGCCACCCAGGTGCCCCAAGGCACACATTAGTAAATAAACACAGTTTGTGGAGGGAAAAAAAACAAGAAATCAAAACTAAAATAGAGTATGGATACAACTTATACCATGAATGAACCTTGAAAACATGATGCCAGGTGAAAGAAGCCAGTCACAAAAGACCACATACATTGCACGACTCCATTCACTGTATATGTAATGACCAGAACACACAAATTATATATGGAGTCAGAAAGTAGATTAATGGTTGCCTAGGACTGAGGAGAGACTACTCATTGGTCTGGAGTTTCTGGGGTGATGAAAATGTTTTAAAGTTGACTGCAGTGATGGCTAAAACTCTGAGTAGACAAAAAACCAATAGACCCAATAAACTACACAACTTAAACAGGTGAACTGTACTACATAGGAATTATATCTCAATATAGCCATTATTTTTTGCCAGTTACTAAAAAGCAAAAGAAAACAAGTACACACGTACATGCTATATGACCGAAGTATTCAGGCTATGGATTTGCTCACAGATGTGCAAAATGATGTATGCCTAAAAAGTATGTCTGTGTACTTTTTTTTGGTAGTGAAAAGTTAAGAAGGAATATAAGTGTCCATTAGTATGAAGTTCATTAAGTAAACTATGACTTTTCCAGATAATGAAATGCTAAGTTGCTGTTAAATGAGAGGTGACTCTGACTGACATCTATCCTAAAGTGGGAGAGGGCAGGGGAGTGCAATTTGTATGTTACTTATGGTAGACTTTTACTTTTTTTTTTGTTTATTTTTGAGAGACAGAGAGACAGTGTGAGCAAGGGGGGCGGGGTGGGGCAGAAAGAGAAGGAGACACAGAATCTGAAGCAGGTTCCAGGCTCTGAGCTGTCAGCACAGAGCCCGACATGGGGCTCGAACTCACAAACCGCAAGATCATGACCTCAGCCGAAGTCAGACGCTTAACTGACTGAGCCACCCCGGCACCCTTAGACTTTTACTTTGATAGCCCCTATGAACCACACTGCCCAGTATTTACACCCTTGTGGAGTCTCCCACCACACTGATTCTGGATTTGCAACTAGCATGTAACTATCTTTGGGCAATAAGGCATTAGGAAATAAGGCAGCTTTATAAGAACTTCCGTAGTGGACTTGCCCTCCTAACACACTTTTTTTTTCTTGGCTTAACAGAAATTTGTCTCACAGTTTCAGAGGTTAGAAGTCCAAGAGCAGGTGTCAGCAAAGTGGATTCCCTCTGAGGACAGTGAGAGAGAATATGTTTCATGCTCTCTTACCTTGCAACACTTGGCGTTGCAATCCAACTTCCATGCTGTGAGGTAGCCATCAGCCCTCAACTGTTCCAGCATCCCAGCTGAAACACCAGGCATGGGAGTACGGAAGCATCTTGGATATTCTAACTTCCAGAGAGGCCATGAGGAACAGACAGAAGTCGCTCCACCTAATTTGCAGATTCATGATTGCTCTAAGTTTTGTTTTTTTAAATAGCTCATTTAAAGGTGTGTCAACATAAAGCCAATAAATATTGGTAGGTATCTTGGGCTTTAATGTGAAAAGATTTACTTAAAATTTACTTCTCGAAGGACTTATATGCTGATCTGAGGAAAACCAAATCTCCCCTTGGTAGGCATGACCTTAATCATTCTACCATTCACTCATTTGTTCTTCATGTTTGGAAAGTAAGTTTTAACTTGGATTTTGCCACTAGAAGTGTCATTCTTTCATCCTCTCTCTGGAAGTTAGCACCTACCATTTTGCAAATCTCTTTGATGTCTGATTTAAAATAGGAGATAGCTGGATTCTCATTGATGCTTCTACATTCGGTCTACTGTGATACTATGTTTTGGTTAAAGTACATGAAGAAAATGTGGCTTTACAAATATATGTAGCTGGGAAAGGTATGATAAAAGACTTTTTCAGTAATTATGAACACTCTTCTTTGATACTACTCCAAAGAAGTGGTTTCTTAAAGGGGACTATGATATGGACTCTGAAACCAGACCAACAAACTTCCTACTTTTATATATTAAAATCCAAATGGTATACCTCACACAATTTGAATGGATCATTTATCTAAGGATGATTTTGTTTCATCATGCACTGGTCATTGGGAAAATAGTGTTCACTAAGTTATGCAGACCTCCCAAATGTTCACACATTTCACTGTGTGATATATATAGAAAAAAAAGTTATAGTTGATAAAATCACTGATCTCATTAAAAATTCTCTTAAGGACTGAGAAACTGTCAAGCTTACAGTGGTAGATAGTTTTCCAAAATTCTAATTTTTGCTTGAAATCTCAAATTTTACCAGTGGTGAAAAACATTTCTGTTGCCTTCCTTCATGTTCCTTGCTTCACTTAACTCGTCTTAAGGAAAATGTCTGCCAAATACCCAAATGAAGAATACAATTTCTATTGTCACAGTTTTAATTCAGATGAGTGCACCAGCAGCTTTACCCACCAACTTAAATGTTAATGCAACGAAAGGGGCAAATAACATCTCTGTTTTATTACCAAATTCGTTTTGAGCTAATGGATCCACAGAACAGGTCCCAGGACCTGCCCTCTTCCCCCAACCGAAGGTCTGTGGACCATGCTTCGAGAAATGCTGCTCTAACAGGTGTCTAGCCAATCTTTTCTGTGTTATAGATGAATCTAAAAATTGTAGAAACTTAACATGTTTGTTGAAACATTAACTTACAGGCACGGGGGACACTCTTTTTCTCCTCACTCCTGGAGATTCAGATTTCACTGTGCGACCCGCCGGGGAGCTGCCAGGAGAAGGACTACGGCGGCCCTTGGGAGCTGGGGAAGCGGTGCTCGCCTGGCCTTCTCCTGGAGACTCAGCTGCCAAGCTGTGACTTTCAGAGCCATCTCCTTTAATAGGGATTGGTTTTACCACCTAAATGAAAAGTCCAATATTCTCATTACTTGAAAATATAAAAAATAAGTAAATCTGAACACAACAAAGACATGAACTCAAGTTTTTATTACACATTATACGAATAAAACAGACAACATATCAACTTTTATTTAATCTTACTTCAAACAATATATGTAAGACTATTTTTACCCATAGATTTCATTAATTTAGGCTTTATCACTAGTTAAAATGTTATACGTAATTTTAGAATTTAGCATTATCTGTTATTATGTGCCCTAAATCGCTGAATTTTCAAAATCAACAATCACAGGTTAGTAAACAAATGTGAAAAATAAGCACTTATACCTTCTACAGTTAACTTATTCAACTAGATTGAAATAGATGTCTTTTTGTTTCTACTGAGAAAATGCAGGATCTTGAAAACAGTAATGGGCATAATTTAAGTGCCCAAATGTCCAATCGATAGAAAACCATTTTGCCTTTTTTTGGTAATGTTATACTACAATAGTTTAGACATGTATTTCAGAGTCACCAAAAGAAGCTAGACATTTAAAAGATCACTCTCTCAAGCAGAAATGCAGGCTATAAAACCTGCTGTTTCTCAACAGACCTAATCTAGCTATGACCAAAGGCCAAACACTGTAGCCTTAGCCAACGATCCCTGCCTTCCTCCCACTACTCTTCTACTGTTCTGCTAGCCAGCTACTCTGCCTCCCACACGTGCCTAACCTGGCCTCGTCCTGCGCTCTCACTCCCACTCTCCCTTCTAATCCATGTCTCTAGCCTGCAGCATGCCAGGTAGCATACCTTCACCTGGTGAAAACACCCATCCTTTTAAGGCTCGGTTAAAAATCCTACCTTTTACAAAACTGCCCTTAAAGTCTATCAGCCTGACATTTTCCTTCTAAGTCATCATTTCTGTCTGCCCACTCTACACATTTGGCTTATACTCAAACTGTTCTGTGATATTTTATGCCTTTATTTTTAAGTTGAATTTTTACAAATGGAGATATTTATACCTGACTTATGTTTCAAGAAGGATCTGATATAATTCATATAAGACATAATAAAATCTGATTTCCCAAGTAGACTATAAACGTCTTAGGGGTAATATATATCTGTAAAATGTAAGATACAGGGCAGTATAAATGAGCTAAGGAATACGTGTCACATGTCTTATTCCACGCATCTCTTCCCTCTTTAGCTCTGTCCTGTATACAGATAACGTACTTAAGGATTTGCCAGAAAGGAGAAAGTGAGAAAAACCAAAATTTGGTCTTAGAAAACTGAATGTCCTTAGTTTATACGTAATAAAGGACTGGCTTTATTGACTTCATTTTAAAAAGTTGTAATTTCTGCTTTATGGTATTCTCAAAAGATTCAGACTCTCCACCAGCACAAGGAGCTCCAGAAAGCAGCACGTTCAAATTTCAGATGGCTTTAACTACTTAAAAGTTCTCTGTAGTAACTGGGTAGAAATTTACTCCCTTCTATAAGATATTTCAACCGAATTTTCTCTTTTCTAAGATAAATTCCTGATTTCTTCATCTTCATTTTCTGACATGATATACTAAACCAGTGAGGGCTTCTCCTCATACTACTTCCTATGAAAAACAAATGAAAGAAATGTGGAAGCTCAGCTGGAAAGGAAAGAACTCATGGGTAACACAGCTTAAAAAGCTGCCGTATAAAGGAATAATTAAATATATCCTATACTGGCTCCACGGGTTAGCACCAGCAGGTAGACCGTGGAGGACAATGCAGCTCAATGATGAGGGATGTCTATGTGGCTATCAAGCATTTGAATTACAGCTAATGTGGCTGAGGAACTAAATTTTTACTTTATTTACACTTAATTTAACTTCAATTTAAACTTAAATAGGCAAGTGGGACGGATGTAGGACTAAATGGTCATTTGGAAAGGGTATAGGTGAAGGATTTCAAATGTCAAATGAGTAGTCTGCCCAATAACTTTTATGATTATACCCACCATCCCTTTGTCTCCCCTAAACCTAATAAATCTTAACTTGTTATCTTTGTTTATAAAAGACAAAAAACTTGCTGATACAGGCTGATACTGGGTCACTTAACAATGAGGTCTGCCTCCTTTATAAGAATGAGAAGCACATTTCATAGTATTCGTATATCTTAAAAGAGAATAACCATGGCAGAGGATGGAGTATGACTTTCTCTCTTAATCCTAGTAATGTAGGTTTCTTTCCCCAAACCCTGGGGATCTTTTAAATTTACCTCAAACCCCATGAGTCTATTCAACTTTTTTGCTTTCCTGGATGATTTCTGAAACTCAGATCTTTGGATCCTATCTTAGAACATCAAAAAAACCCCCAGAAACATTGCTTTTCTTTCTTAAAGTACAATATAAATCTTAAAGATTTTAGATACTGACAGTAGGGGGCAGTGTTGCTTTAAGCATTACTTCCCCAATCCAATCAGTTCAGTTTCTAGAACAGTTTAAGGTGCGTAACTGACCATAGATTTAGTTGTTTTGTACCAGGGGGCTAGAGTATCAAGCAAATCAAATGACTGCATTTAAAATCAAGAAGAAAAAAAAAAGTTTATGAGAAGATCTATTTATGCTTAATTTCCCATCTCCTCCTATGCTTTCTTCCTTATAGCAGGTAACCCACAGCCACTTACCACAGGGCCCCTCCTGTTTCTTCTCTCCAGCCACTCGTGCTTCCACGCTGGCATACAGGTTGCCTTCAGTTTCTCCCTGATCATTCGTTCTTCTGGGCGATCGTCCATCTTATGCAACCCCTTGAGAGTTTCTTTATTCTCCATCTCACGACTAAAACGGAGGGAGAAACAAGAATGAGATTAGTATACAGAAAATAATTTCCAAGAATAAATAGTATTTTATATTTTCAGTGGACATGTAACTGAAAAGATAACTGCTAAAAACCTTAAATGATTTAAGCCAAGTATGAAAGTATCACTGTGAATCATATATACTCTATTTTTCAATGTAGTATGGTAATGTAGTATGGTAATTAAACTGCATTAATAAGCACCATGAAGACTGTACTGTTTCCAACTATACTACTCTCACATACTCAAGTATTTAATAGATAATTACTGATAAGAGTATTTTGCTACTGTAGGATTTCTAATAACTTAAGGATTTCCAGGATTTCCAATAATTTAAGTCAATATAGATAGAATCTGGTGTATATGCTCATTTTCTGAAAAAGCTAAATCAATATTTAATGAGCTAAGTGAAACCTAACCACATCTTCTATGATCCCACAATATTTGTTCAAACCCTGAATGACTACGTTTGTATTCTCATAACAATATTTCCACATCAAAGTACTGGGGATACTCCATATGTTAAAAGTAAACGTTGGTACAAACATTTGACCTTTCCTCTGTAATATATACTGCGGACTTATCAGAAAAAAATAATCTGCAAGCTAGTACTTTTTGAAAATTAATTCTAAAAGGTTCCTAAAATTATTTAGCCTTTAATAGGTAAATCATCCACTAATTTTAAACACACTTATATCTAAATGCGGATATATACAACAAATACAATATACAAATAGATAGATGGATTTTAAAACCTGATTCAAAAGTAAACAATTATAGCATTTGCACTCTGAGAGAAGTAACAAGTAAAAAATACCAAGCTCAGTAACAATTCTGGAAATTCTATAAAACTACAGAACTGATTTTTCTACACAGATAGGAAAAGGAAATACTCAAGGAAATACCAGAGATGGTAACTGCAAACTTACTAAAAAGTGAAATGCAAACTCCTCTAGGAATTTTCCAGATAATCACAACCACACAGCAGCAGTATCTTCAGAGAACCAGCAAAAATTTAAAACTAAATATGCACTAGAAAGTAAATGGTTAACTGGTTTTCCTAAAGCATCAATTCTAGAGGGGAGTGGAAATCAACAATAAACACCCCTGTGCCTCGGAGATTGGTCTAGAGAGTTTTAGGAATGCAAAGAGTACAAAACATTTGGAAACTTGCAAATGGGCATTAAGAACATGTAGTAGAATATTTCCATCACACAGGTAATAAAAAAATTGTCAAAAAGAAAGAGGCTACATGAGAAGAAGAAGAGGGAAGGAAGGAAGGAAGGAAGGAAAGTTATTTTATTTACTTAGAAGTGCCTGGCTGTTTTTCCTGCTCTGATTATAGTATAAAATATATAACTTTTGCGGTGTATAAAAGAAGAGAGAGAGAGGCAGGAGAAGGAAAGGAAGAGAGGGAAGAAAGGGAAGGAACAAGAAAGAAAAGGAGAGTAGAATGAGAGAGTAGGGGATGGGGAGGTCAAAGGGAAGGAAAAGGCAGGGGTAGAGATATGTTTTCACAAAATTTCATCCTGTTCAGTTACTACTTACCCAGGGAAGCTCAGATTTACAGGCAACCGAATTTATGGACTGACTGCATACCAAAAATTCACTTACAACTCTCCAGTTTGAAAAGCAAACACTTTCCCCTCCAGTAACAACGTTGCAAGGCGTGGCTAGGTTCCCAGGCTAGTTCTCAAAAAATAAGTCACATTGCAGAACTGTAGTGCATTTTTACATCAGAAGCTCCTGCACAACCAGACAAGAGAGCTTATCTTCCCTTTGGTCCTAAATGTCTCTCCTCCCCCATATTTGTTTTATGAGTATCTCTTCTCCATTCTGTATTTTCAGTGTCTCTCTCCCTGGCACCTACCCAAACATGCAGAAGACTCTCTCTGTCTAAACCCCTCTTCCTGGAAGATATGGCCTCCTTAAAGTGGCATGAGTTGCCTCTTTCCTTTCTATTTGTTTGAAAATAATTATTTAAACCAATTTCTCAATAAATAATAGGAGATGAGCATACTAGCAGTAGCTCAACTTTTACATATGTCCGTTTCTTTAGAACAAGTGAGTGAAATGGAATTGCTGGGTTACTCTACACAAATTAAGATTTCTGGTAACACAGGCAAATTATCTTCAAGAAAATGTATCCTCTATCTACAACCCCTTAGGTCAAGTTGCCAACTTAGCTGGTCTGTACTAACAGACTCCTAAGGGGGCTTCTTTACTTTGAATCTGACTCCAGTCCAGGTTTCACAGAGCAGCCAGGGTCACTTCCTCTATTAAAATCTCCAGGGATTTCCCCCTGGGCCTAGATTAAAATCCAAAATGTTTAAAAGGTCCAGTGTGGCCAAGCACCATATGGTTCTTTCTCAACCAAAATCACCTAGACCCCTACCCCACCCTTTTGTTTCTTTCACTGCTTAAAAAACTTCAACATGTTTCCTGCTCAAGACTTTTGCACAGACTATTTTGTCTACTGTTCACCTTGTTTAATTTCTACTTGCTTTTGGGTTTTCTTTTACACCTCAGAGATGGTCTCAATTTCANTGAAGAAGGCTTCAGGCTCTGAGCTGTCAGCACAGAGCCTGATGTGGGGCTCGAACCCATGAAAACAAGATCATGACCTGAGCCGAAGTTGGGACACTCAACCCAATGAGCCACCCATGTGCCCCTTAATGTTTACTTAATTTTGAGAGAGAGTGTGAGTGGGGAAAGGGCAGAAAGAGGGGGGACAGGAGATCTGAAGCCAGGTCTGTGCTGACAGAAGAAAGCCCGATGCCAGGCTCAAACTCACTCATCACGAGATCATGATCTGAGCTGAAGTTGGACACTCAACTGAGCCAGCCAGGTACCGCCTGTTCCATTCTTTGATGGCACTGTACTTTTTTCCTTTAAGATGCTCACTGCAATTTGCAAACCTATTTTTCCACCCCCTACCAAGAACTATAAACACGAAGGCAGGGACCAATGTTTTATTCATCATTATATATCTAACATCTAACAATGTCTGATTTATGATAGGTATCAAAGTATATATTAAATGGATAATCATTTATTAACATCTTTGACAGCCCTAAGGACTTTACTGGTTTTAAAATTTAATGACTATTCAGGTTATTCTTTTTATAGTCCTGTATTTAATTAAGAGTACAATTGCAGTTTAGATGTTATTCAGTAGAGCAATTTTTGTTGTTCCTAAATTAATCTGCAAATATAAACCAAAGTATTCTTTGTAATAATGTCTTCATAAAAATTATATATGATTAATTATAAAATGTGTATTTTTGACCTTTAGTATCTCTGAAATCTGAATGCCTCTTACAGTGAAATGTTGTAACTTATGGCAGGGTTTATACAAAATAATTGGTTACGTTTATAACCAATGGGATCTTAGGTTCAATGAAATATACAGTAAATCCTATTATACTGACTAGGAAAAAAATCACGTGTGTATGGGTAGAGCAGTCATGTGTCATCTATTTAACATTATAGCTATAATAACAATATTAAATATTAATCTTAATCTTAAAAAAACACAAACTAATCTAAACAGATAGTTGCTAAATCACCAGGAGATTAGAGGGCCTCTAATTCATTTTGGTTAAACATGAGTGTTTTGGAGAGTTATTTTTGCCCTAGTACCTACAACCAATACCTGTTATTTTATCTAAAGTAACAGCTTGTATATTTCTGACTCTTCGACAAAACAAACATCAAATATTTTGGGAAAATACTTTGAAGACTTTAAAAATAAATGAAATTTTAGCCAGACAAATATGAGAAACTTAAACAGTTACAGATTAAGCTTTATCTTCCTTTCCTGTTTATTTAGAAAACATGAGGTTTCTTGCTTTTTTTGGTTCTAAACATTCCTCAGAATGAATTTGTGATCGACTTTAAGCGTCAAAGAACCTTTCTCCTCCGAGGTTAGGCTTCTCGCTCTAAGTCTCTTTCTAGACCTACAGAATTTACCTGGTAACAAATGAAATGGTTTGGTGGCCCCTTCTTAATGAAACCACTTGGTCCTTTCTTTATCTGATCCCCTGTGGTACCAGCTATTGTTGAATAAATTGTCACTCTTAAAGATGTCCTCTCCCTTAACTTCTAGATGATTTTTTCCTAGTTTTGCTTCTGACTCTGTGACTGACCTCACTGGTATCATATACTGGACCCTCTTCCTGGAGCCCCTTAAATGGTAGCCACGGCCCTCTTCTCAAGACACTGAAATACTCTCTTACGTACACCAAGGTATTTCATACCTCTCTGCTACTGCAGATGATTTTTTCTCCTGACAGAACCACCCTATCATCTTACATGCCTTCATCAAGAACTTCCTACGCTCACTGTACAACAGTTACCACTCCCTCCCACCTTGTTAATATTAATCATAATACAGCATAAAGGCCAGTACTGGTTTAAATATCTGCTTCTCCCACCACACTGGGAGTTCTTCTGGGACAGACTGCAACATCGTATTAATTTTTCTATCCAGGCAAACATCCTGGATAAGCCAGCCACAAGACACCTGACTCAAAGCCAGGGCACCTATCCAGTCATAGCCACCTCCCCTTCTAAGGGTAGTGCCTGATGCTCAGGGGCACCATGCTTTATACTTGATAACTCCTCCAGCAGTCACGGTTGACCAGTTCAAGAATGTGCCTTCATTTCAAGGCCTCCTCTACAGGATGGTACTGTACAGTTTAACCATTATCCGCTCACTGTGGGAGTTTGCAATATACACAGATAGGATCACTGAAGGAAGAATGGCACCAAAATAGACAAAAAGAGCAAAGCAGTAACTAGGAACAGTGAGACAAATACAGGAGAGGAAAGGGAAATTAGAAGGAAGATGCGGTTAGTGATGGAAAGAAGGGGAGAAGCAAAGCAAATAAAGATAAGAGTTGTACTTGGGTCTCCTGATATGCAGTTACATGATTAGAGCTACTTTTAAACTTCCCTGGATGGTAAATAACCAAGTTCTTCAGAGGCTGCATGTGTGCACTACAATGGAGGAAATTTCATGGGTCTTTTTTACATTGAACTGAAATAAACCCTAACATGTTTCTCTTCCCCGCATCCCCAAAAAGCCTGACTGTAGCACTACTAACACAGCACACTGCTTGGGTACACAGAGGATATTCAAAAAACACTGAAAAATAGAATCCTACCAAGTTAAGTGTAATTTTTAAAAGCTATTTCTTAAATAGTTCATTTTTAGCATGGAAATACGTTAGTCAACAATAATGATATGGAGAAGCAATGGCCAAACTATGTTATAATAGAAAATGTTAATGTTACATGACAGGCAAGGGGTTTATATATATTTACAGGTACTTCGCCCTCCCAATAACCGCATGAGGTCATTACCATCTGAGGCTTGGAGAGGCAGGCTTACAAGTCTGGGGTGACATAATATACATGGAGCAAAACCAGGATTCAAACCTTGGTCAATCTGACTCTGACTGCTATGCCAGGTCACTGTCAACTCTGATTTTGTTTTAACAATGAGTCAACACCAAGTATCTGTGCTGTTTATCTATTTGATGAGAATACAAAGAAGTTTAAACAAGTTTTTACAAGGGTGACTATTCTAAGAATTAAAGAGCTCAATTCTCTTCATTAATAGAGCACATCACAGTAATAGGAGTGTATAATGATCATATAAAACCTTTCTGTAAATTAAGGGGTTTAACTTTAGTATATATAAAGATTGCCAGAACAGTTCAATCATAGATAACTTTATATAGAAAGAACCTTAATTATTTCAGGGTCCAAGGAATCTCAGAGAGCCCTGGAAAATACACTGAATTATTTGGGATAGGCACAATTCAGAGCCATGCAACTGAGGTCCACTTGGGAAGTTCTCCTAAGAGAAGGAATTCCGAGACTAAAACCCACAAACTTTGGTACCAAGGGGACAGGAGAGTAAGGGAACTACTATCTTCCAAAACAAAACTAGTCGGTTGTGGAACCCTTAAAATTTAAGTTTCCAGGTAAAAGTCAAGAGAAAGAATGACCTAAGTTAAGACAAGGGAGAGAATCTGGTGAAGCATATGGCTAACAACAGAGACTAACAATCCCTGACCACGGACAGGGCACTATGCTAACAGTTCCACATGGGTCACCTCAGTCAATTCTCAGGACATGGGACTTTTACTAGCCCAATGGCACATAAAAAAACAAAAACAAAAACAAAACAAGGAGGTTAAGTAACATGTCCAAGGTGAAAAAGTCATACGTGAAATAAAGCCACGTATGAATGATTCTGCAGTCTCTCATATCCTACAGGGCAAAAGGAAAATGAGTAAAATTGTTGACCAAATCTGAGGCCAAAATAACTCTAACAGCTCTATTTTCCTGTAAGATAATTTCTCGAGAGATGTGGGCTGCTACTGAGCAGGAAAGATTAAATAAAATCAATGGTCAGTCCAACCCTTCCATTTTTTTCCATCTTCCAGCATTTACAATGTATCTAATTTTACATAAGAAATAATAGTATATAAAAATGGCTCATGTTATGAAAATTAGTCCCCAAAAGATTTTATTCAAGTTATGGTCAGTAATATATGAACCTGAGAACTAACAATGGCACAAGTCTGACTGATTTACAACAAAAAAACAGGCAATTACTTTTTTTCTATACAGAGTAAACATCTCCTTTGTCACAACAAAGCCTACTGATTTATTTTTCCTTTTTTAGTTTATTTATTTATTTTGAGGGAGACAGAGTAAGCAGGGGAGAAACAGGAAGAGGGGAAGAAAGGGAGAGGGGGAGGGAGAGAAGGAGGGAGAGGGAGAGGAAAAGTGAGAAACGAGAATATCCCAAAGGAGGCTCCGCACTGTCAACACAGAGCCCAAAGCAGGGCTCAAACTTACCAACTCTGAGATCATAATCTGAGCTGAAATCAAGAGGTGGATGCTTTACCAGCTGAGCCATGCAGGCACCATCCCCTCTACTGATTTCTTAATGTGGGTATGGCCATGGTATAACCAGTTTTATATTATGTGGAATCTCTGTCAGAAGAAGTCTTTATGGGACAGGGGCGCCTGGGTGGGTCAGTGGGTTGAATGTCCAACTTTGGCTCAGGTCATGATCTTGCGGTTTGTGGGTTTGAGCCCCGCATCAGGCTCTGTGCTGACAGCTCAGAGCCTGGAGCCTGCCTTGGATTCTGTCTCTCTCTCTCTCTGCCCCTCCTCTGCTCACACCCTGTCTCTCTCTCAAGAATAGATAAAAATTAAAAAGAAGAAGATGACGAAGTCTATATGGGGCAGCAGGCGCGCCTGGTGGGCTCAGTCAGTTAAGCATCCGACTAGGATTTCAGCTTAGGTCATGATCTCACTATTTGTGGGTTATAGCCCCACATTGGGCTCTGCACTGACAGCACAGAGCCTGCTTGGGATTCTCGGTTTCCCTTTCTCTCTCTACCCATCCCCTGCTCGTGCTCTCTCTCTAAATAAACAAACATTAAAAAAGTCTTTATGGGGGAGCCACCTATTTCTAGTAGTGTACAAATCTTCCTATTTAGTCCTTTGAGAGATACAGGCACAGAATCTCACTCTTGAAAAGCCCATATTCTGGTTAATAACATCAAAAGTTAAATATGGAGGCCAAATATCAAAGACAATAATACAACTTATTGTTAACAATGATTATAAGCAGTTTAATACCACCTTAGTGATTCTGATGGATTCATATTTATAAATTATTCCAAATTATCACATACATGCTAAAAAGCAGTTTATCTGACCTCATGCATTAGTTTCAACTAAACTGTCACTCCATTTGAATTTTTTTTAAATGTTTTATTTATTTCTGAGAGAGAGAGAGAGAGAGAGCGTGAGCAGGGGAGGGTCAGAGAGAGGGAGATACAGACTCTGAAATAGGCTTCAGGCTCTGAGCTAGCTGTCAGTACAGAGCCCGACACGGGGCTTGAACCCACGAACCGTGAGATCATGACCTAAGCAAAAGTCGGATGCTTAACCGACTAAGCCACCCAGGCGCCCCTCCATTTGAATTTTAAGATTAAAATTATTCAGCAAAATTTAGAAGATTTGGAAAAGTTGAACATGGTATAGAAACATGAAGACTATGTATGAAATTAACCAAAATTAAACCAACTGAATATATTAATGGGTAATCATATATCAGTCACTTACTCACTAGCTAACTTAGGCCAACCTACACAAGAAAAGTACAAGTGCTCTGATGGCAGGGCCTTTCCCCTGGAACGTCCTGTAGCTACAAATAGGGTGCTCAGAGCAACAGATGTCATGCTGCTCCATAAACAATGGATTACTTAATTAGTAATCTGTAAAATATTGGCTTAACAGGGAGTTTACAAAAGGCAGGGAGCTACTAGACAGTATCAAAGCATTCTTCAAGGTAGCAATTCCATATGGAATTTTTTTTGGCAGTCAATTACCTATGACCTAGTCTATGGAATAAACTACATGCCTCAAGGTCTCCTTTTAAAGAATTCAAGTGAATCAAAAATAACAGAGTATTTGGGGGCATGTGGCTGGCTCAGTTGGTGGAGCATGGAACTCCTGCTCTTGGGAGTGTAAGTTTGAGCCCCATGCTGGGAGCACAGATTTACTTAAAATCTTAGGGATACCTGGATGGCTCAGTCAGTTAAGCACCCGGTTCCTGATTTTCAGCTCAGGTCATGATCTCATAGTTGTGACATTGAATCTTGCATAGGGCTCTGTGCTGGGCTTGGAGTCTGATTAAGATTCTCTCTCCCTCTTTTTCTCCCCCTCCTTCACTCATGCTCTTTCTCTCTCAAAACCAAACAAATAAATAAATACATAAATATAATTTAAAAAGTATATTTTAACTACACTGTTCTATACTATATGTTCTTATATATTTGGTAAAAATGTATATATTTAAAGCAAGACTGTACAGAACAATGAATAAACTCTAAGGGATTAATCAGTGAATTATTACTGGTAATTATAACTGTTATAAATTCATACACCATTAAAATGTTTTTTAAATGTATACGACATATTGATAACTACCAACTAGGACAATATTATGATGGATGATACATTATTATTATTTTAATTTTAATTTATTTTGAGAAAGATACAGAGAGCAAGTGGAGTAGGGGCAGAGAGAGAAGGAGGCAGAATCCCAAGCAGAGTCCATGCTGTCAGTACAGAGCTCTATGAAAGGCCTGAACTCAAAAACCATTAGAATATGACCTGAGCTGAGACCAAGAGTTAGATGCTCAACCGACTGAGCCACCCAGGCACCTCAAGCAAAGAAAGAAATGATTCTAGGTTGTTTTATGAATGAAGTGCATTTTATTTAATTCTACTCAACACCATTTTATGATTAAAAGGCACCTTTTTTTTTTTTTTTACAAATAGTTTATTGTCAAATTAGTTTCCACATAACACCCAGTGCTCATCCCCACAGGTGCCCTCCTCCATGCCCATCCTCCCTCCCCCCTACATCCATCAGTCCTCAGTTTTTGTCAGCATTCAAGAGTCTCTCATGGTTTGCCTCTCTCCCTTTCCCCCACCATTTCCGCCCTTCTTCTCCCCCTTGTTCCTCCGTCAAGTTCCTCCTAATCCTCCTATACGTGCAAACATATGGTATTTGTCCTTCTCTGCCTGACTTATTTCGCTCAGCATAACACCCTCAAGGTCCATCCATGTTGCTACACATGGCCAGATTTCATTGTTTCTCATTGTAAAAGGCACCTTTCCTGATCAGATATTCACAGCAATATTCAAATATGATTCTGATTAAACTACTTTGCAGGAAAAGTAAATCTTGTATAATTAACACATGAGGCTGATGGATGGACTTTAGTAGCTGCCAAAGTTACTGAACAATGAAGATATAACACTAAAGCTAGAGTTTCAGGTAGACATGTTTATACAAGAGTAAATATCATCAAACTAAAGGGGCTGTTTTTCCTGTGCTTAACAACCACATAAAACCAAGAAAAAGATACAAAGAAAAATAATGTTCAAAATCACCTCTTAACACCTGCCTAGTCCCAGGAAGAATATAAAGCAGCAATGCAAATACATGGTTAAGAAGTTTCCTTGGTACATCCCTCTCTCTTGGCTGACACATTCCATTAAAAACTACTACATTCAAGTTAACTAATTTACCACAAACAGATCAGTCTAAATGTATTACCAGTAACATCACACAGTAATGGAAATGTGATATTCCAAATCTGGAAAAAAAATCACTCTTCATTCTAAATATGCTAATAGATGAATTTGAAAATCAATAATTTATATCAAATGAGAATAATTATATATACTTTATCAAGCCAGAGGATATATAAGATAATAATCCTACGTACTGACAAGTGTGTGACTGACCAGTCAAGAAAATTTCTATAAAAGAAGTTAAAACTTAACAGGAGGCAATGAGAATTTATTTATATTTGTTTATTCTGAGAGAGATAGACAGACAGAACACAAGCAGAGGAGGTGTAGAGAGGAGAGAGAGAATCCCAGGCCGGCTGACAGCACAGAGCCCGATGTAGGGCATGATCTTGCTAAGTGTGAGCTGAGCTGAAGAGTTGGATACAACCTTCTGAGCCACACAGTCTCAGAATTTAAAGAACATTAAAGGAAGTAAGATGATAATAAGTAATAATTAAGTTACACTGGTCATGAAATAAAAATCCTAGAAGATTAGCAATTTGAAATCAGAAACCAGTGACCTTTTCAAGGTCACACCCCTCATGTGTGCACATAAAAGAAAACAAATCAGACTAAAGTGAAACCAACATGCTGTCAGTTCCATAATGACTTGACTCAAGTTCAGTGAAATTCATGGACTTGTCACAAATTATGAACTAAAATTAAATGGTAAGTAGACAAGTAAAAATGTAAAAATGGTCAGAATTGGATAGAAATGAGTTTTGTGATTTAATTTTATTTTTTGAGAGAGAGAGAGAGAGAGAGAAATCCTAGGCAGGGTCTGCGCTATCAGCACAGAGTCCAACGTGGGTCTAGAAACTACAAACCGTTGAGGTCATAACCTGAGCCAAAACCAAGAGTCAGATGCTTAAGTGACTGAGCCACCCAGGCGCCCTGAGTTTTGTGATTTTGTAAGATTCATCAACTCATAAAATACATGAAAATCTTAGTGACAGAAAAACAATGAATGCTATTCCACTAACAATGACAAATGGACTGAAAAGTTACTAGCTGCCAATGGAATGTTTATTACTTAAACTATGTATTTTTCAAAAATACTTGTTTTACTTATCATAGTAATGACCTTTCTAACAATATTTCTAAATACTACTATTCTTCCACCTATCTTTCCAGGGAGGAGATTCACACTATTCTTTTCTTCACACTCACGAACTTGTGAGATCCACCAGGCTTAATGTAAACTAGTTTCTGAGAACCAGTGTTTACAGAGGGAGTTTAAGACCAATATGGTCCCATTTCTCATTTGTTCCTCTCCAACAAAAACCCACGGAAGCTTCAAAAACTTTTAATCCTTTAGGCTTGGATTCTTTTCATAGTCATTGCTAGAAATTCCACTGTTTATTCCCCCCTTTGTTGTGTCCTTGATACCTGATGAAGAACCTTTAGAAACCTTTGAAAAAAATAGGACATAGGAGCATCCTCTTCCTGAATTGTTGATCAGAGATTAGAAAGTAAGGAAAAAGATACTAATATTTTATAGTATCTGGCTAAATGTGTATTTCCTTTCAAGAATTCCCCTTTTTTTGCTACATGACAAATCTAGGGTTGTGTCTAAATGACAACTAATGGATAAGTATAGGGGGCTTTTGCAATACGTTAGAGAAGTAGATTGGAACTCCCTATATCCGTACGGGGGACAGCTTCCCACAAGGCACGGTCTCCGGTCTTCCATCTCAGAGCACTAGGACATAGTCCATGGCACAAAGCAGGTATGGGGCGGAGGAAGGGATGGCTGTTCTTCACCATGTTGCTTTTCATCAAAAAGATCCCAAATCAATGTTATATGGAGGCTCTGGCGTATGCTTTTCTCTGGAATCTTCTCCAATGGGTGTGTGATTACATTTTTACTAAGTCAATTATTTTTCAAAAAGCATGGCTGTTCAGTTTGAGTATTCTTTTAAGAGATCAAATGAGTAGGGCTAATAATTGGAAGACTGGCCTGTTATTGTATATATTCCTCTCTTTTAAGAAAAGTTGGTTTAGTTAAAAATGTAACAGAGTGAGGGGCGCCTGGGTGGCTTAGTCGGTTAAGCGTCCGACTTTCGCTTAGGTCATGATCTCATGGCTCGTGGGTTCGAGCCCCGCGTCGGGCTCTGTGCTGACTGCCAGCTCAGAGCCTGGAGCCTGTTTCAGTCTGTGACTCTCTCTCTGACCCTCCCCTGCTCACACTGTCTCTCTCTCTCTCTCTCTCCTAGAAATAAAAAAATAATAAATTAAAAATAAACATAAAAAAAATGTAACAGAGTGAATCCCATCTATGTTAATAAAAACCTTTGGGCTATTCTCATTGTTCCCAGATTAATGGAGAAGAGGGTATACCGCCAAATAAGAGCACAAAGCCTTCTTACATCTTTTGCTAGGAGAATGATTTCTTTCAAATGCCACAGAACAGCTGATGTACTATTCTATAGTACTATTTCTATAGTACTACTTCCTTCTAGCTGGTGGAAAGGCATGTTAACTGGGATGCGCAAAATGAGGAAGAATGACTTCCTGACAAATGTTGCTTTTCTTCTTTATGCTTGTAATGCTAGAAAACTACATTGTTCAACGAATGTTGGCATGTCTACTACATGTAATCTCTGGTCTAAGCAAGAGATATACAAAGTGGGATAAAGAAACAAAAGATAAGTTAGACAGGACCTCTATCCCTGCAGGTGCTTAGTCTAGTAGTTTCTGTAACTGTAGAGAAAATATGATGCCATCTCTGCAGTAACAGAAGTATTTTAACATATCATAAACAGATCCAAGGATGGAGTGGATCTCCATCCTTAATTTTTATGTAGGGGAATCTGGAAAGATCCACAGAGAAGGAAACTGAATAATTTTAAAGGAAAGAGAAGGACTGGCATGGAGTTGATGAAGGCTGAAAGATTTTCTAGACAAAAGATCTAACTTTGGTGAAAATAATGTTCTATAAAATACTAAACGGTTTATAATCATGCTGTTAGGAAACACTAGATAAAATGAAGTTAAATAAGCTGATTTAAAGACCTATGTACATCTTAATTTTCCAAGGCGAGGGCAAAAGAAGGTAGACAGCATTCCTCACATTTGGCACAGAAGCCTCTTTTAGCAGAACACCTTTGGTAGAGTAGTGGTTCTTGGGACATATTGTGAGAAATCTGTACTGAGTCATCTTTATAGTCCCTTTTGGCCCAAATGAATCAATATATATAAGAGAAAAAATCCAGAGAAGAAACTAAACTAGCTGTTTTAACTGTCTTAATATAAGACTTCTCAAGCTATCACAAAACTCAGCATGTTTTTAATGCAACTAAGGCTCTAAGAATTCAAAATATGGGGAAAAAGATTATTCAACAGCCAATTACAGAGATGGGTAAAATCCCCGGATATGAACCCATACTAAGAGAAGTGGGTGTTAGACATGCAAACTTGCCCTAATCTAAGTACTAGCAGAGGCCAGAGTTTGTCACTAAGATTTGCCCCTGTCTACTTACTCTCTGCCAAGGAATTAGGTCTTGGGTGAAGATAAAACATCACCCAAAGGAAGAAAACAAAAACCTTGACAAACCATTTTCTCTAATCTCTATATGCTGAGAGTAAAGCCCCAGAATATGAATAAAAAAGGGACCTGGGGCAACAGTCTTCACTTCATTGCAAATGCCCAGAGGTCCGGCCTAGTGGGAGCACTCTTGTGTTTTTGGCACTAATGGCCATATTCCTGGCAGTGACTGGTGGGAAGATGGTCAGAGCAGAAGCAGCATCAGTACCCAACAGAGGCTGTTTGACTAATGTGGCTGAAGGAGACAAAAACAAGGGGCAATGAGGCATTGCTGCCTAGAGACAGCTACAGGGCAACAGACCAAATTCATTCACTGACTCATGTGAGATCCACANTCTGTCTCAGGGGTACTATTGGGACAACTGCGACCCCAAACCAGTAAAATCTGGGTTGTATACATAACAAAACCGAAAGGACTTCTTAATCACCAGAGATGACAGAATTTGAAGGATACGTTTCTAGAACAGGGTAGATAAAACTATCATGCCACAAACATAATCCAAAGATATGGCACAGTGATAAGGGGAATGAGCTCTGGAGCTAGACTGCTTGGGTTCAAATTCAAAGTCTGACACTAACAGCTATGACTCTGGACCAGGTTATGTAACTTCTGTGTACCCCAACTTCTTTGCTCTAAAATGGGGATAATAATATTTACCATACAGAGCAACTTTTAGAATTAATACATATGTAGAGTGCCTAAAAGGAAGTTAATCTCACTAATTTCTTCCTATTAACTTCTTCTAAAAAATGGAGATAGCTAATATTTATGATGCACTTTCCTATGAACCTTTTACTGTTTTAAACCCTTGGAATATAGTTCTCACCTCACAGAGTTGCCTTTTAGTTTTGTTAACTGTTTCCTTTGCTGTGCAGAAGCTTTTTATCTTGATGAAGTCATAATTGTTCATTTCTGCTTTTGTTTCCCTTCCCTTTGGAGACATGTCTAGTAAGAAGCTGCTGCGACTGAGGTCAAAGAGGTTGTGCTGCCTGTGTTCTCCTCTAGGATTTTTGATGGTTTCTGGGCTTACATTTAGGTCTTTTAACTATTTTGAGTTTATTTTGTGTATGGCGTAAGAAAGTGGTTCAGGTTTATTCTTCTGCATGTCACTGTCTACTTTTCCCAACACTAAAGAGACAGTAAAGAGACTGTCTTTTTTCCATTGGATACTCATTGCTGCTTTGTCAAAGATTAGTTGGTCATACATCTGTGGGCCCATTACTGGCTTTTCTATTCTGTTCCATTCACCCTGTTTTTGTGCCAGTACCATACTATCTCAATGATCACAACTTGGTAATACAGCTTTAAATCCGGGACTGTGATGCCTCCAGCTTTGGTTTGCTTTTTCAGGATTGCTTAGGCTATTCGGGGTCTTTTCTGGTTCCATACAAAGTTTAGAATTGTTTGTTCTAGCTCTGTGAAGAAAGTTCTAGCTCTGTGTTTTGATAGGGATTGCATCAAACGTGTAGATTTAGGTAGTATGGACATTTTAACAATATTTGTTCTTCCAACCCGTGGGTATGGAATGTTTTTCCATTTCTTTGTGTTTCTTCAGTTTCTTTTACAAGCTTTCTATAACTTTCAGCGTACAAATCTTTTACAGTTTTGGTTAGGTTTATTCCTAGGTATGTGCAACCAATTTCTGTATGTTGATTTTATATCCTGCGACTTGCTGAATTCATGTATCATTTCTAGCAGTTTTTTGGTGGAGTCTTTTAGGTTTTCCACATAGAGTCTCCTGTCATCTGTGAAGAGTGAAAATTGACTTCTTCCAGGCTGATTTAGATGTCTTTTATTTCTTTTTGTTGTCTGACTGCTGAGGCTAGGGCTTCCAACACGATGTTGAACAACAGTGGTGAGAGTGGACATCCTTGTCATGTTCCTGACCTTAGGGGGAAAGCTCTCAGTTTTTCCCCATTGAGGATGATATTAGCTGTAGGTCACTCATAAATGGCCTTTATGATATTGAGGTATGTTCCTTCTATCCCTACTTTCTTGAGGGTTTTTATCAAGAAAGAATGCTGTTATTTGTCAAATGCTTTTTTCTGTATCTATTAAGAGGATCATGTGGTTCTTATCCTTTCTTTTATTAATGTGATGTATCACGTTGATTGACAGGAGAATACTGAAATACTGCCATAGCCCAGGAATAAATCTCACTTGATTGTGGTGAATAATTCTTTTAATGTACTGTTGGAGGGAACTCTGAGTTTTAAAACTGGGTTTCTCTGACTTCAAAGTCCTATTCTCCTCCTTGTACACTATGCTGAAGCAAAATACAAGGTTTTTCCAGTTCCCGAGGTAACTGATATACAAGTCTACCAGGGGGTCTGCTAACTGTGGAGTGCCAGGAAGGAGGCAGGGTGACAAAGGAGGCTCCAAGTGTTTAATATTTGTTCCTAGAAAGCACCCGCATTCATGCACCTACCTGCAGCAAATATGATAAAATATTAACATTTATTAAATACAGGCCAAAGTTTTATGGCTGCTCATTTTACTATTCTGTAAAATTTTCCCTCTGTATTTTTCTGTATGCCTGAAATCTTTAAAAATCCGCATTTGCTACTGAACTACTACTCTCTACATCATGGGAGTCTGCAAGAACCAAAGAAAAATAATAGGACTGGGGTGTTTGGAAATTTACAGTCAAGTCCTAACTGTATCAGTAAATCATTAATCAGCTACATGATTGTAAGTAATCCACAACCTTTCTCGAATTTAAGAATTTACCAAATCAGATCAAACTACAAGGCTACAGTATTTTGGGGCCATCCAATGTGAACATTATGACTTGCCTACTTATTTAATGTGTCATATTATATATAAAGAGAGGGAGAGAGGATCCCAAGCAGGGTCTATGCTCAGTATGGAGCCTGATGAGAGGCTCAATTTGTGAGAGACCATACCTGAACTGAAACCAAGAGTCAGATGCTTAACTGCCTGAACCACCCAGGCACCCCTGATTCATTTATTAATGCCACAATATAAATGCTTTAGTCCTGCAAGGGACTATATAAAGCGCAACATGAACCACAAACTGCCTTATTTGTTAAAGCTGGAGAGTACCTTCTAATAGTTTATTTGTATAAAATATTCTTTGCCACTCCTATAATCCTGTGGCTCTCAGTATTTTAAAATGTGAGAATCTTTTCTTAACGTTACCATTACCATCAGCAAGCTACACATGTGGATCTGCAGACCCTGTGAAAACTCAGGCTAGGAAATACTAAGCTTTCAGACTCTCTACACTTGATAGTCCCTACATAAAAGCAATTTAAACCTTATTAAGAAAAGAGGTGAGTATTATATTTAACAAACTATCAAAGCTCTCTTGGAAATGTCAAACACCTATCAGGAAGAACATTCAAGAAAGGAGAGACCACAAAACATGGACTTTCAGGTTGTTTTACATTAAAAACTCTTCTAGTTTTTTTTTTTTTAAAACGAATTAATCACAAATTTCTCTTTTTTTTTAAAGACACAACCATTTTTGCATATTTATGTGCTATAAGGTCAAAAAGATGTGAAGTACTATCCACCCTGAAATGAGAAATGAAACGTGGCTGGTTTCTGGTCAAGTCTCGGCTACAAGAGTGACAATGGCCCAATCTGAATTCTAACTCCCCTGTTCCAGGGCTCTCTGCAGTCACACAGCCTGCTTTTTTGGCAATCTGGTGTCATCATTTCAGAAATGCTTAATCTGGGGGGACTTGTGTTGCTCAGGTGGTTGAGTGTCTGATTTCAGCTCAGGTCATGATCTCTTGGTTCTTGAGTCTGAGTCCCACATGGGGCTCACTACTGTCTGCCTGTCAGCACAGAGCACACTTCAGATCCTCTGTCCTCCTCTCTCTGCCCTTCCCTCACTTGTGCTCTCCCCCAAATAAATATTAAAAAAAAAAAAAGAGAAATGCTTAATATATGTCACAGAAGTGATAATTTGTTTTTTATGAAGAAAAGCTGAGATAATGTTAATAGTTAATGTGTGATTTTAAGTGCTAATCTGATAACACAATTACTATGAAATCCTTTTGATTTTGTATTATTAAATATGCTTTTTATAATTAGAATGCTTGTCATTCATTCAGCCAATTATTATTACTTATTTAAGTAATAAAAGTAGATATCATTGCAACTTCCTTTTTTTTTAAGATCTGCTATCTTAGATGCAATTTATTCCTTAAACTGAAAAAGTGAGTAACCTTTGATTAATTACATCTGGTGTTTAGGACACAAGCTTGATGTATGTGAATAGACAACATAAACATTTTACATAGAATAAATTCTAACACCTTACACTATGTATTATTTTTAGTTCAGGATTTTAACATAAAACATCATTCCTCCATGGGGTGTACAATTACTCTGTCTACATCAGCAAGTATGAATCAATCTAGCATACTGTCTAGCTTCTCTAGTTAAAAAAAAAAACATTCTCTACTTACATAGAGCAATAAACAAGTGGAAAAAGCTACTAACGACTGATGCCTAACAATAAATTAAGCCCAAGAACAACAAATGCGCCAATAAACTACAAGTAATGGCCATGTAAAATTCTCAAATAAAATCTTTTAAGTCTGTTACTGCTGTGTTTGCTAGTGTTCACGTTCTCAACCTTTCACTGATGAGATAACATCTTGGTAATAACTACCAAAAGTACCATATGGATTATTGTGAAATAGGTGTTTAGATTTCCAACCTGACTTCAGGAATCTCCTCAATGACCTATGGCCAACGTATGATCAAACTACCTCTGTACTAACATTATTCTAGGTGACTGAGGTCTACCCAGTAGATGTTGACCAATGTCATATTTTCCTTACAGCGTCGTATATTCCTTACTCCCCTT
The DNA here is from genome assembly GCF_008692635.1 of Crocuta crocuta. Lineage (NCBI taxonomy): Eukaryota > Metazoa > Chordata > Mammalia > Carnivora > Hyaenidae > Crocuta > Crocuta crocuta. The sequence goes on along the minus strand of NW_027531877.1, from coordinate 4,106,606 downwards.
CAGTTATTTCTTGGAATAATTTCTTCCCAGCCATTTGCTCACCTATTCCTACTCAATGAGTGTCCACATGTCCATCTTAAAACAAAACAAACAAAAACCTTTGGGCCAGTAAGTACATTAAAATCATGGGAGGGTTGTGAAACTTGGAAAGTGCTGAATCATGTTTAGGTTAAGGTTTTATTTTCTGCAACTGGTTTTGGAGGCACAAACCTCCTCTAAGAACACTAGCCACCTTATTTAATCCACTGGAAGAGGAGATCAGGAATGAACCTAACTTTTTGTTCTTTGGCTGGCATAAGCTACCTATATATAGTTGAAAAAACTATGAATTCAAAGTGAAACAGAACCTTCTAAAATGGAATGAGGGTAAGAAAAAAAATCTTCATTCAGTAGGTGGCACTCTTTCCTTAAAAATGTAACGTAAGTGAATATTGTTATCAAAGATGTCAACTGCCCCACTAATCACTTTAAAGGCACATTAATTCCAATATCCTGTCCCAAATACAGTCTGAATCATTACTTTCTGTGTACCTAAATAAACAATGTCTTCCTTAATTCAACAGAATTCTGAAGGTGTTCAAAAATATGCCAATTTCTTTTCACTAAAGCAAAAGTTATAATTTAGTAGACCCTAATAATTGCATTTATTTTAAAATGGCAGGTTTTGACTTATAACTTGGACTAGTATATTCTTCAAAAGACAGTCCTTTTAACCATCTGATTTTAATGAATTCAGTTACAAAAGAATGATCTGAATGGAAATGGGGCAAAAGATTATACTTATGTAAATTGTATTATTGAGTTATTCCTGTTTTAAAGCATGACAGGCACTCTTTTTCATAAGCATGTATATGAATATGTATATGAACTAGAATAACTCTGACTTAATTTATTACCATTCTGGCTGATACTCAACCTCAAAACTTTTACGTTAAAAAATGGAAACAAAGCTGACAATAAAATGTGAGTTTATCTAGTACAGAGAAGGAGGAAATAATAAAAATAAAATTTGTCTAGTTTTCCTTAGGCATAGCTCTTGGTCTCAACGCCCTGTAGTTGCCATCTTATCACTAAAGTTCTAGGGTCATCTCTACCTTACAGAAACTATCCCAGAACCTGGCTTTCAGTCTGAGGTTGGAGTGAGGAATGGATTCCTCCATATCCTCTCAGCAAATTACACTGTCTCCAACACTTGACTGTGGGATCCCTGAGGGCAGAAAGGGGGGTGTCCTCAACTTTATGTCCCCAACCCTAGCAGAAAGCTTGGCATATGGGAGGTACTTAATAAATACCTTCTGAATAAAGGAACAGAATGATTTTTCCCCCTCATGCTATATTTTACTTGAGGGTAAAGCCCATGTCTTACTCATTTTCCATCCTAATATTATGGACCTTCAAATGCTTGGTACCTATATATGGCAGGCTGGGAGGAAGGAATGCCTTTACAGTATAAGCTTCCAGACCATGTCTCTAAGATGTAAACAACCTTCAGCGAGACTTTTATTTAAACCAAATATCCACCACTATTAGTTGTAGGGGCTGCAGAGAGAAGGGCTATGACCACCCTTTGTGGAAAGAGGGAAAGAGTGAAAGATTTCATCTCAGTAGAACACTAAGAGATGGTCAATAAAAAAAGCCAAGAACCATGAGTCTAGGCATTTGCATTTCAGTGAAAAAAACTTTCCCAATGTTTTGGAACTTGTCCATAACTCTAATTTTGCTAATGCCTGCTCATTTTCCTATGGTTAAGAGGAATAAAAAGTCTTGAAGAAAAACCCAACAGGTTTTGTGCAGAGGAGGGGAGAGGCATAACTCATGAGACTACATCTTACTAGGAAGCAACCTCAGAGGGAACTAGCCAAGAGGGTAGATGAAAGGGAAGGGGCAGTGTTGGAACCCCAAACCTAGATTCCTCAAATATGGACTCTCAGTTTAGGGGAAAACAGCTGGTAGGATGCATTAGAAGCCATAGCATAAGCATTAAAAACAGACCATCTATTTCTAGAAGGCCAATTTCATTCTAAGATTTGGGAGTGCGGTGCAAAGAAAGTTTTTGTTAAATATACAGATATGACTAAGACACAAAATTCAAATGAATTCAATGTTCACCTATGACACAAAGATGTTTACTGTTCCAAGTAAGCACTCTCAGGATGGCAGACTACATGGGACACTTCAGGATCCTTCCTTTTCAGCAGAACTGAATGGATGCCCAAAGTGTTCACCAATGACTTAAAGCAGCTATTCTCAACCATGTTTTCATCACAATTTGATGTTTACATAAACAAGGTATGACAAAACTTCAAAAAAATGTTGAAAGAGCATAATTTATCAAAGTCACAGCAACTAGCCATATATAAGCAACAAGTTACCCTCTACCTGAGGCAGAGAGAAGATAAGCTGAATAACTACCAAGCATAAACCATGTCTCTACCACTTTCCATTCATGAAACCCTATCAGTTATACAACAGAATAAGTAGTTTTTATAGGGTTATTTCTAAATATATCCTAAACTGTTTTTCTAAAAATATTTTAAATCTTTGATACTTTATTATTACCAAGAAAGTACTCTTGCATCACATCCCTACGTATATCACCACACCACACCTTTAGGATCAAAATGTGACTGTCTACCAGTCAAATATGCATGGTGACCAAGTTAAAACGGGACCAGGTTACTATTTCTACAAGGCAAGAGTAAGTGACAGTTAGGACGATGGTAGAGAACTGTAAAAGCCACCAAGAGGGCTTGGACATAAAGCAATCTTCTGAACATTTGAGGTAGGGAAAGTCACTTAAAAAAAAGTGTTCCTTGTCATCCTCAGGGAAGTCCATAAGACATGAACAAACTGTGCATGTAGAAACCATGAAATGGCTTCCAAGTACAATCACAACCATGTTTTGTTAGAACATAATCTCTATAAGAGCAGGGATTTTTGTCTGTTCCATCACTGCTGTATTCCTAGTGGCTGGCACATAGCCAGTTCTTAATAAATTTGCTGAGTGAGCGAATGTTTTGTTACACCATGAACTACAATAATTTAAACACAGAGAAAATGCCTATCTACATATTTCATAACCATGGCAAACTTTTAATCACAGACTGGCTTCCTATTCACCATTCAGTCAAGTGCCCTCCAAGCCTCCTCCTCAAGAAACATCAGTGTTTCAGAAAAGCATGCTTACTACTTGAACAACAAAACCTCCTCTCTTTGCTCCAACTTTTCAGCCTATAAGCATTCTCCCGTCTCCTACCCTTAAAATAAAGGCCAATCACATCAATCCTAAAATGCTTCTTTGCCTTTGCTGACGCTTAGGCTTTCTCCTCTCTCCCCTTCCATCCTCCAGTAGCTTCTGGAGAGGAGTCTGTGCTTCCTCACTGCCCTGTTACTCCATCATGAGGCACAGGGGCTCCAATGCCCACCACCCTGATAAAAATGCTGGTCAGGAGAGAGTCACTGCCACCATCACATTCCTTGCCCTGTGGCACTGCCAATGCTGACCATTTTCTTTGTGGACAAAGTCCTCTCCCCTGCCTTTTGGGTGTCATTTGTCCTGTGACATCTCCTTTGCAGGTTCTCTTCTGCTTTCTTCCAGGAAATCCTGGCACTCCTCAGAAGGAGGAATCTGACCTAGGATTTCCCCACTACTCTTTCAGAGGTCCAGATATGAACCTGGGCCAATCTATCAAGGAATTAAAATTGCCCAAAGCAACTCCCCATTCATTCTTCAATCTTTAGCAATTGTGAAAGATTCTGAGCAACCCAGGGTTCAACTGAGCAAAGGTATCCTTACAAACACTCATGAGAAGCCATGAAACTTCAGTCCAAAAGGAGGAATTATAATCATTGTAATAAGACATGTAAGATTAAACATATCTTACTTTCCACAAATTATTTTCTTAAAAGATGTTTATAAATAAAATACACATAATAAAATCATTTTCAGGAGTTTGACACTGCATCATTCTTGACCATTTTCTTGGGGGGAGGGTATGTGTGTCAGCTTACATTTTTATTAAGAGGGTTTTCTTCTGGCACAATAGTAGTTCTTTCTTCATCTCTTTTCCTCATTGCCTACATCATCTGTATCCTAAAAGGATAATCAGTAGGCAGCATTTATGAAGCTGTCCTCATATCCATTATATACATGAATACTGTCAAATCCAGGTACAACGGACACTACTCCTGTTTTCTCCAAGAGTTTCTCCTGAACCTAGCTAGTCTACAACTAGCGTATAGCCAGAAGACATAAGAAGTGAATCATCTTTTCACCTCCCCAACAGAGTTCCTAGCACAGAAGTACGCATACAGTATGCCAGTAAACATGGACTGAGTTGAGGTGACAGTTTAAGTTTCTACAAGGAGAACATATGTAAGTTTTAAAGGACAGCAAACACATTATTATGATTTTTAAGAAAACAAAATAAGGAAATAAAAGACAGTTAAGGGCAAAGATATTTATCTTGCCCTGATGGAGATTTCATTTTTACTTGAGTGGCCTTTCTATAGTTAAAGATAATCTCCTTTGTTTGTGGGGGAGGCATAGGGTCAGGGAGATTAAAGAATTCTCTCAAAGCCACTAAGCTGAATTATCAAAGAAGATGCCTGCTGAACACAAAATAAAGATTCCACACTTGGGAGGCAGACATTTGTTAACTTACGTTTACTACTAGAGAACAAACATCAATAAGAGAAGAAATGGACTAAAATTCACTTAGGCATACTTCTATATTGGATGTTAGCCTTAGATATTAATATTTTTACTCAAATTAGTAAACAGGCATAACCAACAATTAAATTGCACTAACTGAAAGAATGCTGAAGTCTGAACTGAGCTTTTATATAAAACCACTGCACATGAAAACTATTTTTTGCAAGACCCACTTATAAAGAGTTCTAACAACTACATTTAGGTATAGAGAAACAAATTTCAAAATGCCTGAAATACCCACATGGTTTGTGAGATCAAGCCCCACGTCTGCTCTGCCCATCCCCCACTCATGCACACACTCTCTCTCTAAATACACTTTTAAAAAATTGCTGATGTAACTCAAACTTATCTCCTGATTTAAAAACATATGTANATATATATATATAATATATATATAAAAGATTATCAAAAAGGTTAAGAGCACAGTCTTGGAGTCAAACTACCAGGATTCACATCCAGGCTTCAAGGCCTACTAACTGCCAAATTACATCAACTCACAGAGTGTCTGCTTTCTCACTTGGAAAATGGGAATAAAACTTCATTAAGGATGGTGTAAGGCTTAAATGAGAGAAGCTGTACGATGCTTGCACCCAGTGGACCAGTCATGGAGGAAGTGAGCTATTACTGCTCTTTCCAATAAGACCAGCACAGCAGGAGTACAATGCTGAACTAGGATGAGCTGATGGCAACTCAGCACTGGCCAGCATCCCCAGCCAGCACTCCACTGTTCCAGATCTCTAATGCCACTGTGATACTTAGAGAGACAGGTGCTTGCACTGTGTAATTCTGAAGTTCTGGGACCAAAAATCCTAGTACTGTATTTTTACCCTTTGAAAGCACTTTCATATCCACCATCTCATTCAATTTTCTCAAATTCTTGAAGTATGAAAGACATTATTTCCAATTCACAGATGAGGACAAACTCAAAGCAGTTAAAGTATTTTACTTAATGTCTTGCAGAGGTAGGAAGACAGTAGTGGGGACAGGCCTGCTGGTGTGAGCCAGTGCTAACACATAGTCTACCACAATCAGCTCCTGGAGAGCAGGTTAAATAATTTTCAACTAAAGACACAGAAAATTCACTATACAATAGCTGAAAGGGGAAAGAAGGAATCAGATGTGTCCATAAAAAACTCTTGAATTTGAACTGCAATTTGATTAGGCTTTTCATTTTAACTGAAACAGGAAAGAAAACTTCAATTTTCTATCAGAATAATTTTCATTTTCAAAGTATTATCCACATTTTTCTCACCTTTATGTTGGGCTACTTATTTGACTCTTGAGAGGTCAAAGAAAAATTCTCATAGTAGAACTCATTTGTTCCTTATTTTTTTCATTAGTCCTACATAAGCAATCATAAACATCTTGAAATAGACTAGAATATTCACAGGTTTTTTTTTTTAATGTTTAAAGTTCTAAGAGAAAGTAACAGTTAATTATTCAAAATATCATTTAGTCAGTCAAGTGAACATGCTACCAGTTTTTTGAAAGGGTAGTCTAAAGGCCCAAGTGAAGTCAGTCTGATTAAACTTAAATCACAAAATGAATAATTAGAAACACATGAAGTTAGGAATCAGGGGCTAACAAAAAACTTAGGCCTGGGTGTTTTGTGGTCCATTTCCCTCTGTCAATGTCTAGTTACCTTGTAAGAACCCTGATCAGGTTTTGCAGTTCAGTCGTTGTAAAGACTGACTCCAGTTGCCGCCATGGCCGCCATCACTGCCACCAGCAGCAGCCCCTCTGTTCTCTGTCCCATTCCTGATCCAATCTCCTATTAAAATCTCAATGGCTGCTTCTGTGCTCCAGCAGGGAGAACAGGTCAATATCCTGAGTAAGTCTTATCCAAAAGCAGGTCTCTGGTACCTGAACTGATCTGAGCCAGAGAGCCCACTGCACCTTCAGCTGCAGCAGAGTGGCAGACCTCTCTGTTGTCTAGGATCCAGGGTGAGACCCAGTGATGTTTTGCTTCTCAGACTTACAGGAGAGACCCCAAAATAACTACCAGGTGGCAGGGCAGAAAATGAAAGCCACAGCAACTAAGAGTGCTAACTTCACCATTTCCCCCATGACAACCACAGGTGACATAATCCTAGGGGAAAGGTGAAGATATATCATATCTTCATAGTGACCACAGTGTCCGCACCCCAAATTCTTACACATCATCTTAAGAAAACAAGATTTTATCCCATTTTCACAGGTAAAAGAGTTGTGGAAGAAAGAGCTGGAATGCTGAAATTATAAAATTTCCAGGATATTTTAATGGTGTATGGAAAAAAGATAGAACATTGTATTTAAAAAGATTTGATGCACGTGGCTAACTAAGCATATAGGGGAAAATGAACATTTAAAATATATCCCTTAAGCAGAAACTTTTTAGAAAATGTAAATGCTCTTATCAGTGTTTCTAGTGCAGGCAATCTCTCATAGATCACTTAAAATTATTCCCAGATTAGCTACTTCAAAAATCAATAATTGATAGCATATTATTTTTCTAGGCCTTTGGGCTAACTTCTGTGACAGATTTAAAAACAATACGGCTTCAGCCAGTATAAAACGTAGCGCCTGTGCTCTGCATTCCCACAAAATAATATCCTGGGGCAAAAGTAACCCAACAGCACAAGGATGGAAATCAGCCAATGAGTAAAAAGATGGTATAACTAACTAATTCAGAGTGTACAGCAAACTGATCACAAATGCAAACCCTGTCAATGCTTAATAAATGATTTATAAAGTAATATTTATTTTTAATAAAGAACTAAGAAATAGAGAAACAATGTGATTGCAATGACATTACAGGAAACTTGCTAAAGCAAAGAATTCAGTGTAGGTGGCTTACAAACAGCAAGTCTTAGAACAACTTGCCAGCACAAGAAAAGTCAAGACCTGTCTGTGTGTTTGGGGGTGGTTGGGGGCCAGGGGAGGTGACACGTGTTATGTGCTGCAGGCAGGCAAATATGAAACAGAGAAAGAACTAGGTGTCTAGTTCATCTTGGTGTCTCAAAAATAAATAAACGTTAAAAACAATTAAAAATTTTCTCATCTTGGCTTGGTATATGGCCAACCATGTTCTTTACTCATATAAGAAATTTCTACTCATTGGTTTTTAGTAATTAAAATCTTTGACATTATTTTGGGGAACCTTCAATAAGAATAAAGCATTAATATTACACAATGTAATTCTTAGCAAATTGCTGTCAGACACTGATGGTTTTTGATTTTATCACCAAAAGTTGGGTCCGGAAGTGAGAGGGAGAAGAGAAATCAAGAAGCTCAGAGCATAAACCTTTTTTCCCGGATGCCAAAACTGTCTTTATGGATCTAAGCCCCAAGAAGGAAGGCTTTGTTCTCACACATCTCTGGCACTAATTAAGACTCCTAGCCAATCCTCTTGCAGTGGAGGGAATGTTCTACCGTGCCCTTATAAAACTGCAGGATGATTTCAGTTTGCATTGTGCAAAATGACAGCCTACCTGCCTTATTCAGTGGTAACAAAAACTTTTGCTAGTTATCAGTAACAATAATCTAGAGGAATAGTGCTAATGCAACTGAGACTCAAAAGAACGTTGCTCTATTTCTCATCACAGCTGTGTCTCTGGATAAATCAGGTGCTAGCAACATGTAGTAAGTGCTCCCGAATATCTGAATAGCTGATCCCAACATTCAGAACGCAGGAACTGTATGGGTTGTGATGGAAGCAGCAAGGGTCAAGTATTCTTCACTACCAGGAATCCAAAGGCAAAGAGTGATTAGTATTGGATGTACTTAGCAATGAATTAGAAGTGGCTTCAGTTCTGTACATGAAGAACAGCACTGGGCAAGAAAGTTTTCTGTGGCTATGCTTTAAGGTGGTACAATCACAATGATTAAGTCAGTTAAAAAGCCCTATTCCAAATCTGCCAGAAAGTCATATTCTTCTAGAATTTGAGCACCAAACTATCAGATTAAAAATAAAACAATTCATAGTGAAATTCATACTTTCTAGGGATTGCCAACTCTGTCCAAATTATGTGAAAAGAACCCCCGCAATACAGTTAAATCTGAATTTTCAACATCAGGAAACAATACAACTAAGTGTCACTGAACAATGCATTTTAAAGTTTTATGTAAAAAGGAATGTATACATATGGGCATTTACGGAAACAACTTTATAATCTTAGGAAAAGGGCTTTGTTTATTAGAAGTTCTCTCTGGGGACAGATATCTCTTCCTTATACAATTAAAGCTAAAGTAAAAAAAAATAGACAGTTTTTAACAGTATAGTTACCAAAAATTAAGATTCAAAGTTATTTTCAAAACTCTCCTTTAACCACAAACATGCTAACTACCTCAGTCCTCTCCTTTAACCACAAACATGCTAACTACTTAGTCCTAATTTTTCTCCACTTTGCAGAGTACTATACTTCAATAGTTATAGGCTTTAAAAAAGGATTTTCTCATCATTTCATGTCAGTTAATAAATATGATTTCTCTTTTCTAGGCCTTCATTGATTTTCATTTGTATTTCTTGTTAGGGTTGATATCTAGATTTAAAATTCCAGGAGTTTATAAATTCACAAAACTAATTGTTTCGATGATTACAACGAAATATAACCACAAGTGGTAATTTTAAAATTAAATTTTTGTGAAGTTGTTAGATCTTTAAGGGAACCAAGAGGCTATGTAAGTCAACCTCTTCTTTTCACACATGAGAAAACCAAACCCAGGAAACCAGCCCTATGTCCTCACAAAGAGATGAGAGCCCTGATCTATGTACTGCCAATGATACGCTTTATCCCACATCACATAATTCTGAAAGCTGTGTTTTCCATTTTTCTAGTAAACAATATCAAAATAATAAGGACAAACATTCCTCTCAAGATGACACATAATCTATACACACTACTTGCTAAACTAATGGTAATTAGTAAGGTAACCTTTAGTGTCTTAATCTCATCCTCATCTGTACAAAGTTTTAATTGGTCTTCATAGTTATTTGCAGCGATATTACTGACAGTTAATGTTTACTGAGTACTTTTAAAAATGTTTTTAATGTTAATTTTATTTATTTTGAGAGAGACAGACAGATAGAGCATGAATGGGGGAGGGGCCGAGAGAGAATGTCACAGAGTTGGAAGCAGGCTCCAGGCTCTGAGCTGTCAGCACAGATCTGAAGTGGGGCTCAAACTCACAAGCCGTGAGATCATGACCTGAGCTGAAGTTGGACACTTAACCGACTGAGCCACCCAGGCGCCCCTACTGAGTACTTTACTGGGTCAAGAAGCATGCTTTATTATCTCATCTAATCACTCCACTCACACCCTTTTTGAGGTGAGAAATCTGAGGGTCAGAGAAGTTAAGTGACTTCCCGGAGTCAAACAGTATTAAGTGGCTAGCAGGTCTGACTCTTAGGGCCCAGGTTCCTAATCACTACAGCGCAGTGCAGTGCAGTTTCAAAACAACATTCAGGATCAAAGTGGATGGAATTTGTTTTGCAGGTCAATACCTCCCAATCTGCGTACCTCTACAACTGCGAGAACCATGCAAGAGCCATAGCTCCCAGACTTGTGGCTGCAGACTATCTTGCACCAGCTCTGATATAACTCCTTCTTTGGGCCTCCTGACCCACTTCCTGGCACACTGTGGTTACCTGTTAAACTACAACAGCTTTTTATTTTGTCCTAAGCACAGAGATCTAAGGATTGGCCAGTGGGAACAATAATGAAACAGACAGTTCTGCATGGTTCCCTGGGCAGAGACAGAAATCTTGTCCACCTCTTGGTTCCTGAGCCCCATCTACATCCTACTCTCCACCCATTCAGAGCTATCTGAACTATACTTGCAGTTCACCTTATCAGCAGAGGGGCCTGTGTCTGTCTCCCACCCCTGCCCCCAAGAAACCTCCCTCTAAGCCCCTTTCACCTGTTTCACAACTCTGCGTTCTTCAGAACTTGGCATGGACCTCCCATTTCCCCGAAAACCCTCCCTACGCCAGTCTCACTCCCATATGACTAAGACCTACACAACCCTGTCATCAGTAGACTTAACTTTGTTAAACTCCTTTACATGCATCATCCCTGCTAGGTCCCTAGCACCTTGGTGCCTGGTTGACAGAAGTCACTCAGAGTGGTCCTGAAGGCATGGACAGTGGTGGTGTCCGGGGGGATGACCACACTGGCAATGGACATGCGTCCTGGCATGTTTACTACTCTGCCCTTTGGACTCTCTAAAGAGAGTACCCAAAAACCAGACAAAAAGAGATTTCAAATGATCCCACATGTAACACGCCTGTCTTCCTACAGCCCATGGCTTCCTGGGACCTTGCCCAAGGAAGCCAGACAGCTGCTAAAACCTTGGGATGATGTGCCCAGGACACAGTCAAGTCCTGTGCTTGCAACATTTCAGCATGTTTGTTCTCTGATGGGAGACGGTCTTAGATTATTCTCAAAAACAGCAATACATTGTGTGGCACCAAAATATTCTCTCAACATTGCACCTCTAAAATTATCATACAACCTGAAAAATCCAACTCACTTTATAATGTATACTTTACAAACAACTCTTTGTAAACACTGTTGTTCAGTAAGACATGACTGAATATGCAATCATAGAGGAAAAACTGAAGAGGTTCAAAAGTGGCAAATCTATTTCAGATACTGGGCAACTTTAAACCAAAGAGTTTGGCAGAATTCACAATACAGTATTGACTTTTGCAAAGAGCCACACTTATATTTAGTAGAATACCAGTAGGGAAGAAAAACATATTAAAAACCATCTCACACTGGAGATGAAAGGAGTATTCCAGATAGCAGAAATAGCACATTGAGAATAAAGACAGTGTTCTGAAAGGCGGAGCTAAAAGGGAAGCAGAGGTGGTCACCAGGGGCTTCTGAGCTATATTAAGGAGTCTGGACTTAATCTGAGGATGAAGGAAAGTTCCATGGACAGAAGTGTCAGGGTCAGACCTGCAGTGCGCAGAAGCCTCACTCTGACTGCAGTGCAGAGAAAACACAGGAAGACATGTCTAAAAGCAGGAGGCTGGTTAGGAAGGAGGCTTTGCAAGAATCTGGATGAGGTGACAATAGCGTGACCCCGGGTTAGCAGCTGTAGGGTGGATTCCAAGGCTATCAGAGAACTGGCAACAGTACAACTTGAGACTGTTTGGATGCTGAGGATAAGAAAGCCAGAAGAATAAAAGCACAGCAGTTGGGGAGATGGTGGCAGGAATTACCAACAGGCACCCAAAAGAAGCATAAGATCTGAGGGAGAGGATGGGGAAGCTTGGGTGGGGGACAGGGATTCAGTGTGGACACAGGGCCGTAATGCCTGCTGGAGCTGCACCTTCTAGAGAAACTATCCCAGAGGCAGCAGGATGCAGGGTTCTGGCACCGAAGCCAAGACATTTCAGGGACCGAAATATCAATAAGAACAAGTCAGCAAAAATACAGTTAATAATCTCCTGATACATCCTTTCTCTCTAGTTAATGACTTTCTTTTAATCTTGAAATATGGCTATTTAGGAGTTTAGGCCCCTAGTGCAAGAAAAAGACCTGGAATAAAGAAATGTATCTGAGAACTTCCAAATATATTAAAATTGAGTATGTGATAAAGTGCATACTTTTAGTCAATAACCAGTGCTGGGACACCTAGTTGGTCATTTGGAGAAAATGAAGTTAGAGCCTTTTATCACTCCTTATAGCTTCAGATGGATCAGAGGTTATAGTTATTTTTTTAAATACACAAAAATATTAGAAAATACTGGTGAATTTTTATAAATTGGCAATAAGGAATAAGAAGAACCATTACTTACATAGTGTTTACTATGCACCAAGCACTGTTTAAAGAATTTTACAAACAGTCCTCATTACCACTATGAAGGAGTATCTTCACCTTACAGTTAAGAGAAGTGAAATGCAAGGAAGGTAAGTAACTGTCCAGTTACAATACCTGGCAGTGGTGACACTCTGACTACAATTCATACATCTGTACTTGTCAGTACTACATAGCACTGCATCTCTAGCAGACCATGCTATAAGATCTAAAAGCAAAAATAATGCAAAGAAATAATTGAAATTTGAAAACAATAATTAAACCTTCTTTATGGAAAAACACTATAACTGAAATTCCTAACTCTCTACACAAAAGTGAAAGAAAACAATTGCAATACATGTCAGAGCTATTCTAATATACAACGGGTGGTTACAAACCAACAGGAAAAAATGAACAGTTCTTACCTATGTGTGAAAGGAAATATACCAAAGAAACATTAGTAAATATAGCAACTTGTACAACTCTTAATAAATATGACCAGTTGCACAATGATGTTAAAAAAATAAGAAATGCAAATTAAAATAAGAAACCATCTTTCATCCAAACTGGCAGAAAATGAAGGATGGATGATATCCAATGATAGCCAAAATATGGGCCATAAGCACTCTCACATACTGTGAAGGAAACAGGAATATAAACTGGTACAATGTCTGATGAGGCAATTCGGCTATACAATCAAATTTTAAATATGCAGGTCCTCTGACTCAGCAATTCCACTTCTGAATATTTCTTTTACAGAACTAAATGATCAAATACATAAAAATGCATATACAGTGGTAGTCACTGAGGCTTAATATAACAATCCAAACACAAGCAATATAAATGTCTAAAAACCAGAAACTGAGAAAAAAAAATAGGAAAGTGGCTAATGAGACATTCATATGACAGAATATTATTCAGTCATTAAAAAGATAGCTCAGGGGCACCTGGATGGCTCAGTCAGTTAAGCAACCGACTATGGCTCAGGTCATGATCTCTCCATTAGTGGGTTCAGGCCCTGCATTGGGCTCTGTGCTGACAGTTTAGAATGTTCAGCCTGCTTTGGACTCTGTGTCTCCCTCTCTCTCTGCCCCTTCCCCACTTGCACTTGGTCTCTCTCAAAAATAAACATTAAAAAAAAAAGAGACAGTTTCATGTTTATCAAGATAACTAACAAAATATTGTCAAGAAAAAGGCAAATTTATGGGGTACCTGGGTGGCTCAGTCAGTTAAGCATCTGACTTTGGCTCAGGTCATGATCTCAAGGCTTCTGAGTTCAAGCCTCACATGAGGCTCTGTGCTGACAGCTCAGAGCCTGGAGCCTGCTTCAGATTCTATATCTCCCTCTGTCTCTGCCCCTCTCCTGCTCACACTCTCTGTGTCTCTCAAAAATGAATAAATGTCAAAAATTTTTAAAAAAAGAAAAAAAGCAAAGTTAGTTGTCTACAATAGTCCTTTTTGTCAAATGATAAAAATACAAATTAAAAAAATAAATGGTTCTATTGCTTTCAAAAGAACTGTCCAATCATTTTAATAATGAGGTTTAATTCTATAAATTCTGAATCCCAGAAACATCATTAGGACCTCATATAACAGCATGGAGATGAGGTGTAGCAGAAGAATTGATATATATTTTCATAATTCAAAATAAACTTGGACTAAAAAATTAAAACTTTTTCAGGAAGATTAATATCTACTTTAAACTGTCGCATCTTTTATAAAATCTAAGTTTCAATGAAAATTATCTTATTTACTACCCATGCAGAATTTAAGAATATTAATAGAAATTCAGAAAATAAATAAGAGATGCAGCCAATTAATTACCTCGAAGGAGAAAAAAGAAGAAATGTGAATATCGGTTTCAAAACACTTATCACCTTAAAGCATACAGACATGAAGAATGCTTTTGCAAGTAATTAAACTGAAAACCTTGCAGTCATTAAGTAACTTGATCAGTGTTACAAAGTCAAGAGCCTACTACTTGACAGTCTAACTAGGAGAAAGGTCAGGATATAACCCTGGTGGTGGTGATTAAGAAGTATCCTAAAGAAACTGCAGGGTAGAGTATGATTCAAGCCAACAAATAAAACAAAAAAAGATTTTCCCCACACAGACAATCCACACGACATTTCTAACGAGTAGCATCCAATTTTGTGAAATTCTAAATAACTCTTGAATTATTTAGTATCATTGTGGCTATATAACTACCTCTTCTAGATAATTTAGAAGCTTACCACTTTAAGGATCAAAATAATTGCTACAACTATCTTGAACGGAAATCTTACTAAATATATTATATGTCTTCTAATGTCAGTTCACCGAGTAGAAAGAAACACCACAATCTTGTTATGATGAACCACACTCGCCATTATAAAAAACAATCTTCATCATATTCACTCTACAAATAAGGAAACTGGTACTCCAGAAGTAATGTGGAAAGTTCTGTTATTTAAAAAACTTATAATCTGAGAAGCTACCTAGGTATGGGGAACTGAATGTTCCCACACCAGGTGTCTGTGTCTCGACAGCAATGCTGTGACATCCTCCTCTGCCCCTCTCTCTCGTCTCTGGCTGTCAAGTCTCTCTGCCAGTAGTACTGCCATCAGGGATCCCTTCCTCATACCGCTAGTTCTTCTAATTGGCTGCTTTTGATTGCTGTGTTCTGGGGACACCAAATGGACAAGAAGGCAAGAAGATTTTAAACAAGTGTCAGTGAATCCTGAGCCAATGCCCTTGGAACTCTAGTAAGTGTAAAATCAAAGAACTTCAAAGGACAGATTTTGTTACAGGCTCTTTGGCGGCTGAGAGCCTTTTTTTCCTTACTTCTTAGTGCTAAACCATGTTCTAGATAAGGGAGGCTGCTGGGTTTAGTTACCACCAGTAAACTTTAAAATGTTTTCTGTTACATGGGCTCTTGGTTCCTAAAATCTCATACAGTATTTGCCTAGCAAATCTCCTCTTCAGTGCAAATGTGAACTTCTATTTATCCCAAGTTGAATTATTATCAAAAACAGTTTAATAAATTTTAGTTTAATAAATTTTACATGAAGTATGGTTATACTGGGATAAGAATCCTAGAAGTGGCATTTTAAGTTTACGTTACATTGTTAGTTCGTGGAAGAGGAACAATTACATTAATGCATAACATCTTTATGAGTGTATTTATTCATATGAATACACTGGGACAAGAATCCTAAAGTGGTATCTTAGGTTTACGTAACATTTTGAGAACCTGAGAAAAGGAATCATTATATTAATGCACAGAATCTTTATGTGTATACTTATTCATATATATACATAAACATACACACACATTTTCAACAACCAATAAGTACAAAAGAATTACATACACATAGTAAGCTCTTACCTATAACATATTATCATGCAGTACAACAGTCTCCCCTTATCCACTAGGAACACATTCCAATACCCCCAGCGGATGCCTAAAACCAGATCCTACTGAACCCTGTATAAACTATGTTTTTTTCTATACATACATATGTACAATAAATTTATAAATCAGGCACAGTAAGAGTAACAACTGATAAATAGAATTACTATAATTTATGAAAGTTATGTCAACATGGTCATTCTCTCTCAAAGTCTTACTGTACTGTACTCACCCTTCTTGCGATGATATACCGTGATAAAATGCCTACGTGATGAGTTGGAGTGAGGTGAATGACACAGACTTTGTGCCGTTGCGTTAAGCTACTACCTTACTTTATTTTTATTTAAAAAAATTTTTTAATGTTTTTATTTATTTTTGAGAAAGAGAGACAGAGCGTGAGCAGGGGAGGGGCGGAGAGAGAGAGGGAGACACAGAATCTAAAGAAGGCTCTAGGCTCTGAGCTGTCAGCATAGAGCCTAATGTGGGGCTCAAACTCATGAACCGTGAGATCATGATATAAGCCGAGGTCAGATACTTAAGGGACTGAACCACCTTGGGCCACCCTTTAAAAAAATTTTTTTTTAATGTTTTTATTTATTTTTGAGAGACAGAGAGAGAAAGAGAGAGGGGGAGGGAGGGAGAGAGAGAGAGAACGAGAATGCACGCACGCACGCACGGGAGCATGAGTGGGGCAGGGCAGTACTACTGAACTTCTGATGACAGCGTCAGAAGGAGGGAGGAGGATCATCAGCTTCCAGACTGTGGCTGACTGTGGGTAACTGAAACCTTGGAAAGTGAAACCATGGAAAAAGGGGTAGGGACTACTATATGGCTATTTCCTCCATGCAACATTCAGCTGTCCTACCTCACTCAAGGCACCTGGAGTGTCTAGCAGTCCAGATACCTCCCAGTGAATCTCTCACAAATAGAATTTGGAAACACCAATCATCTAGGCCCTTGATGTTTACTCCTATCTCAGTGAGGTCCTAGGATACCTTGACTGACAGCGACAAAAAGATAATCCACTCGGGGTGTCTGGGTGGCTCTGTCAGTTAAGCGTCCGACTTCGGCTCAGGTCATGATCTCCCAGTCCGTGGGTCTGAGCCCTGCACTGGGTTCTATGCAGACAGCTCAGAGCCTGGAGCCTGTTTCGGATTTTGTCTCCCTCTCTCTCTGCCCCTCCCCCGCTCATGCTCTGTCTCTGTCTCAAAAAGAAATAAAAACTATAAAACACTTTTTAAAATAATAATAATAAAAGAGAATTCACTAGGTTAAACGTGCCATTATTATCCTTACTCATTTATTCCACAAAGATTTACTCTGGAGGTCTACTCTGGGCATGCAGTTGCTAGGTGCCAGGTCCCTATCCAGCCACAGGTGCTGCCCACTCAGGTCTTAGAGTCTTCTAGGGAAGGCAGGCATTCATCACAGGAGATAACAAACGTAAAATCACAACACTGAGAGTAGGGACACTGTGCTACAAGCCAGTCTGAAAGACCAGGGAAGAAAAACTTCCCTGAGGAAGTACCAGTGAGCTAAGGTTTGAACAAGGAAGTGCTGACTTGGGACTGGGGAAGAGTGTTCCCGGCAGAGGGAGCATGCAGTACAGGCCAAAGCCCTCTGGCAGGAGGTGGTGTGCTGAGTTTGAGGAAACGAAAGAAGGCAATCCAGCAGAGAACAAGGGCAAGGTTGATCTGAGATGGGCCTGGAGAGGCAGGCAGCGCCAGACAGGGCTGGCACCGGGTAGGGCATGTTAAGGATGCTCTGTTTTTAACCAAACAGAAAGCTTGTGAGAGTTTTTATATTTAATTTTATTTACTTTTCTAGAGGAAAATTGTTATAATCAGATTAACATTTTAAAATGATCACTCTGGGGGCACCTGGGTGGCTCAGTTGGTTAAGGATGTGACTCTTGATCTCAGCTCAGGTCTTGATCTCAAGGTCATGAGTTCAAGCCTGCGTTGGGCTACACATTGGGCATGGAGCCTACTTAAAAAATAAAATAAACTGGAAGTAAAATAAAACAAAATAAAATAATCACTCTGGTCATATAATATGGAGAACAGATTCAAAGGGAGAAAGCAGGATACAGGAGCAAGTCAAGAAGCCACTATATTAGCCGAAATAAGGATCGTGGAAGCCTGGCTTAGGGATGTGGTAACAAGTCAAATCCTCAGCCTCTGATGGTAGACTAAATACAAGAAGCTGTCAAGGGTAACTCCTAGGTTCTGGTTCTGCCATTCCATGAGCCGAGAACATATTAGTAGGACAAGGTACAGGGAAAATCCTGAATTTGATTTCAGATATGTGAGTATGGCTCTGTTACGCAGACAGTTAGATGTAGGTCTGGAGTTCAGGAGAGGTCATGGTTAGGAAAATAAATTTGGCAATCATTGTGAATTGTCAATAACTGATCTCAAGGCATTAAAGAATGAGGGTAGGATGGAGAAGACAAAATGACAGAAGCCTTAGGATCACTTTGAGGATCTTCTAATATTGATGTTGAAGAGGGTGGTGATGAGCCACCAAGGAAGAATTGCCGGGATTAAGAAGATAATCAGGAGGATTATCATCAGCCCAAATAACTAGCCACTTCAAATATCAGAAACTCAATTTTCTCAGTATTTGATACTTTGAGCCTTACTAATTACTCTGTGACTATACTCAGCTATTAAGCTAAATTATCTTGTTATACATAATATAAAACCAATCAATATTTTCAAACACTGATTGCTAAATACCAAGTATTGCTACTAAATATCAACCAAAAGGAACAGTTCCTGACTTCAAAACTTGCCTTAATTTAAGCTAGACCATGATTAAAATCACATCAAAGTAAATTATTGTAATCTTCAGAAACACTAATTTAAAAATAACCATTTTGGGAAATTAATTCATCCTAACATTTATGGGTACCTAATATTCATGGGTGTCAGATACTAGTCTAGGTACTGGGCAATAGTATAAATAATAAGACAGAGTTCCTCATTTGTTAACAACTGATATTTAGTATTCAGAATGCTGTAAGACCAGTTTGAAGATTACTTGATAATATATCAGTTAAATTACTATTTAGGCAATAACAAAAGGTAATGATCATGTCTATTTGTCAAGAATAAAGTCTCCACCCAGTATCTGCTCTTTCCTTACTCCACATACACTCAATATATTCAATGTGGTAAACTTAGTTAATGTACTAACTATAGCGCTGTAAGCTCCAGGGCCTTCCTCCACTCTTCAAAAGATCCGATGGCCTCATTAATGATTTCTAGGTGACAGACTGTACTCTCGGAAATATATGGTTGGTGGGTATTAAGAACTTAACAGTTATTGGTACTTTATGACATGTCAATCTATTTATTACACCAAACTAACTAGACTTGTATTCCACAGGACTCCATCTCTAACACTACAGAACTCCCTGCCATACCAAACTTACCTAAACCAATTGTGATATGCCATAGAGTATATGAAGACAAGGATGTTTTCTTGATTATCTTATACTATAGAGCATAATTTACATTTCCCAATGTTGTTTTCTTAACTAGCAGAGTTGCTGTTACTAATAGTTAGGACTGAATTTTAAAACCACCACTGGCATTTACTGAGTTCCCCATACCTCCATTTTCTCTTTGAAGAAAGAAAAAAAAAAAAAAAGGAAGGCCAATTAATTCCTGAGAAAGTTAGGAAGGTACCATTGTATTCACAGCAGGCATATAGTACAGAATGCTGTGGATGAGACTCAGAACACTAATTTTTAATCTGGGTGTCTCTCTGAATTCATATCTCTCTTAAAGCACTTAACATAGTATTGTTGAACACGTGCATACTAGAACCCACCAAGAGAAACAGAGACCATGAGTTAATGATCTTTTCTCTGCTACCCAGACCATCCTCTTGTAGGGATTCAGAAATGTTGGATAAATGAAATAAACAATAACAACAACAACAACAACAACGGATCAGGGTCCAGCTATACTGGAACGGTTTCTTTCCATGTGTGATGATTTAGATAAATGAGTGATGTTAATTTCAGCTTCATTTCTCTCCACTTTTGATTTAATACAGCATAAATCAAGAAATCTAAGAAACACTCAACATGAATCAATTATTCTTCTTGCCTAACACAATAAGGTGATCTAGTACAGTCTATTTGTATTACATTTCCAGGGCTAGGTTACAGAAAACTACAGTATATACATAAGAGACAAATATACTAGCAATGGCACTCAGTAGAGACCTATCTATTACGTTAATTATGACTTCTGCAGAATAACTTACTTCTTAAAAATTACCAATTAATTTAATTGTTAATTTGAAAAAATAAAAGCAGCCTAGATGGTGGAAAGAAATGAACTGTGGAGTAGGACTGACGGAGCTGTCTTCTAGTTATGTGATGAAAGGGCTTTAGCATCACCTATGAGTTTCCACCTCTTGAAAACAGAAATTACAATGCCTTGGAGGGCTGTAACTTGCCTGGCCTGCAGAAGGCAAGAAAGGTGACTACATAAAATGAATCCAAACTATCTGTATGCTTAATGAACATGTTTTAGCCACAGCTAAAATCCTCTTACAATCTTGCTATAAAATCACCTGACTAATCTCACTGTTTTGTAACAAACCATTTACTTTAATTCTGTTCCTTATTACTTCTTTCATGTAAAAATGTTCTTAAATTATTTGTTAGAGACAGTTCGGATCTGTTCCTAATACTGCATGCTTCCTCACATTTATCTTCTACCCATTCACATTTTTTTTTAAATATTTTTATTTATTTCTAGGAGAGAGAGAGAGAGACAGCGTGAGCAGGGGAGGGTCAGAGAGAGAGGGAGACGCAGACTCTGAAACAGGCTCCAGGCTCTGAGCTGGCTGTCAGCACAGAGCCCGACGCGGGGCTGGAACCCACGAACCGCGAGATCATGACCTAAGTGAAAGTCGGACGCTTAACCGACTAAGCCACCCAGGCGCCCCCTGCCCATTCACATTTTTAAGTAGCTCTAACTTCTGACTTAGGATATAAAAAGAGGCCAGGATTGAGGAAAACCACCAAGTCTAAGGAATATATTTAGTATATCCAATATAATTAAAACATTACCAAGGTTAGAAGTGCAATATACTGTAATTCTTAAGCAACCTCTGGAGGCTATTACTTTTCCATACCATGTTTTCTACTGCCTTTACAGAGAAAGACCTTTCAACCCAAGAAAATGTGTTACAAATGCAAAGTTGTACTTTCTAACTCAGAGCACTTTTGAATGCCTCATATTTTCCCTCAGGGGAATCCATTCACCATTAACTGCCTTGCCACCCCATTATTTCTTCTTCTGGAATGCTCACAGCCAGTGTCAAGGACTGATGAGCAGACAGCCTAGGCAAGCTGTAGCTGGTAATTTTGCGCTCGTTGAAAACAAAGAACACTCCTTTCTTTCTATATTTTGAAATCTTCAGGTCAGTAAGTCAATTACCATTTCTAAAACATGCAATATAGACTTGAGGCATTATAGAAGAGGTGAAACAGTACCAATGAACAAGGCTACTTCCTGGTTTTTGTATCTAACAAAATGGAGTTATTATAGAGTATTGGAAATCATACATTAAGGAATGTTGGTTAACCAGTCACCCCTGCCAAAATCAGATATGAAAAGAAAACAAAAGTTGGCAACAACTATAGCTCTGATATTTTTCTTTCAGAATTATATTTAATAAGGGTAATCTCTGAAGAATGCATTAATTTTCTTACTTGATTCAATAGAGAATTTGGAGATAATTCATAACTACAAAACTTACAAATTCATGTATGTTAACTTACGTAACTCCCTCTACTGTTTTGTAAAATTGCCAACTTAAATTTTTAAAACTTACTTTTAGGTAATAATGTTCCTATATCTCCCCTAGTAAAAAATCACTAAATTATATATTTAACCCAGCAGCTTCTAAAAGGAAGTGAAAGCTGAGGGCTATATGAGGATATAAAAGCAGCCTATGAAATAGCTTTAATTTTAAACAAAAACTAACATTAACAAGTACAGCATATCTTGTTCTTTCATTGGGCCAGCAAATTGATAGTTAGGGTTTTTTTCAGTTACAAAAATAGGGTAGAGTAATTATATCTACCAAACTCACAACAGCCTGTTCAATGGAGGATAACACTGCAATTTTTCTTCAAAGACAATAAATAGGAAGAAAAAGTTCCTAACTCCGTAATATAAGTTAAAATTCCAAATCTTTGAGTGCCACTTACAGGCACAAAACTTTCACTGGTTTCAGTTATTACCCTAAAGGAGAGGGACACACTTAAACTTTTCCATTTTTATTATGAATATAATTTACATAATTTCTACTACACAAATATATTTTCTACATTTTCAGTTTCTACATACAAAGATCAAAAACATGAAGGAAATTCTGAAATTAAAAAATCATAGGATTCTCTTTAATACATACAATAGGTCTTTAGACAGAAGGGGTCTCCAGACCCATACTACTACTAGAACATAAAAACACTTCAAAATCTCAAGGCTACATTTTCCTCCAGAAAGTACAAAAGAAACCGTCAGAAAAGTAAAATGTAAAGTTCAATGAACTCTTTATAATCAAAGTGTTTATACCAACAAATGCAAATGGATTTCAATCCCACTGACAAGGAAGTTTGAAGGAAAAATCACTGTATTTCAAAAGTTAAGGGAATCAACATTTTAGTTTAAATGAAATTTGTAGGTATGCCTTAGGGTGAACAAGCAGGATTCTGGTAGTGAAATTCATTTTTAAGAAGGGATTATGCTGATTAGCCCATTATTTCACACACTGCGCAATTATAACCCACCCCTTAAACAAAGAGGGGGAAAACATCTATGTTACAAAATGCAAAAATTAAGCATGAATTACTGTCTCTGAGTTCTACCTGCCTCCACCTTAGTCCTCTTATTTTGTGTGGAGACAACACTAATCAACTTCTACACATTATTTTTACAGTGGTTGCTCTTCTACATTCATAGCTCTTTAATGACTAGAATGCTGGCACTAAATTATTTACTGTATCCAAAAGGTTGCTCTCGTGAGAAGAGATAAAATTAACTTCTCAAATTTAAGGTTTAATATTTTTATCTGGAGCTCATTTTTAGTATCAACGACAATCAAAGAATTATTCTACTGAGTTTTTAATCCAATCTGCACATAAACAGGAAAGTATAGAGTAACTTAACTCTTGTAAGACTAATTTATATCTACAAGTACACGCAGAAAACTACCACAGCCACAAATCTTTCCTCTAGATATTGCCATGGTACAGTATTGACTATAATTTTTAGGGTCCTTTTTTGGTGAGGGCGGGGGGCCGACTTCCTGGTAATAAATGAACTGTGGCTTTAAATAAACAAACAAACAAACAAACAAATAGTCAAAGCTCAAAAAAGTGCCAAAGCACTTTAGATAACCCAAACCAAGGATTCCTACTGTCAAATTCGTCTCACAAGGGAAACAAATCTAAGACACAGTCTTTGAAATACTCAGAATAAAGGTCAGGAAACTACAGGGCAACGGATAACCATCACAGAAACAGTTTCAGCAACTCAAAATACTCATCAAGACTATGCTGTGCAAACACTAGTCAAATTTTCTAAAAACAAGGATTACGGCTGTCACACTTAAAAGAATTTCCTTTAACATAAAGATTTCCAGTAGCCAAATAAAGGGGGGGGGGGCTCAGACCAAGAACGTCTAGTTTGTTACCTTACACATATCGCAATGCATAGGCACTACAGGACTACGTGAGCCGAAGCCCACCGCACTGTGACCCCAGGAATCCCACAGTCGGCGGGCGGCCTGCGCAGCTGCACCGAGCAGGAAGCACCGCACCCGAGCCGCGGTCCCCAGCTACGCCAGAGAGGCTGCGGGGAGCAGTCACCACTGCTTTGAAACTGAATGGCTGACACATCCGGTCCTGGCTCTTACACCACTCCGCCAAATGCAAACTTCAAAGGCCAATTTCAAACTCCAAACAGAAGTCACTCAAGTCTCAGTGGCGCTGTCCGCATTCCCAAGAACATGTGGAGCTCCTCGAGGGACGCAATGAGAAAACCCAACTCCTAAAATATTGCCAGTCCCCGAGGGTGCAGCCTGCCCGCCCACACCGCTTTGACAGGCGTTACAGAGCCTTCCACTAGCAGCCCCTGTGGCCGTTCGGCCTCGGGTCAGGCCCCGAGTACCTGCTGAGGGTCTCTGACTGTCAAGGCCGGAGGACCTCACCTTGTTCTCCTCCATCCCAGGCTCCCCACCCGGTCTCGGGCTACGCTCCCCACCCACCCCGCCCCTTTTTTGACCACCGCCTGTTTGCAAGCTCTGGCCTCACCCCAGCGATCCCGGGACTCTCGTCTGGGAGCGCCGCCGCCGGGCTGCTGCCCGCCCCCCAGCCCAGACCCGAAGGCAACGCCAGGGTCCCACGCCGGGGCTCTTCCAAGAGTCCCGATTCCGGGAGCCCCACAAAGCCAGTCCGGGGCCCCACACCTTATCTCAACGGGTTCCTGCAGCGCGGCTCGCACGCCTGTCACATGTCTGCAAACAATAACAAACTCTCTGGCACGTCCCCGCCCCGGGCCCCCGTTCCGTCCCCCAGGCCAGGTCCGGGGCGTCGCCCGACGCCAGAGGGGTCAAAGGGGGTGCCCGAGGGCTCAGATCCCGGCGAGNCGTAGGGCCGCCTGCGCCAACTGCGTGAGCACGGCCCGCCGGGTGCTTGGCCTGGACGGTAGGGCTGGCGCACCGGGCACGGCCAGGGAAGAGGGAGGGCACGGAGGGGAGCAGGTGGAAGAAGTGGGCAGTGCGCCCGGCGTCCCGCGCCGGGCTGCGAAGTGGGCTGGAACATAGCTGCTGCAAAGCTGCCCTGAGCTTTGCGTGCTGCACCCCTACTTCCCTCCCCCCACCGCAGCCAGGTAGTCCCGGGCTGCACCGGCGAGAGGAGGAGCCTCGGTGGCGGCCGCGCGCAGTTTCCTCTCTGCCGCAATCTCGGACTGGCTCGGTGGGAGGTCGGCCAACGAGAGTTGCAGTTGAAACTTAGGTGTGTGGTGCGTTCAAGGGAATGCAGGCGAGACAGTTTGCGATTTGTCATTCTCGCTGCCCTTTACAGTAGTCGTCGGGGAACCGGGGCGAGGACCATCTCCCCTCCCCCACCCCGCGTGGGACGCGCAGGTGGCGCCCAGGGTTGTCGCCTGGTGGAAAGCGAAAGAAACTCGATTTTCAGCAGACGTGCAGCCGCGGACAAAAAGAATAAGTTTTTAAAAAACGCTTTTCTTCTCTTTTGTCCTCCCCCCACCGCCAACACGAGCTACAAATAAAACTTAAAAGTTTCCTGGAATATCTTTTTCACGACCTGACATCACCGATTTGGGATACCCCTCTCACCTCCTCCGCCCCCGGGGGAGAGAGACACGGAGGAGCGGGAGTCCCCTTGTACGTCTTTATTTTTTACTCTGCTGTTTTGGGAAAGGACAGCGGTTTACAGGACAACATAGAGCGATTTTGGGGAA